>NC_064447.1:639642-959464 GCF_023343835.1 Lagopus muta | reverse complement strand
CAAGCTTTGGTTGAGTTCAGTGCTTCTTACTGTACCCCAAACTAGTTAGAAACAGCTGCCATGTCCTGCTTGCTTTGCTGCGCTACCTTAGGAACACCAGGGTCAGATGGGGGATGTTTCAGAAGCCTGTTTCAGTTATGTGCCTGATTTTTATATTTATTTTCTTTAAACATTAGTCACGTCTGTTAAAAATCATAATGGTTTTCACAAGGTTGCAGAGATCCTTTTTCTTATCTCCATTTAGTCTGACTGGGTCTCCTAGCAGAAATCAGCAATCACCTGTTGTTTTTTCCACCTCGGTGTTTCAGGTGTTGGGTATGTGTGCTAAGCAGCATGGGCTTACAATTCCATTTCTGTTGTTTAGCTCTGGTGTGCAGCTGGAGTCAATCTCACTGGATGGAGACCATTGGAGCAGGAGGCTGGGAATGGGCAGAAACTGGATCCTGGAAGAGATCCTCTCACCTGCGATCGGGAAGTGGAGGGTGAGAACAACAAAAGTAACCATACATCTCCTGAAAAGAAAAAGGTCAGATTTTTTTTTTTTTCTTCAGTGTTATTTCTCATTCCATCTGCTACATTCCTTGTCTCTCTGACTGTCTTTGCATTATGTAATGCTCTGGGTGAAGTCTTGTACTGTCGCTACTGCTGTAGTCATTCAGAGGCATTGGCTATTTGGGGAAGTTTGGGGTTCTCTTACAAACTCTTGTGAAATTTATTTATATATAATAATAATAATAAAATCATAAATCATTTGGGGTGGAATTTTCGACTGTCAGTTTTTGGAACGTTTGGAATTTTGAAAAAAATTCTAATAGTGATAGATAAGGACTGATGAAGTTGCTAGGAAGACTAGAGAGTCCTCATCTCTATAAATGAAAAAAGAAAACCATGCAAAACCAAACAGCAAAGAATGCTTCAAGAAGAACTTAGACATAGCAAAGTTCGTGAGTTCATTTGGTTCATAAATTGAAGTTCTTGAGATTTTATTACAGCTCTGTTTTTTCAAATGTTGTTTTAAGTGTTTTTTAAGACCTACTTACAGAGTACAGATATTTATACAGATACAACAGATACAACATTTTCTCCTTTCTGGTTTGTGGACTTTGTCACAGCTGTCTCTCACTGTGTGTGATCAGATTGCTTATGCTGACAGCTTGAGCACATCCCAGCTTCATGGTATTCTGTCTAAAGTGAATGTTCAGTGATATTAGTCAGATAGCTCAGAAATTAATGGCTGAGTTCCCCTAGCCCTAGGAGCCATACAGGCTTTTGGCTGCTCTTCCAGATATAAGTGCAGCAATGTGAAGAAAAGTTGCATTGCTTCTGTTGCACCAGCTAGGAGGAGAGTGGGATCTTTGGAACTGGTGTTGTGATCTTTGCCAAGCAGGAATATGCTCGGTCTGATCTGAGGGGAGCACTGATTCTGCCTGTGTTTGCTCTCCTGAAGGCAAAGGAGTTCCATGAAATGGATGCCACGTCCAGTCGTGTCTGGATCCTCACCAGTACCCTGTCAACAAGTAAAGTTGTAATCATTGATGCCAATCAGCCTGGCACAGTGGTGGACCAGTTCACTGTCTGCAATGCTCATGTGCTCTGCATCTCCAGCATCCCTGGTAAGTAATGTTCCACTACTGGCTATGGTCTGCACAAGGTCACAACTTGCTCAGCTAAGGAGTGACAAGTGTAGCATCTTCACTTCAGAGTTGGCCTTTGGAAGCTGCTGCATTCTGTAATTGTCCCTCAAAAGCATAACTCCAGAGCTTGCCTTCTTCTAAGTGGAATCTTGTGGAGATTCTTCACTTCTGAGCATTTAGTAAGTGATTCCTTTGGCATGCAAAGGATGACTCTTGGGGAGAAGAGTGAGCCTTGCTCAGGTTTGGAGAGCTCTGTAGCTGGTGTGATAGTTGACATTGGAATGAGGGGATTCACTACAGTGTTGGCTGGTGCTGTGGTCCCTCCCTGGGGCTTGTGAACCCTGAGTACCAGCATCCAACCATACGGTGACCTCAGGACTACTGGGATGCGTAGGTTGGCAGTGACTGCTAGATTTATGGGAGAATCTGTTCTTTGCCCTTCAGCGGCCAGTGAGAGTGATTATCCTCCAGGAGAGATCTTTCTGGAGGGCGATGTAAATCCTGAAGAGTCGTCTGGAACAGATGGTGTCTTGGCAGGAATCACTCTGGTGGGCTGTGCAACTCGCTGCAATGTGCCACGAAGCAACTGTTCCTCGCGTGGTGACACACCTGTGCTGGACAAAGGACAGAGTGAGTTTTGGATATAAAGCCTAATGGCAGCCTTTAATAGCTAGTTCCATGTGACCTTATGGTCTTACAGCTGCATCCTTCTCCCCTGGCTTAACTGTTCCAGAGATTTCAAGACGTTTCTTAATGCAGTACATGATATCCAAAGCCATTTGGTACTTTTTCCTTTAGAGCCATCCTTTTCTGAGTGATCCACAGCCTAGCTGTGGGGTTAGGTTAACAGAATATTTTGAGCAAGTGACATTAACTCTCCTAAATCCTGTTCTAGTTGCTTTTTCCTCTCAACCATGTCTTCTAGTCATGTAAGCTTATATGATAGTGTAATAAAGCTCTTGCTGATTATGTACTGCTGATTACATACTACTGATTACCCACTACTGTGGGTAGCCTTGGAGAACTCTTGATATTCTATTAAACTCGGGTGGTGCCTCGCTGGAAAACTGCCTCTATTTTCCTCCCAGAGCAGCAGACGCTCTGGAGGAGCTTCTGTCTGCGATGCAGTCTTTGGGTTTGATTATAATTTACAAATAAGGATGAAGTGAAAGAAATGAAAACAGGATTTCTTTCTGGCTAGCTTTCAGCCTGGTCCCTCTGCTCTTTGTGCACCTCACACTGTTCTTTGTCACCTAGGTGAAGTGGCTGCTGTCTGCAATGGGAAGATCAACCAATCTCAGTCTACAGAGGAAGCAACAGAAGCTACAGAGGTGCCAGAGAATGGTACAAGTGATACAGAGCCCATTCAAGCCCGTTCTGGACCCCTCACAGAGCATGTATTTACGGACCCAGTCCCTGCACAGGCACCTCTTCGTCAGAACGGGTAGGCTGTCTGGGGCCAACGTGTCCCTTCAGTTACTACCAGGTCTGTTTTCATAAGCTGCTTATGAGAACAAGCCTGATCTTCTCATAAAGTGTCAAACTTTTTTCAGTTTTGTGTCCAGGTAGTATTTCAGATGGAATGATGAGGGGAGGAAGAAATAAAATAAATGCAGTTCAGGCAGCAGCAGATTGTGTCAGCTGTTGAAGAGCAATTATTTGATCTCTTGATGATAATTTAGACAGATCTTCCAGGCACTTAATGTTCTTACCAAAGGGGCTTTTGATCCATGTGTGATAATTTGTTTATTCCAGCAGTAACTCTGGATGTCTGTAAAGATAATGAAGAAAGCATAGTCAGTGCCCCAGAATTCTTAATGTGCCTAATACGATGGTTTGAGGGTTCTGAGTGGTTTCTGTTGGAGCTGGAAATGAACACAAATTGTTGGAGAAAATTACTTCCAAACACTAAGTTAATTTTGTTGGCCATAAAGTAACGGCTGTTTGTTTTGGCAGGGGATGGGAAAGGAAATTTTGAATATTAGGGAGTCAAGGAACTGAAAAACACTGAGGGGAGGGATGTGTTGTGTGTGTACAAGTGCCTTTATCTGCTTGTGCAGTGCCAGCCTGTGAGTGCAGGTGAGCATTCTGTGCATTACAGTTAAAGGCCTCTAACCACCTTCCTTTGCCCTTTAAGAGAGAATGGGCAGCTGAAAACAGAGTCAAGCACAGCACTGCCAGATCAGGAGCTGAATGGAGATGCTGCTGGGACATGCACCAGTGCTGCACCCACCATGTGGCTGGGAGCACAGAATGGCTGGTAGGTTCCCCTTAGGCAGATTCTCTGCCTCGGTTGTCCTCTGGCCTCCACTTTTCATGTCCTTACACACCTAGTTTGCTTTTTGTTTCTAAAGTAGGTATTCATTACTGTTTCTGAGTCCTCAGCTCATAATGGGCGCTGTAACTTCACCTAACTGTGCACACTCCTGTCCTACCAGAAGAAATAATTCAGGCCTGGTTAGTGTGAAGATGAGTGGCCTTGCTGCTAACCCTCCCTGATTTGTCCTTTATCCCAGGCTTTACGTGCACTCTGCTGTATCTAACTGGAAGAAGTGTCTGCACTCGATAAAGCTAAAGGACTCCGTGCTGAGTCTAGTGTAAGTACACACACCAAGGGACACTGAAGGAGGATGCTCAGTGCCTAAGCAGTGTCTTCATTGGGGGTGGTAGTTCTTTGTCAGTCATCTTTTTTCTTACTCTTAAGTGCATTGATTTATCAGGAAAGTTTTCCTGGGCTTCCTGCTGAGTCACTTTCCTGTACAGTTGCACACGTGAGCCAATACAATGAATAAGGAAGGTACTACAATGTATTTATAGTATCAGGTGGAAACAAGTGGGAAGGAGAAGAGGAAGACTTGAGAAGGGTAGTAAATAGGGTGGAATTTGTTGAAATTGATGGAGTTGATAGTGTGAAGAGAAGTTAAACTCAGCAGGAAATTGTTTGATGATTTGACTACACACAAGGTAGGAGATTGGACTCTGAGCCCTTATAGGCCGTGCCAGCAAGTCTAAAACTGAATGGAAATTCTAGGGAAAACATAAGAATGGTTTGCCTGGATATTGGAAAGGATCTGTTAAGTCCTTTGTTTCCACAGAGTTTTTTTTAATGGTTTTTATTGTCCTGTGATTTCAGGCATGTGAAGGGAAGGGTCCTTGTTGCTCTGGCAGATGGAACACTGGCCATATTCCACCGAGGAGAAGGTAAGGATTAGTGTAATAAAATTAAAACAAGCTGGTCAAGACTGTGGCAGTTATTTAAATAGTATTCCAAGTCAAGAAAGAAAAAGTGCTAGATTGCCAGAGTACAAACGCTTGGTTAAAATGCATAGCTTTTATATACCTTTAATACACCCCTGATCCAGAAACATCTCCAGACATCTCCATGTAAGTTGGAGCATATTCCAACATTGTTTGCTGAGGTTTTCTGAAGAGAAGAAAGAAAGTGTAAATATGATATGTAGTATAGGGGGAAGGAATGCAGCGTGCCTAGGAGCACATACACTGTGCAGTTGCTTGAAGCATGTTTGATGAGATGAATGCATTTGGGCCATAACCAGTATTACTGGGCATTCACAAATCAGCTGTACAGTTTGTGTGAAGGGAGCTCCCAGCAGCTCCTGGAGGCAGTGCCTGAGCAGATCATCTGTGCAGTGCAGGGCAGTTAGAGCCTGTGTCAGTAGTGGAATTGGTCTCTGTGGATGCAGAAGGATGGAGCTAGGATTTTCTGGAAGCCTGAAAGTCCCAAATAGATGGAGCTTTCACACTGCACCTGGCCAGTTCTTCTTGTGATAAAGAAAAGATGTCTGAGTAAAAATATCTTGAAATGAGAGGACTAGGGCACGTACTAAGGCATGTCAGTTTGTGCCTTATTTTTTTGAATTCTGTGTTTCTTGTCCTCTTCGCTGTTGTAGATTTTGTTTCCCTATAATTTCAGCAGTTCCTGAGCTGTGCTCATACAACTCAGAGGAATTTGCAAATTGTGAATAATATTTGCTTATAAAGAATTTATTTATCAGGTGTTCATTGGGTAACAGTTTATCAACCAGATATTCTGGTTTTGTGCAATGTAATTTTCGATTCAGGCTTTTTCATGAACGTGAGCCTGACCATTGACACACTCTGAATGTTCCCATCAGAAATATGGTAATGCTCCATCACCTAGAGGCAAAACACACAACCTACCTGATGAGTTAGAAAGTAAGAACAAGAGAACAGGTATCTGATTCCTTATCCTGGATTTGACACTCCACAGAAATCGTGTTACCTGTGTGTGCAGTGGGACAGCCTCACCATGAAGAACTGTGTGCTCCATTTCCTTTAAGTTTCCACAGAGTCTTGTTAGTTTGTCTGTCTTCTTCCCCTTCTGATTTTGTTGTACTTGTTAAGGAAGACTGTTCATTTCATTACCATAAAAGGATCTGTAAATTAGCCTGAGCTGGAGAGCTTTTAGCCTACCAAAGTAAGCTTTGTCATGTGCCTGCTAACTGTAAGGCTGTGTCTGAAGCAGTAACATGTGCTGATGGGAGTTCACAGACATAAGCAAGATCAGCTTTTAAGGATCAGCTAGGCTTGTATACCTAGATATAAATGGAATGATAGAAATGTATCTTTCTGCACTTGTTTTTCACCCCAGATCGTCAGTGGGATCTCAGTAATTACCACCTAATGGACCTTGGTCACACTCACCATTCTATCCGCTGCATGGCTGTTGTGTATGACAGAGTCTGGTGTGGCTACAAGAACAAAATCCATGTTATTCAACCTAAGACAATGCAGATTGAGGTAAGAGAGGAAATGTGTGCACGTATGCATACAGATACTTGTATCTATTCTTCTCTGTTTTCTGCTGCAGAGCGGGGAAGCACAGAACTTTCTTGTCGGTATTGACTGCAACGAAAACTATCAGACTGCCAGTTGGGGTTATCTTCAGACCCAGTCTGCCAGGGAGGTGTTTATTCCTTCCTCCTTCGGCAGAGATTAAGTCTTGCAAAAAGCCTGAAATGAGCATTGTCTTTGCCTTTGTTAGTGAGACCCTGGGCTCACATGCTGTACAAACATGCCTGTGCATTACAGCTGCAGTCTAAGACTTCTCCATCTGTAGGCATTGTGGCATGAAGGAAGAACAAGTCAGCAAGCCCAAGTGGTTCCACTTGCCTAATTAAAAAAAATAAATACTCAGACCCTTTTGGTTGAAAGATTTGTTTCGTACAGTGGAGTTCATGCAACCGTGCTTAACAGTGTGCGCAATAATTTACCTGTAGAGAGAAGTGTTGAAGCTACAGTTCACATCAGTGAGTGAAGGCAGCTTGCTGATATTCAGGATTTCTCTTGGAGCTGCTGGTGTCTAAATGATTTTGCTCCCAAAGTGGCATGCAAAGACTGTCATATTCTCTGTGGAGCCACAGCTCTGCCCACGAAACTCGTTTGATAGAGCATCATCTGTACCCTATATTGAACTTCTGAGGTCATGTGGCATTTTGTCCGAGGCCTTTGAAACCCAAACAAGCAATCCCTGTTAAGGAAAATATATAGAATATATGAATAGGTATAAGAACATACGTATAGATAATTGGAAAAGCTTTTGTGAACTTGCGTTGCTCTACTTATGTGTCAATTCAGAAGTCCTTTGATGCCCACCCTCGGCGTGAGAGCCAGGTGCGACAGCTGGCGTGGATTGGAGATGGAGTGTGGGTTTCCATCCGCCTGGATTCCACCCTGAGGCTTTACCATGCCCACAGCCATCAACATCTGCAGGACGTTGACATTGAGCCTTATGTCAGCAAGATGCTAGGTGAGGCAGTAGGGATCGCCTCTCAATGGTCTGTTGCTTACTGAGATCAGCGAGAAATGAAAAATCGTTAGCAGACATTGCCCAAAAGTCATACAGATTGCTGATGCTCCCATTCCCATGCGTGCTTACAGGTACTGGAAAATTGGGCTTCTCATTTGTACGGATTACAGCCCTGCTCATTGCTGGCAATCGTCTCTGGGTAGGAACAGGGAACGGCGTTGTCATCTCCATCCCACTGACTGAGAGTAAGTGACATTTATCAGAGACTTTTCTGTGCCCCCCTGAAAAGAGCAGTGCTTTGGTGAATTGGTGATTTCTGGCAGATGGCTTTGGTGGGCCAATACTTTCTGGATATTTTTACTCTGAACTTGACAAAGTGTTCTGAGAGAAGAGTGCTGAGTGTGAATGACCCAGGCCTCGATTTAACTCTTCCTTAGTTATGTAATTAAGTGTTCAGCTGAATGGATTTAACCTGTTTAAAGCCAAATAGTGATTTATTATTGTTCATTTTCAATTCAGTTGAAGGCATGTTTCTCTTGGGCACCATTGTCGTCTCTCCTCTCTGTACAGCCTTCTCTTTTGAGGGTGACCTTGACAGAGCAGACTGATGTGAACTGATTCTGTACCTACTGGGAAGCCGGAGAAACAGAGTTGGGAATTGTAGCAAGTCTCCAAAAGGGGGAGGCTGTGGGATGAGAAGTCACCAGGAAGATCTCCCTGGAAATTTTTATCTGGTGTGGAGATGCTCAGATGTCTATGAGAATATTTTGCAGAAATTGACCTTAGAAAAAGCTTCATTTTCTCAAATTAGAGTTCAGTTTTTATTAGTCAAGTAGAAATCAGCATCCTAAGACAAGTCCAGTAGCAGCAGTTGTTGAAAGGCACACCTCCAGCACTGGAAATTTAATTGAAGCTCTCAGTAAGCCTGTTCTGTACCTGCCAGTCATCATCAGATTTTTCGTGGTGGAAGGTCTGTTTCAAAATATAACAAGGAGTAGGACTTGAGGCTGACTGCAGCTCCTTTCAGTGGAAAGCAGCGATACGTATGTGTTCTCATCAGTGCTGACAGGAAAGCTGAGAAACAAATGGCTCTTGGGTAAAAGGGGCAAACCTGTTGCAGCCCTTCTGGAAGTCAGAGTTGAAGTTGTTTCCTCTAAGGCTACTGGAGCTGAACCCCCCTTGGGACTGATGCTGTTGTCATAATTCCAGTTTCAGCTTGTTCCCTGCTATAAACCAGTTGCATTATCTTTTGGTGTTTCTTTAAAAATGTGATAAGCTGTAAACCTTCACTAGAAACTTTAGCAATAGATCTTTGTGACCAAGCACCTTCATCTGTCTCAGATACTTCGTTTGTCTTTGTGAGATAATAGTAAAATGAGCAAGAACAGTGTTGGTATAAACGAATTGAGCCCGTAGCTCATGTGGTTTCTCCAAATATATACATTTCTGTTGCTACCTGAATTTTCTCCCAGTAATCACCTTTTTCTTCTCTCCCATCCTTCCTGTCTCTTCCCGTGCCCCTTTGTGTTCCCACTCCTTGCCTCTACCTAGCTGTAGTCCTCCACCGAGGCCAACTCCTTGGGCTCCGGGGTAAGTCCATTGCCTCCTTCCTTCAGCTTTCACTTCTGCAGCTGCTCACCTTTGCAGTCACTTTCCTACCCTTCCATCCTGCCATTCAGCTCTCCCCATCCATTTTTCCTCATCTCTTTCATTTTAAGTCAGTCAAGTGAGAAAAGTGTCTGGAGACAATAATGTGAAAATGATCATTTCCTACGGTCTGAAACATTTTCATCCATCTCATCAGCCACCCCTCTGCTTTTTGTGTCAAGTACCTTACTGTATAGTACTATACAGTACTGCCTTTCTGGTAGGCCAGGTCTGAGTTGGAGACTGTGAGGATTTATTCATTCAGCTCCAAAAGCAGGAGCACACTGTTCTTCTGAGGTCATCCTTGGTCATCTTTGGTTTTCCGAGGCTGCGTCTCAAATCAGTTTCCAGGCCAGTGGTAGGAAGGGCTGTGACACCTGCCAGCTGCAGGAAGTCAGCCAACACTTAAAAGAAGAACTTGGATGAATACTGAGAATTGTTTGTTTGTGTCACTTAAAGCAAGGTCTGAGCTCGCTGTTCAGATTTATACTTGCCTCAGCCTTTTTGGAGACAGAAAGTGTTTTTTCTCATTGTAAGATGTTCCTGTCCAGAAACATTACTGGTGCATCTCTCTTCCTTTTAAAGCCTCTGGTAGTGGGCACTGTGAGAAGCCAGATGCTGAGCTGGAAGAGCCTTGTCTACTGGGCCTCAGCCAGTTCTGTCTGCCCTCAGTAAACCAAAGCACAGAGGTGCAGAAAGCAAAGCTTTCATCTCAGGGATCTTCCCCCAGCACACACTGATTCTCATTCCTCCATCCAAATATTTGTACTTACCCCAGCGTCCCATTGCAAATGTGCTAGGTAAGAACCTCCTTTGTTCCTGAGCCTCTTAATAACTTAATAACTGGAAACCAGCCTAAGCCAACATACAGAGCTACAGATAGTAAGTAAGCAGTTCATTTTGCTCTGTAAGTAAACAGGAAGTGAATACTTTCTGATTTTAGTACGGTTTGTTTTACTGATGCAGAAGGAAAGCATTTCCTGTCCTCATCTCTGAGAACTGCTTTCATCCCTGGTGAATGGAAGCTTTCCCACTTCAAAAGCACAGGCCTGAAAGATGCATGCCTCTGAGCTCACCTTGAGGTCCTTGAGCGCTGTGGATGTTGGACATCTTTTGATGTTCATTGTTTGAGTAGCTGATCTTCTAAATCAAGGACTAAGGAAGGCGCTGGCTCCACTGCTCTGACACTTGCTGGGCTGAGAGGCCTTTGCCAGACACAGAGGCTGCAGAAAGCAGCTTGGCGTGAGCAAAGGACTTGATTTGGAAGCAACTTCAGTTCCCAAAATAGCAGTAGTTCTCCAGGTCTGGTATGGGAGACTAGAGCCTTGATTGTGTCTCAGTTATAGTGGATACATTTGCCTACATTGCCAAGTCCCAAAGGCTGATCACTAGGACAGTAAGTGACTTCTGAAGGCTGGACAGGGTTGTTCCTGGAGAAGAGACCTTTAGTGGTGCGCCCCAGAGGCCTTGTCTTGTGTGCCCTAGAGTCGCTCTTGTCCACCACCACCAGGGAAGTGTGCATCATTAACAGCCAAATGAAAAAAAGTAGTTTGTTACTGTGAGTGGATTTAATCAGCCTAACAGAGAGGGACCGTATAACCTGCTATAGTCCTACATTACAGGGATGGGATGCCATCTAGGGGACCCAGACAGGCTGAGCAGTGCACTCAGGAGAACCTCATGAGGTTCAACAAGTCTGAGTGCAAAAGGTCTGCACCTGGGTCCAGGCAACATCCACTACCAATACAAGCTGGGGGATGAAAGGATGGAGCACAGCTGTGCTGAAAAGGACCTGGGGGTACTGGTGGGTGGCAGCAGGACATGAACCAGCACTATGCTCTCACAGTCCAGAAAGCCAACCGTATCCTGGGCTGCATCCAAAGCTGTGTGGCCAGCAAGTCAAGGGAGCTCAGCGCTGTGAGAACTCATGCGGAGCTCTGCATCCCGATGGGGAGTCCTCAGTACAGAGAGACATGGACCTGTTAGAGCACATCAGAAATGATCCAAGAGATGGAACACCTCTCCTGTAAAGACAGGCTGAGAGCTGGGGCTGTGCAGCATGGACAAGAGAAGGCTGTGAGGTGACCTGAGAGTGGCCTTCACTACTGAGAGTATCTGAAGGGGAGCTACAGGAAGGAAGGGGACAGACTCTTTAGCAGGGTCTGTGGTGATAGAGCAAGGGGAAATGGTTTCAAGCTCAAAGAGGGTAGATTTAAGTTGGGTAAAAGGAAAAAGTATTTTTAGTGATGATGGTGAGGCACTGAACGGATTGCCCAGAGATGTGGTGGATTCCCCATCTCTGGAGATTTGCAAGACCAGGCTGGATCATGCCCTGGACAACCTGATCTAACTGTGTTGTCCTTGTGCATTGCAGGGGAGTTGGATGAGATGACCTTTTAAATTTCCCTTTCAACTCTAAGGATCCTATGAATATAACCCTTACATAATTCTGGGCTCAGTTCTAGGGCCTGTTCTATTCAATATTTTATCAGTGGTCTGGTTATAGGACTGAAGTGCATCCTCAGCACGTGATGGCACTCGGCTAGGAGGTGCTTTTGACTCCTCAGAGGGTTGAGAAACCTTGCTTAGGCTCCAGATAGATAGAGCATTGGGCAAGGAGCAACAGCATGAAGTTCAGCAAAAGAAAATGCTGTGTTCTGTACCCAGGATGGAGCAATGCTGGACACAAGCAGAGCATGGGAGATAAGTAGCTGAAGAGCAGCTCAGCAAAAAGGGATCTAAGTGGTGACAGCAGGCTCAGTGGGAGCCAACAGGGTGCCTTGGCACTAAGAGAGCAAACTGCATTTTGGAGTCTGTTGGGTCACAGCATGGCTGGCAGGTCAAAAGAGGTGATTCTCCTGCTGTACTTAGTATTGGTGTGGCCTCACCTTGAATATTTGGTGTAGTTCTGGGCTTCACAATATAAAAAGGATGGTGCTTGAAAGCATTCAGATGAGGGCAACAAAGCTGGTAATGGAACTGGGAGCCATGTCTTTGAGGAGAGGCTGAGGGCAACCTGGAGAACAGGAGGCTGGGGGTGACCTCTCTGCTCTGCACTCCCTGAGCAGGGGAAGCAAGGGAGGTGCTGTGCTCTGTGCTTGGAAGCCAAGGACAGCATGTGTGGGAGCAGCCCAGAGCTGTGCCAGGGAAGTTCAGACTGGGAATCAGGAAGAATCTCTTTACCATGAGGGTAGGGCAGCACTGGAACTTCCTAGAGAGGCAAGTGCTGCCGCATGCCTGTCTGTTCA
This sequence comes from Lagopus muta, assembly GCF_023343835.1. Classification (NCBI taxonomy): domain Eukaryota; kingdom Metazoa; phylum Chordata; class Aves; order Galliformes; family Phasianidae; genus Lagopus; species Lagopus muta. The sequence continues at coordinate 947,144 of NC_064447.1, read as the reverse complement.
TGAGATGTTGGACTGTGTATTGAGATGCCCTCAATGAAATGCTTTAAGTTTTGATTAGCCCCGAAGCAGACAGTTGGAGTAGGTGATCTTTGAAGGTCCACCCAACTGAACCATTTTATTCTATAAGATCTTTTAAGAGATTTGAATCCATAAAGGTTTTCCTTCACGGCTCAAGAGTTTTTTTTTTTGATTGTGCCCCTCCTGTAAATGGGGCCAAAACTATGACTAACAATGTTCCTTCTCCTGTCCATAGCCAACAAGACCTCACCCACCTCCGGAGAGGGCAGCCGCTCTGGCGGGGTCATCCACGTGTATGGTGATGACAACAGTGACAAATCTGCCAGCAGTTTTATTCCCTACTGCTCCATGGCTCAGGCACAGCTCTGTTTCCATGGTCACCGTGATGCTGTCAAGTTCTTTGTCTCTGTGCCTGGTAAGGATGAGCACAGCCCTTCCTTATGAGGGTCTGTTAGCACTGTCCATTCTGAGGCAGGAGCTTAGGTTGACCTGCAGCAGAAGTCTGCCAGTTTCTGGCACTTGGAGATCCTGTGACTCAGACACTGGTAGCTCAAACTGCAGTGTCTTTGAGATTTCACCAGCAGAAGGAACTGGCCTGCTCAGTCGTGTTTGTCTCTCAGAGTGCCTGAGGGCTGAGCAGTGGCACTGATGGCACCTCTGTCCTGTCCCAGGCAACGTCCTAGCAACTTTGAATGGGAGCGTGTTGGACAGCCCCTCGGAGAACCCCAGCACAGCAGCCACAGAGACCGAGGGGCAGAAGCTGAAGAATGTCCTGGTGCTGAGTGGAGGAGAAGGGTACATTGATTTCCGGATCGGTGAGTGCCTGCAGTGGGGGGTGTGGAATTAGAAGGGGTGCAAGGGAACGATTTGTGATGGAGAGGGATCACTGCTGTGGGAAAAGAAATCTGAAAAGCAAGGCTGTTTTTCTCCTACCTCCCGCTGTGGTGGCAGATAGCAAGTATTTTCCTTCCACAGCACGAAGCTGCCAAACCTTCCCCCTGCCTGTGCCTGCAGTGCTGTGCAGTCAGCATTAATGGCCTTGGAAAAATAAAAACATCTGTGCCATTGGCTGCAAACGCTGCTGTCCCACTGGAGTCACCTGTGCTGTTCTGAGGCACTCTGTAACATTGGCTTCCCCAAATGGGAGATGGTTTTCCCTTTAGCTGGAGACAGTTTGTTCCATTCATAGAAGCCTAGTTCAGAAAAGCACCATGCTGTTATTTCTCCAGGCATGCAGGGAGGTCTCGGCTCCTGCTGCCTGTCGTCAGACTGCGAAGACTGTAGCACAAATATTCACCTCCTCTGAACGATTTCAGGGCAGTGTAGCTTGGGATTTTCTTTCCAGCCTTTTTTACTCTGCTTTCTGTCTTCAGGGGATGGAGAAGATGATGAGACAGAGGAGAATGCAGGAGATGCCACCCAGGTGAAGCCAGTACTTTCTAAGGCAGAAAGGAGCCACATTATTGTGTGGCAGGTATCCTATATCCCAGAGTGAGAATTTCTCCTTTCCTACCAATGTAAGTGTCCCTGTTCCCACCTGAATGCCACGATGTACATACAGAACGCCTGCATTATACCTACTGCTGGAAACCGACCCCAGACAACTGCAGCGGCTCCTGCCTCAGACTGTGACCCCTTTGTAACCTCTGAACTTGCAGCTTTCATCTTGGGCCCATGAGCTTTCTGCGTGGTTGGATTATTGTTCTGCTCTGGAGCTGGCGTCTACAAGGAGAGAAATGGCAGCGCGTTGATAAAAGTGAAGCTTGGAGCCAGAGCTGTGCAAAAGCTTTGCCTGGGGCTGGGGAGCTGGACAGGTGGTGGGTCTGGTTCTCCAGCAGGATGCCTTGCTCCCACCTGCATGAGAAGTAGTGCAGCACCCTGGCATCCCCGCCAAAGCAGCGATGGAGGATCACAACTCCTACAGCACCCCAGAAGAAATCCTTCCTTGTTCACCAGTGGACTTTCCACCTTATCCACTATGTGCACCTGAGCATAGAATAATATCCCACAGACTGACAGCAGCCAGGTCCAAGGAGCCTTCAATAGAAAGGAATGTCGAGGTTGGGAAGCGCTTTTGCTGTTTGGCTGGAGAAGGTGGCAGGGCTGTTAGTGGGGGGAACACATCCTCCACACTTGCAGATGGAAAGTCTCCCTCCTCTTCTGCTGCTTTTATCATAGCAGTAGTGTGCTGGGTGACCGCATGTGTCCAGAGGGGATTGTTTGGTAGCCTCAGGTGGGTGACAGATGGTTGATTGTGGAGGCCGTGGGGCCTTTCAAAACTATTAACAAAGAAGTACTGGAACCCTGTTATTTTAAAGGGGGAAAAGGCAGTGATATTTTAACTCCCTTCTCTGAAAAAAAAAAAAAAAAGTCAAGCAGGAAAGAATTGAGTTCATTCGTTTTGTGAGCCTGAAAGCTTTAGGAGAAAGTTATCTCTACATAGGATTTACTGGCTTTTAAAATAGAGGCAGTGGCAGATAATGTTCGTCTGCTGTGAATTCTGTGAATTGAGGCCAGATCTCCCAGCTCCTTTTACTCAGCATCACAAGCACTGATTGAATTGGTTAGTGAGTGGTTTGAAAAGCTGGATCTCTGTTACTCCTCTAAAGAATGACAGCCTCTGAGAGAAATTCTGACTGTGCTCCTTGTGCAAGCTGTGTGTCCTGCTTGTAGGAGAAGCAGCTGAAAATGCAGCCAGGGAGAACAGTTTTAAGCTCCATATTGAAAGTGTGGCAGCTTCAGATGTAGAGGCAGTGGTTTGTTTTCCCCTTCTGACAGTTGCAGCAGTTTCTTTCTCTACAAAGAAGAGCTGTTAGCAATGAATTTAGAAGATCCTGGTGGCTGTCTTGTTGGTTTCCTGAGCTGTGCAGCACTGTGGATCTCCCAAGGATGTCCACCTCCATCTCTGGGGAACAAGACCTGTGCTGCTTGTCATGGTCCAGGCTGCTCCCACGCCTTGTGGTCTGCAGCTGTTTGTGTGCTGCAGGAACACAGCATTCACTGGGGAAGTTTTAACACCTGTCCTCATTCAGCAACCCTGAAATGGTCTTTGGATGCTCAGTTCAGAAAAGGCTGGGGCACACAGTTCCCATCCAGGGAGGCAAGAAGACATAAGCAGGGTGCAGAGGCCTCAGCCATCAAAGTATGGGGCCATGGTGCTGCCCACACTGCCTGAGCAGCTGGTGACGTGAGGACCCACACTGCTCCTTGCAGAGGTAGGAAGCTAGCTGGGCTGTATCTTCAAGCCAGGATCTGTGGCTTGCATTTGGCTGACTCTGCAAGCAGCCGTTCATGTAGAGGAGAATATTTGAGAGGAGACATCTCACCTGGGGCAGTGCTCACTCATCCCCAGAATGCTTTCTGCTAGAACAGGCTCTCTGGGTCACGGCACAGGGTGCAGTAACAGATGTTGAGACAGCAGATTCCACAGATATCTAACAGTTAGAGCCAGGAAAATGGCATACTTTGGTGTCATTTAAAGGCAAATGCAATTCTTTAGGCATGTCAAACCTTCAGCGTAAAAATACAGGATTGCAACGTTCTTACCTCTTACAATTTGTTCTCTATCTGGTTTTAGCAGTAAAAGTGACAATATTCAGTCTTCTGTCACCCACTGGTCCATGGCAACATGAGGAAACCACTCTTGGGCCTCTGCCAGCAGGTTCCTTCCCAGTTTGGTGCTTGGTTTCCTCCAGAAGAAGCACACGTGTCGGAGGGGTGGCTCCAGCTCAGCCTCTGCTATCAGCTCCTGTTGGGATGTGGTGGCTGCTGGGCAGCAAGGTGAGAACTGACTGGCTTCAACACACTTCCCTGTCATATCTCCACTGTGATGTATGTAAAGTATCTTGTATGTTACAAAAGGATTTTAAAAAGTGTCTTAAGGCCTGTAAACTCCGCTGTTTGGTCTGAAGATGGCATTCTGTAAAGAGACCGCTGTATGAATACGTTCCCATGCTTTTTTCCCTACGCTATCAAACAACAAACCATATCTGTTCTGTATGTAATAAATGTGTTAACATCAGCAAGTGCCAGTAGGTCTTGTTGCTGGAAAGGTCACTGGGATTTCCGCTCAGCCTTTAGGAACATCACGAGTTAAAATGGTGGGAATGGCTCCCGTTCAGCAGCTAGCAAGAAATGAGATGCGTGTTCCTCACTGTCTGAGGAGATGCTGGTCCTGCAAGACACGTGCCTTCGAAGCCAGTGCACATTGTGGCTTCTCTCAGTGTCAGAAATAAAAGACAGAGCCTCCAGCTGCAGTCTGTCCACATGTGTCCTTATGGACCCCCTTCAGACAAGCTGTGGGGAATCTTCCATCAGTTCTGTGCTGATACCATGTGGTCGTTGACAGTGCAATAGGAATGGTGACATTCAACACTTGATAAGGCAAGTTCAGCTGTTCCTCCCAGTCCCAGCAGTATTTAGATAAGCTCATATTTATTTTGTAGAATTGAATTCATTCAAGGGGTTCGTACAGCAGTAATAGATAAGAGACAGAAAAGGAGTGAAAATTACTAAGATTATGATACTGACTCAGTCAATTACCAGCTGTCAGTCTTTATGTTGAACTGCATTGAGCAGCTACTGCTGTCTTCCTAGACAACTTTAATTGCATGATGAGCTGCTTCCTCATTAGCTGCATTGCCTGCATCCTAAGAGCATGCATGTAAAATTGCAAATAGCAGCAGTGACACAAGTAGTTTGGTACAGCACTCTGAGAACAGAGCACTTGGCTCATGCACTTGGTGCTAACTGCTGTGCTCACTGTAGCTTAAATAGGCCATCCCCATCTGCTGCCCTTACAGACCTGGGGGAGAGCCCACAGCATTATGGAAAAAAGTGGCCAAACCTTGCAGGTCTGAAGTGACTTCTGTAGTGTGCTGGGAGCTGTAAACCAGCTCTGGGAGAGGAACCTGGAGCAGGAGATCTGGCTGCCCAGGAGCTGTGTGCTCTAAGCAGAAAGGTGATGAAGCAGAAGGGTTCCTCAAGGACACCCTGCCAGGGGTCAGCCGGCAGCCCTGTAGACCTGCCCTGCAGCTCCTGCAGGAGCCATACAGGAGGCCTGAGCCCCTCATCTCAGGAGCTGTGTCCACAACGTGGCAGGGCATGGGGCCACCAAGCAGTGATCCTGGGCTGCCGGCAGAACCTCAAAAGCCAGGTTTGGAAGCAGGTCCCATCCCATCTGTTTCTGCTCCTGCCCAGGCTCCCCGTCCATGCCCTGGGCCTGACCCATTTCTTGCTTTGTCTCTGGCTGTTGGTGGATGCTCTGCTGCTGCAGGCTGCCTGGAGGAGGGCACCACAAGTGCTGGCTGCACAGCCAGGTCACACAGGGCTGAGGATAGGATTGCTCCTTCTGAACCCAGAGCTACTTTCTTTCCCCATCCCACTCCTCCCTTCTCCTCCTTCCTCGGTGCTGTGCTGTTTCTGTAGCACCTCCATCATGACTAAGGATGAGCTGCAGCTGGACGTCTCAGCCCATGGCAGCATTAATGCATTATCAGCACTCTGGACTTGCCTCCTATGGATGCTCCCACTGCTTCAAAGCCCTTCTGAACCCTACAGCCTTCCACTGCACAGGAGCAAGAGCCCAGTGCTTCCCAACTATTATAGCTTATAGGACCAGCCGTTAACCCACATGAAAGCCCTCATCCATGTTAAGCCTTCATGAGCCTTTGGTGAGGAAACCTGTGAAGGACAGGTAGCTGTTGACCTGTTTGCTCTGTCTGCTGACAGCCTTTCTGGCAGCTGCAGCCAAACTACCTTGTGTCATCGAGGTCTGCCATGCAGTCAGAGGGCACAGAGTCACATTTTTGCTTTCCTTCAGTAAATCCCTTTGGGCAACTTGTGATTTTAGGATGCCGCTGCAAATGCAACAGCAATTCTCAGACAGAAGTGCCAAATGCTGAACTGCAAGGAGCTGAACAGCTCTTGTGACTCCTCCACGCACAACCAAACTGGAACCCCTCACCACAATGGTTCCTGACACTGCACCGAAGCCACAACCATTGGGAGAAGAAATGAAAACGTAAGCTCTGCACTAAGAAGATGCATTTTTGTAACTTTCACCACAGTGTGCTGCACCAGAACAAGTGATATTTCACAACTGGCTTCAAATAGTAACAGCTAATCCTGTATACCTTCCGTGATCAGAATTAAAATGATTCCTCTCATCTCCTGACAGCCATTGCTGGGAATCATGCTCAGAATCCAGAGTTCAGCTGTGTTCCTGCCATGCTGTTCATTGCAGCTTTATGTCAGTAAACGAGATGAGACTGCACTGGTAAGAGGAATGTGATGCTCTACCTGTATTGCAAAGGCTAAGTTTGGACCCCCAGCAAACCATCATGCTGAGCTCCAGGCACTGAATAAATAAACCACCCCCCAAAGAACAGATTTTCTTAGAAATATGCTGTGGAAATAAGAAATCATTTATTTTGGCTCTGTGAAATAATGTCATACTTAACTTAGTAATTTTTCCATGATGTAGAACTTACTTAAACTGCTTCAGAAATGTTCTTTAAAAACTCCTAGATTCTCAGGCTGTAAATGAAACTGTGCTCCCAAGCACTGTAGCTGGATGACAGAAGCTCTAAGTTCAGAGAATATACAGTGAATCTGAGACCAAAGTTATGAGGGGGAAAAAAATAAAATCCAAATGCATCTTCATCTCTAATTTCAGATGAGATTACCATACAGTCCAGGGGAGAAAACAAGGTCAACTGGATATCAACTGGACACTCTGTACCACAGTAGGCAAGGGGGGGCTTCAGTAAGGTGATGTTCTGCCAATACGTAGCAAGAGCGTGTGGGAAGCTCAGGACACAGAGCAGGACGTTACAAGGATGTCCCTGTAGCATTTTTCTTTGCAGCCTTAAGGTGAAAGGTCCTCTGCAGGTCAATCATTGGCTCCTCTGTGATCTCTTTCCCCTCTTTCTGCCACTGAGCGAGGATCATGGCTCGGAGCAAAGGCGGGTATGGGAGGTACCGACAGCTCTCCTCTGGCACGGGGGTAAATTTCTTGAAGGCCTCCTCCTCGTGCTTGGGCACCATTCGCCAGTCATGATACATGACTTTGTCAATCTCTCTGTCTTCTTCTTCAGTTTTACCTGATAAAAGATGAACGTTAGCAGACAATGCTCTCAGCAACAGATTCTCTCCAGACACTGTAGCAAGTGTCAGCTCTCCTGTGCCACAGATACTGAAAGAAGCAACAGTAAAGGAAATTTTCAAAAGATCATATGATATCCTCACTGCTATACTATGGGATCCCACTTCAGTCCTTGGAAATCTGACCAGGAACAGACTGAAAAGACACGTGCTAGCTGCTCCATACTGTGCAGAGGTCATGACTTGTCATGCAAGGAGTCACCTCTCCCTCTGCCTTAGTTTCCATGGCAAAGAACGAGAGCAATGCATCTCCACACCGTGAAGTTCAATGACAAAAATATCCAATAACTTTAAAAACTTTGAATGAGAAGTGTTTCAAAAACTCTAATAGACCAGATTTATAAACCTAGTGTGAAGCAGCTTAAAAATTGGAAAATTCAAACATGCAACTCTAAGAGTTACTTTACAGTCCCATCCAGAAGCCACCCCACCACCACTGCTGCTCCACCGATGACTCTACCTGGCACATCCCTCGTGCTCAGCACACGCTTTGCATTCCAGGTCTACAAGCAGCCCATCACCTCAGCCCTGAGCGCAGGGCCCGAGCTCCGCGTTACGGCTTCCCCATAACGTCCCTTACGGAGGCGTTCCGGGAGCGCCGGACCGCGGCATTTGGTACCAATGGCCGGGAGCCGCTTTGCTCAGCCCCCGCCCCTCCCGGGAGGCCTTACCTCGGAACGTCAGCCGGCCCCAGGCCCTGCCGTGGTCCATGCCCTGCAGTGAAGATCACGGAGGCTCAGGGCCGCAACGGCGCGGCTCCCCGCAGCCCCGCAGCCCCCCGCCCCGCGCCGTCGTTACCTCGGCCGTGTAGTCTGCGCGGACCTTGGTGATGACCCAGTAGCAGGGCTCATCGTGCGCCCACAGCCAGGACTTGCGGGTGACCACGCGGCCCACACCGAACAGCGGCAGGCGGCACAGCAGCGAGAACAGCCGCTGCTCACGCCGCACGTCCTCCCAGGCCAGCACCGGCAGCCGCTTCTGCGTCAGCGGCCGTCTCATGGTCTCGTAGTCCAGAGCGAAGCGCTGTGAATCCCGCGGCCGCTCCTTCAGCGCTCGATACTCGCGCACCTTTTTGGCCATGGCGGCGATCGGGCGGTACAGCTTCTTGCGGGCCATGGCGCCGACTGGAAGCCGCCTCAGGCCCCGCCCCCGGAAGTAGGACTGCCCCCGCTCCAGTCCACTACCTCCCCCCGCAGCTTCCGGCGCTCCCCGGAAGTCGCCCCGGCTCCAGGCCCCGTCCCCGGAAGCAGGCCCCGCCCCGCCCGCAGGAAATCACCCACCGCGATGTTCCGCGGCGCCCTTTAGTCAGGCGTACAGACGCCAGCTTTTGTCAGCCAGCAGGCGGGAGCGATATGTGTAGGACAGGGAGCAGAGGAGGGGGGCACAGAATAGATGCAGTAAAACTCAGTTTTAAGTGTCGTTAATGCCTTTAGAACATCCAATGCTGTCCTCACGTGCTGCATCTCCTGCAAGGAGCGCGGAGCTGGAACGGGGCAGACATGTCCGCTTAAATCCACAAATGCCACTTTGGAATGAGATACTCAGCCTCAGTCCACCCAGCAATGGAAGCGGCTTTAAGCCAAAACAGGGGCAGTCAGGTCCCATGACGGATTTTCTCTGAAGGGCGGTGAGGCGCCGGCGCTCACAGAGCAGCAGCCGCCCCAACCCAGGCGGTACCCGAAGGCGACGGGCGCCGCAGCGGCAGCCACACCCCGGGGGAGCGGCGCTGACAGCCCTCCCGCCCACGTGACCGCGCCTGGCCAATCAGCGCCGCCGCGGCCCTCGGCCCCGCGGGGGGTGCCGTCCTGTCCCGGCAGGCCTTGCGCGGCGGCGGCGGTGTCGGTAAGATGGCGGCCGTGAGTCTGAGGCTCGGAGATCTGGTGTGGTGAGTGCGGTGCGGGCCGGCGGCGGGGCGGCGGGGCACGGCTCGGCTCTGGCGTGCGGGCGGAGAAAGCGCCTTCTGTGGTGCCCGGGGGGAGCGGCGCCGAGGCTCCGCCCGGAGCGGCGCAGAGGCAGGCGGGCGGGGCGGCGGCGGGGCTGCGCCCGGTTCGGCCGAGCGCGGCGGCGGGGCCGGGCCGGGCGGTGCCGCCCCGGGGCCATGGAGAGACCGAGGCCCTGCGGCGGGGAGGGAGCGGTTGGGGACGGGTTCGGGAGGGTGGGTGCTGAGTTTCGCCGTTCCTCTTCACGCCGCCCCGGGGGATGGCGGCGGTGACGGCTGCCGGGCTCGGCGTCGAGGGGAGAGGGGCTCGGGGCGGAGCGGGGGAGCGGGACCGAGGGGCGGTCATTGGCTGGCTCGGCTGGAAATGCGGTCTCCTCTCGAGAGGAGCAAGAAGGAAAATAAGTAAGCGAGTGAGGCGCTGAACGAGTGCGTCAGCCAAGCAGCACAATAACATGGGAAAGCACCTTTTTGTTTTTTTTGCAGGTTAGGATGTTCTCCTTGAAGCTCACAGAAGCTCCTTCCCTTTGTCACTCCAGTTTTACCTTCCAGTAGTCGGAGAGCTGTGGTTTTGTATTTCCCGATCGGGAGAACTGAAGGGATTCCTTCGAGGCCTGTAAGCACTGATCTCCAAGTGCTTGGAGAGGCTCTCTTGAGGCTCTGCTTCACCGGACAGGTTAGGGCTTCCTGTAGGGCTCACAAGAAATAGCTAAGCACCACCACACAGGTCTGTGCGTTTGTCTGAGGTAAAAAGAAAGGCGTGCTCCTGGCTGTGTGACAGCTGCAACTTCTCATCTGAGAAATGGACAGTGCTGTGAAGCTGTTTAAAAGTAAATAAAGCTTTCTTTCAGCATCATTTGCTTCAAACAGGCATTTGGGCAGTGCGGTGCGCTTGGTGTTGGAATGCAGATCATCCTGCTTTAGTTTTGTACGTGACAGACTAGACAGCTACCATCCCTGGCACCATTGCGGAAGATCTATAGCAGTGAGACAGTAACACACAGAAAGCTTGAAGCATCTTGTTCAGCACAGGGATGGAAGCGTGAGTTATGAGTTGTGAGCTTGGTTAAAGCTCTTGGCAGTAGCTCTGCCTGATCATCGCTACAGAATCTTCTGGGTAACATTCCCAACTCAGGAGGGGCTGGAATGCCTCTTGTTTGGAGTTTTTTGCTTAGGAGTTGGCAGGCTCTACAGATTCTCTCTTGCTTTCTTGCAAGGCACCAACCAAATGACTTCTGTGAGAGTACTGCAGTTTCTGTAGGTGGGAAGGGTAAGGTAGCAATAAAGCTGGCATGTTGTGATCTAAGGCCAATGTCTCTTCTATTCCTCTGTGGAAAAAATAGTTTTATTCAATTCCTGTAATTGAAACATGCACAAGTGTAGGAAGTAAACTTTTCTGCCTTTCTTCTGGCTCGTTTCTGTGTTTAGCACACCACCACGTGTGGTGGCAAGCATCTGAAGAATGTGACAGTGGAACACCTAGTGCAGGGGTCCTGCCAGTTAGTGCTTCCCTGTGAGAACTTCTAAGAATCTCAGCTGTCTGAGCTGCAAATCCATCCCTTCTGTGCTTACCAGCCTGCTCTGTCCTGATGGGTGTAACTTACCAACCTAATCTTTGGTTTGGTTGCCTGCATCGCTGCTTATCCCAGTTCCTTGTGAGAGAATATCCAATCTTACAAGAGCAATAAAAGCTGTAGCATCCAGTCTTCCAGGCAGTAGCTGTGCTGCTGCCGGTGTTCTTCTGACTTAAATTCTGATCGTGCAGCCAGTTCATGCAGGCTTTGAGGAGGCTCAGTTCAGGTGCAGGTATCGACCAGTAGCAGTGTGCCGAGTGCTCACGCCTTGCCTCTTACGGTAGGTTTTGACTATCAGTTGTATTTCTCTCAGTATGAAAAACATGGCGTAATAGAAAGAGGGAGAATTGGGATGCTGTGGGTTTGTGTTTTTTTTTTTCCCCCCCCCCATCTCTGTTCCTGCTGCCTAATTCTTCCATTTCTCCCTAGGGGGAAGCTGGGTCGGTACCCACCATGGCCAGGAAAGGTGAGTTGGGTTTTTTGTTGTTGTTTTCTTGGTGGTTTTGTTTTTCCCTCTGCACAGACAAACCTTTACCTGAAAGCTTTTCAGTTAAAGATTAGGATTAGTTTTTGCTTTACTTTTTTTTATATACCATCCACATGGATCTGAACTGTGAACCAATGGGGTTTTAATTGATGCAGAAGATCACCCTGTCACTGAGCTGTTAGCTCAGGTGTGATGAAAAGCTGCATCCAGCACTGGAACTGATTGTTTTCCCCAGACCAACCCCTGTCAGCTTCTAGGAAGCATTCCTCTTCCATAGTTACTTGGTTAAAATAATAGAAATAAAGAATCTGCCTTCAAGATACTGTTTTAGAGCAGTGCTATTTAAGTAATAATTACAGACGTTGAGTGTGGTTGTTTTTATTTTCTGTTTTTTTTTGCTGATGAAAGTCCAAAAAGATTTTAAAATGGCACTTTTTTATAATTATCATTTCCAATGAAGGACTTTGTTTTTATTTTTGGTGTATATACGAGGTGTGAGGGTGCTCACACAAAAGCACGCCGCAGAGGAAAATGCAGTTAATGCAGCTGATGGCCATAAGCGTTCGGTTTCACTCCTGTCTTTGGATCAGGTTAAGTCCAGGCTCCCCTGTGGTGTCACCTATGTAACAGTGGCTGCTTTTCTCTTCAGCAGCACTTCACGCTTTACTCGCAGAGTAGTTTGCTTATTAAGAGCATAAAATATGAATCCTGAAGGTAGCAAAGAGGAACAAGTTCCCTTAAGTGCCATTTGGACTGATGAAGTTAGAGAGCTTCCTGACTTACCTGCTGGGAACAGCCTTGCTGGGAATTGGTGCCAATGTGTAACTGGCATTTGGGGTTTTGTTCACTCTGCTGCTCATATCTAAGGGTATGTGTGAGAATACACAGTTAACTGTAACAGATTGAAGTTGTGTTCGTAGTTAGGATTAAAAATAACTGAAAGTCTGCAAAAATTCTAATGGCAGGTAATGAAATCAAAGTATGATCTTTCATTATGTACTTTAACTGTCACTTTTAATTGCCTTCAGATTGTTAATCCACCTAAAGATCTGAAGAAACCTCGTGGAAAAAAGTGCTTCTTTGTGAAGTTTTTTGGAACAGAAGATCAGTATGTACTGCTTGTTCTCATCCCATGAAAATCCTGCTCCACGTAACACGGTTTCTTTTTCTTTTAATGGAAGAAAGGTTTCCCAGCGCAGCAAAGCGTGGCTTTGTGAGAGTTTCATTGATCTACATGCAAAGAAATCCATCTATCAGTGCATGCTGCAGCCACTTGTGGGTGTGTGAAGGCTGCGAAGACTTCTGTACTCGATACGTTGGGGTTTTAGTTGATGATGGGAGGTTGGGAAGTTCTTGGTAATCTGCCATTTTTAGGGGAGCAGGTGTGATGTGACTGGGTGAGGTTTTGGCATGACGCTGTTTGAGCAAGGTGCAGCTAAGGGCATTCATGTACTGCCATGAAGAATAGCGTGGCTTTGTGCTTGCCACTCCTGATCAGAATGTATTTTCATGCCTGATGACTGGAAACGTTGTTGCTGTGCCTTAGGAAGACTCTGCAGCATTGGACTTTTGTAGGCTCCCTTTTTGCACAGCTGAATTTGTTGATTCCAAACATACCTGCACAATGAAATTTACAATTCAGAGTAAAAAAAACCTGAAAACCTGCCTTTTGTGAAGCTGGAAATTATTTTGCTGGTTTTCACTTTTCCTCTTTGTTGCTACGTGGCATTAAGTCACATAATAAGAGTCTTTAAGTCATGCAATCCTACAATTATTTTAGAAAACACCTTATTTTTAGTGGGAACAGAAGTAATGAATTGAGACCAATTAATGAATGTTTCTTAAGGAAGCTGTTTTCAATTGAAAAGATGCTAAGCAAAAATAATTTTAAAATATCAGTTGTCCATTTCAGGGCCAGGCTGGATGTGGCTCTGGGCAGCCTGGGCTCTGGTTGGTGACCCTGCACACAGCAGGGGGTTGGAGCGAGATGAGCGCTGTGGGCCTTTGCAACCCAGGCCGTTCTATGATTCTGTGATTAAGAATTGAAATCTGTACTTGATGGAGCAGAAATGAGTGCTGCACACAAGTAGGAAGGTTTGCTGGATCTGTAGTAATGTAAGATAGGTGAATGTTGATTTGAAATCATATAGTCATATATTGATGTTTTTTTTTCTTATTAACTAACTCAAGCTCTCAAAGCTCTTTACAGAAAACTTTACAGAAAGGGTAACAACCCCCAGGCTCCCCAGGGAGGTGGTTGAATCACCATCCCTGAGTGTGTTTAAAAGCCACTGGGATGTGGTGCTCAGGGGTGTGATTTAGGAGTGGGCTGTTAGAGCGAGGCTGTATGGTTGGGTTGTGGCTGGACTCGATGATCTTGAAGGTCTTTTCCAACCTGAACAATTCTTTGAACCTAAGTTGAGGAAATTGTTTCTATCCTGTTAGCTTACTCTTGATTCTTGCATGTTGTGTTTTTGGATCAACCACAGGGATGTTCTGCATTAAGAAAAGTTTGGAGAAAGCGGCTGTACGTCTTAAGGTTGTGTCACTGAGATGAGCAGTTTGGTTGCAGGTGAAGAGTTCAGACATACAAGCAGCTGGGGTTTACTCTGTGTTTCTAGATTGTGGCTGGGGAAGAGGCAGCCGTGTCACGCAGTGCTGCTGAATGCACACACCAGCAGGGCTGCCCCTCGCCTGCCTGCTGCTTGTGGGATTTAATCAGTTCCTGCTCCATGATTACTACTTGCTTTGACTTGCGTGCCCTGTCTGAAAATTGATTACAAATAAATACTGTCTTTTTTGCTGCCCCTAAAATAATGTTTTTAGACAGGAGAGAGAGAATCTTGTGTACCTGGGGGTTATGCTGGTGTTAGAACCATGAGAAAATCCTTATCTTTGAGCAGAGTCACACAGACTTTAAATCGTTTCACTTAAAATGTCGATGTTGGGGGGAAAATTCCTTTTATTTTGTGTAAGTAAACTAATGTGTTTTACAATACTTTTTTTTTAAGGTCTATGTAAACAGGGAGTGGAAATACCAAACTGACAAAAAATCACTACGTAATGAGCAGAATTAGAAATGGGAGGATGCAGAGCTCCTGTCACTGGCTGTAGCCCATGGTCTGATGAGCACACAGGCTTGTGCTGGTATTCCTGTTTTCCTGCATTTACATCTTTCTGCCCTTCCCAAGTTTGGAAGGTGATACTAACGTAGCATTGATCAAATTTCATGGATCTTCTGTCAGTGCCTTGCTGTGCCAAGGTTTAACAGGTGGCTGTTTGGGCACGAGCCCTTCACTCTTTGTCACCTTACAGGTGAAGGCGGTGCTTGGCGGTGGGTAGAGTCACTGGGTTGCCAGCCAGTTTGTCAGTGATAGGTAATCTCAGAGCATGGATGGTCTGTTTTCTTCTGAGGAATTCCGAAACGCCACCATTTCAGGCTGGGGAAAGGCTTTTTCCTTCTGACTAGCATGGTTCCAGTCTCCCCTACCAAAGATTAAGGAGAAAGCTGCTTAACAGTGAGAACTGATTTGCAGCGTGACTGCACATGTGAGCGGAGTGGTTGAGTGAATGAAAATGTTCTGTTTGGCAGTGCTTTTGCTGCAGTGTATAGATAGGAGCTGGTTATTTTTGAAATCCTGAGTGATTTGGGGTACAACTGTCAAGAAAATGCACTGCTTTAGCTGTAACCTTGGCCGTGGTACGTGCATGAGGTGTACATGCTAATTTTACTGGGCTCAGTTTAGTGGTGAAAGGAATACGTTACCTGGAAGGCTCTGTGCAGCTGTGGTGAGAGACACAAAAAGGAGAGTAGAGGGCAGTCAGACTGCTCTGTAAGTGTGGGCTTTTGAGAGTTCCTGCTGAGCTCAGAGTTCTGTGTTTGCTCTGTTGGTAGAGTTGCTCTGTTGTGTTCAGGCTGGTAGATTTTCTAGAAGAGAACTATTTTTACCCATGGAAAAGGAATTTGTGTTTTGGTTTCAAGTGTGACATGTGCTCCTGTACTGTATGGCAGAGCAGGCCAGCTGGGTGTTCACAGCAGTAACGTAATGTCCGTGTCCTATTCTGACTGACTTCCTTTGTTGTGGTGCACAACGCTCATGAAATGCCTCTATTCACTTACTCTCCAATAGTGAGATTTTCTGAGTCTGTCTGGGACTTACCTTCCTGAGTATCTGTCCTCAGGCTGACTTCACATTAAAATGATTCTTCATCCAAAATCGATAACAGCTGGTATTTCCAGCCCACAGAAGTGACAAGTGTGCAACAACATTCAGTTACTGGAATTTAAACCTTCCTAAATTGCAATGGAACTTTGACCTCTTATCAGCATTTCTAGCTGTATTTCTTAGTCTGGAAAATAAAAGGGGCTTTTCCAAGCTACAGTCTTGTCACATGAAATATTGGTTCAGCATTCTAGTAATCGAGGGCAGCGGTGTAAGGACTTAGAGGTTGGTATGCGTGCTTCTTTCTTGCTGTTAGTTGGTAGGATGACCAGGCTGGCAGGCTCGTAGTCTGCTAATGTTCCGTAAATTCCCAGTGCATTCCGTCCAGGTGCAAATATTCTTAGGTTTCATGGCCTGTTTGGAAACCGTTTGACCTTTTCTAAGCTAACAACTGGAAGCAGCAGGAAGTCTTGCAGGCTGTGGGCGCACACACACACACACACACACACACACACACACACTCACATTGTAGAAATGCTGTGATAGCTGTATAGTCTTGTAAGTCATGTATCAGAGTCTTAATAGGAAACTGGAGCAGCCCACTCTTATCAGAGCACCTTTTTGAAGCATCAGTACAAAAGTAAACAGTCTCACTAGAAGTGCTGGGGTAAGGGGTCACTTCCTGTCTGTTACATCAAAGAAAAATGGGAGGAAGCTTGCAGTCCAAGGTAAATAGAGTCATCTGCAGCCTATTTGCGTTAGGCCCAACAACTTCAGCACAGACTTCTGTCTTCCCATCCTCCATATGCTGCTGTGATGCCAACACGTTTGCTCTTACGCCACTGTTCTCTCTGTCTTTTTAGGGAGAGATAAATTATTGGATGTAGTCTTTACAAAGCATTCTTTGAGATCCTGACATCAGAAGACACTTGGAGTTTGTCAAGTGTTGGATGTGACGCTTTGGGAATCTAAGAGCCAGAGGTTATCATAGAATCATAGAATGGTTTGGGTTGGAAGGGACCTTTCAGACCATCTCGTCCCAACCCCCTGCTGCAGGCAGGGACACCTCCCATAGCCCAGGTTGCTTACAGCCCCGTCCAGCCTGGCCTTGAGTGCTTCCAGGCAGGGGGCATCTACAGCCACACCCTGTGCCAGTCTCTCACCACATTCAAAGTAAATAATTTCTTCCTAATATCCAATCTAAATCTCCCCTCTTCCAGTTTAAAACCACTTCCCCTTGTCCTGTTGCTACCTGCCCTTATAACAATTCTTTCCTCAGCTTTCCTGTAGGCACCTTCAGGTCTGGGATGGGCTATAAGTTCTCCCCGGAGCCTTCTCTTCTCCAGGCTGAGCAGCCCCAGCTCTCTCAGTCTGTCTTTGTAGGGGAGGTGCTCCATCCTCTGATCATCTTTGTGCTCTCCTCTGGACCTGCTCCAACAGCTCCACGTCTTTGTTTTGGGAGCTCCAGAATGGGACACAGTACTCCAGGTGGGGTCTCACAATATCAGAGGGGCAGAGTCACCTCCTTTGTCCGGCTGGTCACACTTCTCTTGATGCAGCCCAGGGTATGTTTGGCATTTTGGGCTGCAGGCACACATTGCCAGCTCACGTTGAGTCTTTCATCCTCTGACACCTCCAAGTCTTTCTCCTCAGGGCTGCTCTCAAGCCGTTCTCCACTATAGGCTGGGCAAACAGAGGGTTAGTTTGCTGCTGTTTTCAGCTGGCGTAGCCCATACAGAGCTCCATGTTGCTCTAGGCAGGCTGCTGTGTGCCAGAGCCAGCTGGACTGTTGTTGGACATCTCTCAGCAGAGTGCCATAACTGAACATTACTGTAGTCAGAACTTTTTGGCCCTTTGCTGCTGGTATCTCTGAAGGTCTGCTGTACATTTTTCATTATTACACACTTCTCTCAGCATTGGCCTGCTGCTTGTTCTTTTGCTAAATGCTCCTTCCTTTCAGTTGTATGATTTAATGTAAATGAGATCATTTTTGTGCTCCTTTTAAGTTTCCTTTAAAAACTGGATGTGATAAATCAGAGAGCTCAGCTGTGTGATTTTACTCGTCATGATGCCAGTTCTGATGAGAAAGGGCAGCATTCCATTTTCACGTCACAAAATCCATCTTGATTTTCTCCATCTGGCTTCTTGTGTGCTAGCTAACACTGGCTACTTCCAAACCCAGGCTGTTCTCTTGTGATTTTTGAAGCTGGCTGTGTTAGCACTTAGTGTGGGCCTCTCAACTGGCACAGCGTAAGCTTTGCAAACTTTCCCATGCTCCAGTAAGTAAAAGAAATTTGGAGGTAGTGCCACCATTGAGCAGAGCTAACTGTAAGTTCTGCCAAATGTGGGTACATGGGGCACTTCTGCCACTTCCATCTCTCCAATTGTTCAGGCTGTCTTTAGGAAGTGGTGTCTTCAGACTGGAAAATGGCTAAAAGCAGCATGCTTTCAGGCCTTGTTACCTGTACTGAATCTGTTCCCTCTTTCTTTCTTCTATGCCACCATTCTCCATGCTGCTCTTGGTCACATTCACACTTAGCTCTGCTTCACCGTCAACAATTTTAAGTTTTGTTTGTTGTTCGTGACTAGAATGTGGATTTTTATAAGGGTTTTTCTAGGAATGCTATTTTGGAAGGGATGAGAAAGGGCATGGAGAAATTAGCAGAGAAGACCATTACCAAAATGTAGATTTTTAACACCTTTTTCACTTTGTATTTAACCCATTCTTTCTGAGTATTGGATGACTGTGCCACAGTATGAATACAGTCTCATCTTAAAATGTGACAGCTTTAGTGATGTGATGTCACTGATGTTTTCCTTTTTTAGGATGTTCATTCGTTGCTGAGTTGTAGTTCCTTTTATATGTTGCATCCTGGAGACCTCTTCTATAAATAATAGCTGTGAGGTCATTGCTTAACAAAAACAAGAGATCCTTTGCAGAAACGTGAATGAACATGCTTGGTGGAGAATGGTTTAGTTTTCAGGTGTCTGAAACACACAAATGCTTTATGGATGGACATGCAGTGTCAGAAGACTCATTGTACCTTGCAGAAGGGCCTCCAAGTAGGTGGCACACCAAGGATAAACTGGAAGAGGCCCCTTCTGTTTATCTTCCTGTGAGGCAGCACTGAAGGCTGTTTCTTACTTGTGAGTTTGCCTCTGAGATCTTGGGTGATTGCAAGTGCTGAAATGCACCTTGTAAGCCAGGGAGCAGAGAGCTTTGTGCTTCAGGCTTTCTCCATTCCAGTGGAAAAAGTAGTGGGGGGAAAAAAAAGTAATAAGCTTGTGCAGTGGAAAGGAGTAGTGTGTGCAGATAGAAACATAAGAGAATGTCTTGGAAGAAGAGGTGCTTCCTATTCTGTAATTCGAATCTGGGAACAACATTTCACGTGCCTTCTTACAGCGTACTGGCAAATTTTATTTCCTTTGTATACACATGGGATGACTTAGTGTGGGTTGATGTTGCGTAGTACCCAGGTATGCTTTGTCCCTGAGAGTCACAGAAAAGGCCTTTGCATCTCAGTGGATGTTAGGATATGTCACTGTGAAGCTCGGGCACGTAGGAGGAGTTCCCTGAGTAGCTGCTGACTGCAGTCTCCAGTCTGAAAACAACAATTTGACTTTCTATAGCATATTAAGTCGGTTATTACAAAGATGATGTAAACTAAGCAGAAAGATTCAGCTTGGTGTGCAAGAGAATACTGAGTTCTGCTTCCAGGCAATGACAGAATTGTGGTGTAGGCTGTATGTCACTGTGGGAAGGATAGCATCTACTTCTACTTGATGCTACTTCTGCAGTCAACTCCATCAGGGGACCTTACCCCTCCCCACATGGGACACAAAAAGTTTCAGTCTATCTTCAGCGAGCTGATTTCTAACTGGAAATAGTGGTTACTAGAGCACAGTGTGTTTGAGCAAGGGATTGATGACTTTTAACAGCACTATGAACGGGTTAATACTACCAAATATGGTGGCATGTGATTGTGGATGTTCCTCCTGGTGGTACAGGAGAGGTCACTGGTCAGCCTTTGTTCTGAACAGGTACCCTTGATCACATCTAAGGGCTGGTCTGCTGATAGAGTGTCAGTAGTGCTTAGAGGGGAGTAATGCTAGCAGAATGTGATGTGTAATGTGAGGGAGAAACCAAGTGAAAGTGCCAGAAAAAAGTTCTCAGTGAATGCAGGCGTTGCAGTCATTCATGCTGTGGAAAGCTTGTCGTTGATTGCTCTGGACAAGAAATGTGTCACTATTTCTAGGAGTTAGGTGGTTGAGGAAGCTGCTGTTGGAGAATATAACTGATTTTTTTTTTTCTTTTTTTTTTTATTTCAAGTGCTTGGATCAAGGTGGAACAGCTGAAGCCTTATCACCTGCACAAAGAAGAAATGATAAAGATTAACAAGGGTAAGCGCTTCCAGCAAGCCGTGGATGCCGTGGAGGAGTTTCTTAGAAAAACCAAAGGCAAGGACCAGGTGAGTGAGTGGTTTCTTCTTTACCGTGTGCATAAAAACAAGTCTTCAAGTGAATGATGGTGAAACACGTTTTTGTTTGAAAGGAGTTGATTATTTCTGGCAATTTGTTGGGGAGGATTTTGTTTTCATTTTTGTCTTTTTCCCCCCAATTTTAAATTGTTATTGTTTCCTAACCTCTCCTCTTCCCTGTTCAGTCTTGTCTGATGAGGGGTGAAAGACTTGTTACACTGATGGAGACACAGAAGAGGCTAATTGATCTGCTTATGATGAATTTATAAATCAGTCTTAACCTTGGACGTGGATGATAGTACCAATCTTACTGTTAGTGGAAGTGCATACGTGTGCATGCGCTCCCACTGGGTCTTCAGATGTCCTGTGCTGCTACTCAGTGACTCAAAGTGAGTGTTTTTACAGGTCAGCTAACAAGGAACTTCACTCACCGACTTCAGGGGGCTAGCAGTCTAGTTTTCATGTTCCCATGCTGTTGGTTTGCCTAGTAAACAGCATGGGGTCCTTCGCATCCTTGGTTTTGCATGAAAGTCATTCTAGCTCTTCTCTTCTTTCCTTACCGTCTTCTATTCTGTAATCTCTCAGGCATCTTCCCATAACTCCAGTGAAGAGAAGAATCGGCGTAATTCCAGCGAAGAAAGAGGCAAGCAATCTGCTGGCGAAGAGAAACGCAAAGCCAGTTTGTCCGAAGGGAAGTTGAAGAAGGGCACAGGGGAAGGAAAAAAGAGGGTCTCTTCTGTATCGTCAGAGAGAGGATCAAAGTCACCTTTGAAAAGAGCCCAGGATCAGAGCCCCCGAAAGCGGGGGCGTCCACCCAAGGATGAGAAGGTTTGTGTTGTGCATGTCCGCCAGTGCCCTCTGTGGACTTTGCAGGTGGACTTAGGGATGACTGGCACCTTAGCTAACAGGCCAGTGTGAAGAGTATCAGTTCAGTACCAGATTATTTTTTTTTAAGCTCTTCCATGTTGCTTCTTCTAGACCAGCTGGCTGTCAGATACCTTTGACAAGCACGTTGTTGATTCTTCACGTGCATTTTTAGCAGTTAGTTGCTTTGAGTGGCTCTGGTCATCTCTCTGAGAGGGCTTTGAGAGCTGTCTCATGAGACTCCACCTTCCATCTTACCACCCTTCAAATTCAGTTGATGCAGGAAGGATTAGTGAGGAGGTGTGGCTCTTCATCTGATTTCCGACTTTTCCCTTCTCATCTCATCTGCTTTGTGTGATCAAGCGATTTATAGTCTCTTCACTTCACCCTCCGTGCTTACTGAGGGTGGGATGTTCTTAAGGACTAAGGTGTGAAGAAGAAATTTGTGTAGCGTGGGAATAATGCACCTGAAGAACTAGTTGTATTCATTTCCATTTCTGTGCTATGGAATATGTTTCCATTCTCCATTATAAAGGTCCAGCACTGGAGCATCATTATTTTATCCTCGTTACTTCCCTTGTTTACTTCTGAGTGTCATGACAGAAGCAGTAGCCAGCAATATTTTGTCTACTGTCATGCAGAGTACTCATCTTTATTTATTGTGGAGCTCCCTGTTGTGGTCCAGATCTTTCTTGTCCAGATGGATAGAAATTTCAGTGGATTACTACAATGCACGTTCTTCACTGGAGACTACACCTGAAGACTGTTGGGAGGCTTCAGCTGATGCTACAGCAGTGTGCTTGCTCACCGCTGCTTCAAAGGGACTGTGCTGCTCTGTGCCTCGCAGCCTTTGCTTTCAGTGTTTCAGGATCCAGTTCAAAATAGTTGGTTTCCATCTCCTGAATTGTTACAGGATTGGCCTTAACAGGTTGAACAGCAAACTCTTGATGCCTTGGTGGTGAAAATGAAGCTGGTCGTAAGAGATGCTGGCTTTTTTTTTTTTTTTTTTTTTAAGCCAGTTTCTGTTAAATCACATCATGTGAGCCCATCAGTTTCTCCTTTTGAGGGAATTGGAAGAAGGGGAAGTTGGATCATACAGGTGAATTGCTGTTAATTGTAAATCTTTTGACTTGACTGCAGAAGAACACTTTATGAGCACCTTAGCTTACCCTTCTGAGATGTTGCTATAATCACATCGTATCTTTGAATGTATCTGTTCTGATGAAGCCCTGGACCATTTTTTCCCTAACATAAAATGCTTTTTTTTTGTCTTTGAGGTAAATTCAGTCCAAGCTAATCAAAATGAATGGTGGGGGAATTCCAGTAGTGCTGGCACACTGCATGCTTAGTTTTTATTCTGTGAGCTGCCTTGGGGTAATAGAGAGAGCTTTGAGTGACTGAATTATGGCGCTAGAAACTTTTACTGGGAAACTGCAAGTGGAGTGGCTTCCATCAGCTTGCCACAGAGAGATTGCCAGCGAGGGGATGAAAGCCTTGCTGCAGACTGAAAGTAAGCTGGTTGGTGTAGGAAAGTAACTGTGCAAGTTTTGAAGGGCAGTGTACTGATAATTAGAGGAATTGCTGTGAAGTCCGGCAGCACTGCCACAACACTTTTTCAGTCCATGACACAAATTTGAAACCATACATTCTGCTTACCTGGGTCTCATGACTTCCCAGAATTATTAGTGCTAGGGGAAAGAAAATGTTTGTCCCTGTTCTGAGTTACTGCAATGTTGGTATTTGGGATGTATTTTTTCTTTTTTTGGCTCATTTGCTTTGTTCAGTCACAGTTCAGCTACCTTTCCAAGCACTCAGGATGCATAAAATTCAAGGATCCAGTTTTTACTGAGGTGTGGTCTGTCTAGAAATGTCCTGTAGGCATACATGTTCATTCAAATACTCTCATTTTTGAGTTTATGTGGATATTTTCAAAGGACCAATGTGACTACTTATGTATCAGAGCAGATTTCGTCCTTGCTTTGCCAGTTGAAGCAGCTATGTGGTCTTCAAAAAGAGAATTCTAGTGTATAGTGGCACTTTAAGGTTAGAGGCTGATGTCTAAGTTGTCCTTGCTATCAGATGAAACGTTTGTATCAGTGTCAGTTACCTCCAGCAGCCTTGTTCTTCCTTGCTTTGTAAACAGCACTCATCTCTGGTGGTTCTTTGTGGACACTGAGGCACACTGTGCATTTGCAGGAAGTGCATTTCATTTCTGAATCTTCATCTCAGGAAGGTTACACAATATATAGAAGCTCTGCATGTTCTCTTCATAAATCATAAAGACCTATGTTTTAATCTTTACCTGTGGAAATAAGGATGAACAGATCAAAATTTAACAACAGTAAAATAATGGTGCTTTAAGTGTCATCGTGACATGTTAAGGGATGGGAACAGTCCATGTATGATTTCCAGTTTCATGCATTCTGGAAACTACAGCAGGTGTGGCTGTGTGAGGTGCACACTTAGAAGGTTTTCCTGCTAACAGGTAGGCTGCTGCCTTTTTTTTTTAACAACAGTGGAGGATGAGGAACAGCTCAAACCTTGTCTGACTGCAGTGATGTTCTTTACCCATTTGTTCAGATTTTTGCATCCGCCAGAGGGAAATGCTGGATCAAGTGTGTTCATTTGTTTCTCTGCTCATTGCATGATTACACAAGTGTGATAATTCCTGTTACAGCTTCTGGAAAAACCATTCTTCGTATGTAACTGGTTGAATTTTGTTGTTGACAGTTCTTGGTTTTTTTTGTTCTTGTTTTTTTTTTCCACTTTGCATCACCTGTGTTGATAATACACCTCGTGCTTGAAATATGACCACTTGTGGAAAGGCATGCATAGTGCTTTTCAAAACTGTGTGTGTGCTCTTGCAATCATTTTGCTGTTACCAGCCACTTAGTCAGTTTGTAAGCTCTTTCCTGATCTCCTTTGTATCTTCTCAGGATCTCACAATTCCAGAGTCAAGTACAGTGAAAAGAGTGATGACTGGAACAGTGGCTGGATTTAAATGGCCACCAAGCGTCAGTGAGGTGAGATACCCTGGGCTGGCTTTACAGCATGGTTCTACAAACTTAGTTCCTAGCTGAAGATGATGTAGAACCTTTTGTTTCCAATTTGAAATGGTGGAGTTCTCTCTTCTGCTTAAGGTGCTTTCTTTGTCATTCTGTGGTATAACAAAGCTGGGCAATACCTTTGGGCAGCTAGGAAGTATGTTGGAAAGTGAGATTTTTGTCCTTATGGAGCAGTCTGCAAATTCACACCTAACTGTGCTACGTGTTTTTGCACTTCTGATTTCAAAAATATTTCTGTGACTGGCTTTGCAGAACTGGAAGAGAAGACTTGGATAGGCTCTCCGTGTCTGCATAATGTGATATTGGATGGTTTACTGCAGTTTTCTTCATAATCAGCTTTCATTTTGTACTTAAATAATTAAATGATCAAGCAGAGTAAGAAGAGTGCAACTCTAGGCTAGTGCTTAGAGTGTTCATTGGAGAGATGAATGCTCCAGCTGCCCATCATGTGACTGCTAAGATTAATGTTCAGCCACTACCCACCATGAGTATGTTTTAAGGAATTCCTTGGAAGCTGGAAAGTGTTTTTATGTCATTAGGAGAAGGAGGTGGGATCTGGGACTACAGATAAGGAGAGGCTACTTCTTCCCTTGTTAATCCTGCTGATAGTTTCGTTTTGATTTTCCTGCAGATATTGAGAAATAAGGGATTTGACTTGAATGGCTTTGCTTTTGCAAATGAAACACAACGTAAACTGCTATATTGAAACAAACTGCTTGGTCCAGCTGTCATGCATTAAATATTTCCCACCTGAAGTTATTACCGTGCTGCTCGGGAGAACAGGGAATAGTGATGTGGTTGCTCAGTGACGCTCTGGGAATGTTTCTGAGTCTGTACTTTTTCTCTGTAGCCTGTGAAGGACAGTGACCCACACTTTCATCACTTCCTGCTGAGCCAGACGGAGAAGGTGAGGATTGGGCAGACAGGATAATTCTGCTGATCGCTCTAGCTTGGCATCCTGCCCTATGCTGGGATGAAGGTCTAAATACAAGGAGATACATAACCAGCTCTGAAACTGCGTTCCTTGGGGCCTAGTAGCAATGAGACTCTCATGTGCAATCTGACCATTTGGTTACTTCCCGGCATTTAGGTTTAAGGTGATTTGGCAGTGAGGACAACAAATAGTTCTAGATATCAAAGATGACCTGGCACCAGGATTCGGCAGACTTGTTCTGTTAAATTCTGCAGATTAAATATGAGGGCTAGAAGGTGATGTAATTGCAGCCCTGTTCTTTGTTTGACGGTTATCCGTCCAATTTCTTCATCTGTATGAATTTGTTAATTAACTGAATATGGCAAGGAAACTGTCCCTGACTAGAAAAGCTCCATGTAAAATGTAGCCAACTTTAGAGTCAGAAACCATGCAGGATTTTATATTCAGCCTGTGAATGTCAGGAGGAAAACAAAATATCAAATTGAATGAAAAACAGTTCATATCCGGCTGAGGATCCGTGCAGAGACAGATTAAGAGCAGCTCAGAATAAGCAGCCTGAGCAGGAGCAGCCTTCACCACGCTGTTGTAAGCCACGTGCTGCCTTAGGTTAACAAAAACGCTTTGCCTCAGCACTCCAGTGACATAATGAGCACCGGTATGGTGCTCTGTAGCAGGCTGTAGAGATCTGTGTTTCAGATATGAGAGTGGGGATATGCTGTATCCTCATCGCTGGAGTGCCTGCCATGTGAGCTACAGAAAGGATTTTGTAGTCCCTGCATCAGAAAACAGTCTGAATTGTTGGAGTAGGGTAGGAAGGGAGGAACTCGTATGTTACAATAGGGTTTTATTTTCTCTGGTTGAGGGAAGCCTGAGAGCTTTCCTGTGCTGCAGATGGTGTGTGGGTGAGCTGCCTGGTTTCTTTGTAGCGAGGATACGGTCTGTTTGCTCAGCAGAGCAGATCAGCACTGTCCTTCCCCTGAATGCTTTGTTTTATCCGTACAGCCAGCTGTCTGCTATCAAGCCATCACAAAGAAGCTGAAGGTTTGTGAAG
Source organism: Lagopus muta (assembly GCF_023343835.1). Lineage (NCBI taxonomy): Eukaryota > Metazoa > Chordata > Aves > Galliformes > Phasianidae > Lagopus > Lagopus muta. Next base: position 921,410 of record NC_064447.1, on the reverse strand, counting down.
AGGTGAGACAGATGTTTGCTTTGATGGATTTTCTGTATTATCACGAAGACTGGCAGTTCCTCCAGAGCTGTATGGTCCTTTTTTTTCTTTCTTCAGGAAACAGGATCCACCTCCATCCAGGCAGCAGACAGCACGGCAGTCAATGGCAGTATCACACCCACAGACAAAAAGTAAGATCTCCAACGCACTTCAGCCATTTCCCTTCTTTTTCTCCTTTCCATCTCATACATGCAGCCATTATCCAGCTTGTCACTGAGAATAAATAAACCTAACATTTCTCTCTAGAGATCTCCTCTGTCCTTGTGTGAAACACTCATTTGGGTGGAGGTGGGAGGGAGGCAGCTAAAAGCAAAACAGGAGTTTAGAACAAGGTCTGCCCTGGATGTACTTGCATCTCGGTGCTCTCCTGCAGTTGCCCTTTTCCTGCAGGGCACGTTGCAGAACATGAAGAAGCAGTCTTTCTGAATGCCATGTGGGGCAGGATGATAAAAGGATATCTTTCTCCAGTGGTGCATGGCAGTTAACTAGGGCTGTGTTATTGCTGCCCTGAGCGCGTAGAAGGCGAGCGGAAGAGGGAGGCTCCCAGCACAGGAGCTTTGCTATGCAGCACGTGAGCTTTCTGGTTTCTTCTAACGTCCCCGTTCTCCTTTCTGGAGTGAGACGAGCCTCACTTGAGCTTCCTGTTTCACTCTGTAACTTCCGCTGTGTTCAAATTGCACTCAGGCCTTGCTGTTTGCTGTTTGCCGTTGGGTCATTTCTCATGGGATATCAATTCTCAGCTGTACTCAGGGGGAACCAAAATAACGATGAAGCTGTTCAGGTAAAACAGTCTCTCAGGAAAGCATGGCACAGAGCTGGGTTGGGAGAGGGAGAGAGAGAAGGTCTGTTTCAGAGCTTTGTAAATAGATGGACATTAAGCTGTTGAAGGAGCCTGTGGTGACTCGTGATCTGTCTGAATTAGTCTGCTCTAACAAAAATAATGGCTGGGAGAGTAGAGGTGACTTGAGAAAGCCATAGTGCAATGTAGCATGGCTAGTTATGAAGAATTACCTTTTGGGGATTGTGAGGCTGAGGTTACATCAGACATGTAAGTGAACGATTCAGAAATTCCTACTGAGATTGTGGCTGGGTATGAAGCTTGCTGCAGCAGAGACTGCCAGAGAGTTCCAATTACAGGTAATTATGGAGATGAAACTTGTTAGTTTTGTTGTCTTTTTCTTGAAATGAGGGGAGCAAAGTTCTCCCCATCTTAGGAGAGGGAAGGCAGCAGTTACCTGGGATTATTCTCATGTTGACCTGTACAGGACTACTACTACTTTTTTTGTTGAATTGCAGCTGTGGAGAGGTGTTAGGCCTTTGGTCTGTGTGTGATGCATAGTACAGTAGTTCTTTCTGAGTTTTACTGAAGTAAAGGTAGTAATGTATCATTCAGTAGTATAAACAAGTCATTGTATGCATGACTTGGTTCAAAAATCAGAAAGCAAATTAGAGAAGCACCTGCTGATGTGCAGTTGACCTCTTTTTCTTCAGTACAGCAATGGCTAGTAACGGAAAGTACAAGAGCAGCAAATTTAATCAAAAGAAAACCAATGAAGAACCAACAGCCCCTCAACCTTTAGCATTCAGCTACTTTTCTGAAGCAGACTTAAGTCTTTCTAGAGGAAATCGTTGGCGATGCTTAGTATGCAAAACAAACACTGGCTTGCTGTTAAAGCACAGTGTCTTCCCAATTTGGAAGTCCTGTTCTGGCTGTGGCTGTGTTGTAGTCTGGTTTTTGCTGGTTGTGTTCCAGGTTTTGCTCTTGATCGCTTCCAGGATCAAGGGAAGCTGACAACAATTTCTTATCTGTTACATAATCCCTTCCTTGCATTAATGCTTCTCCCTTCCCTTTAGGATAGGATTTCTGGGACTTGGTCTGATGGGAAGTGGCATCGTCTCCAACTTACTGAAGATGGGTCATACTGTCACTGTCTGGAACCGGACTGCTGAGAAGGTAGGCATGTACCTTAGATATAGACAGTACTTTCCTTTTTTAAACATGTTCCTACTACCTCTGATCACCAATCGCTGGTGCCTGGCAGAGGATGCTCAAGAAACACAGGTATGTTTGCCACCTTGTTTTATTATTATTTCCTGAGTGCTTGTGGCCACTTCATACTAGAAGCTGTGAATGGTTCCTACCGTGTTGCTGTTTTGATGTTAGAAGTTGCAGCTTTGTGTCCCTGTTGAGGACTGCAACATAAAGTTCTCCCTGGGCATATTCCTGATTCAGGTAGCTAAGTAATTGTGTTTTGGAGCTTGACAAAAGGACCATATGCTGGGAAGTTGAGCCCAGGAGTGGTGTGGTGAGATTCTCCTCTTGACCACAGCTTCATCTACATGTCCATTGTGCTGTTTACAGTGGCTGAAGATTGTGTGGCAAACATGCTGTGTCATGACATGAGACCAGGTTAAGAATATTCCTTTTCAGTGTTGAAATGGAGCTAAATGGCTACACAGTTGTGTTCTAGCAACTGTAGTGGAGGAGAAAACATGCACGTGTCAACTGTATTGTAAAATAGCAAAGGGTTTTTTAAGGATGTTTTCTAACTACAAAACAAGGGGTAGGGTGGGAAGGAACTAAGAATTTGAAACAGCAGCCCTTTAAAGCCTGCGTCAGTCTCAGCTGCGCATATCCTGTTTACTGTTCAGCAACGGGTTCTGTTTACCAGTTCTTTTGCGCTCTCTCCTAAAAACTGCAACATTCAATCTCTTACAATTTATCACCTAAGCCTTCTCTCTTGTGCATTTGTTTTGAAGCTCTTCTCTTGAGGGTTCAGGAAAGCTGCAGAGGAGCCCCTTGGGTGTAGGAGATGAACCAACAAAACCCAACCTGAATTTACTGAATAATTAACACGCTTGACTCATGCTGAGTCTGGCAGTAAAGTTTGTTTCATCAAAATGCTAGGGAACCCATTTGGTTTGTACTTAATTTTACTTACGTTTCAATTTGTGACTTTTGCAGTGTGATTTGTTCATCCAGGAAGGGGCACGGCTGGGAAGAACCCCTGCTGAAGTTGTCTCCACCTGTGACATCACCTTTGCCTGTGTATCAGATCCAAAAGCAGCAAAGGATGTAAGGATTAGCTCTTGTTCTTCCTTCACCGCTGAGTGCTAGTTCTGATTCCTACTGGTGAAGGTAGCCTGGGTTATTGCAGGTGCTGGGCAGGACAAATAAGTCACATTGTTTCCCAACAAAGTCATACTTACCTCCCTCCCATTTACTGGCAGAAAGATAATCCATGGGGGTTGGGTTTTGATATCGTTTTAGAAGACTGCCACTGCAGTGCCAGGCTTTCTTGGACTTGGAGGGTTTGAGTTTCTTTGCAGACACCCTATTGCTTTACCGCTCTTCTGTTCCTCACAGCTGGTGCTTGGTCCGAGTGGAGTGTTGCAGGGCATTCGACCAGGGAAGTGCTATGTGGATATGTCCACTGTGGATGCAGATACAGTCACAGAATTGGCCCAGGTAATCAGCTGGTCCTACAACACTTGTGACTCAGCAGCATTACTGCAATACTTGTTTCAGGCTTTAAGCTATTGATGATACAGATGTTTTGTAAGATTTCTTGACTTCTTCTAGAGGAGACTCAAGTCTCAAGCAGGTGAGACAGAATGAATTGCCACATCTTGACCAGTGAACAGAGCTGGATAAGATGTACTCTACGACAGCAGCAAAGCCTCTGGAGTTGTCAGGGCTGTCAGGTGGTACCAATGTGAACTGCCTGCTGAGTTTTTAACCCTTTGGAAGTATTTACTTAGTATAGATTTGGTACAGATTTGGTATTCTGTAGCAAACTGGAGGAGGAATGCAGTCTGGATGTGTAAGTGTCCTTAAACTGATAATAATCTTACTTTAAGTGCCTCGGTTATGGGGAAAAAGTGCCTTAATATTTCACTCTAAAAATTTTTAAAGGGAGGATTGACGTAGAAGTGTTTTGATTTACTTCTGGCATGGCATTTTTTATTTCTTCCTTGACGTCTTGATGATTATCCTCAGCCCTTAAATGAGTGTGTTTTATTGCAGAAAGAAGGGAAGATAGCATTGGTCAAGTTTTAAGCAGAGATGCTGTAGTAATGCATAACACAGGAATTTGGAAAGTGCATAATCACACACATTAGTAAATGTCTGGCCAAGGGGTTCTGTCAGAGGCCTTTCATCTTTGGGGAAGAGGGGTTAAATACAAAGCAAATAATCTGAGAGTGCTATGCTGTACACGAAGCACTGTTTCTTGGCCATTACAGGATGCCATGGCAGAAGCACATAAGCTCAGCTGCTTAAAATATTCACCATTAAGATAAGAAGTGTTGCTGAGAATGAAGGCAACTTTTGTGCTCAGGCACACCTTTCAGTGTCATGCATCATGCTAGATGTATTGCAGTGCTTCCCTCTCCTGTTTTTGTGTCTAAGCTGTTTGTGCTTTAAAATTCTGTCCTCAGACAGTGCTCAATGCCTGCTGTTTGTGCACTGCTAACCAGAGATACTATTTTTCCAGGTGATAGTGTCCCGGGGTGGTCGCTTTTTGGAAGCACCAGTCTCAGGAAATCAGCAGCTATCAAATGATGGGATGCTTGTGATCCTGGCAGCTGGTGACAGGGGTTTATATGAGGACTGCAGTAGCTGTTTCCAAGCGATGGGGAAGACCTCTTTTTTTCTAGGTAACTGAAACACCAAGGGCCTGATAGCAGATTCTTAGTCAGTGCAAGGACTGGGATATTCAGGAGGGAGTCTGAGAGGCATATGTATCATCTCTGTAGGCTGCTGACAAGAGGGACTGGCTGCTTTCTGTCTCCACAGGCAGCATGGGAAACCAGCCTGCTCCTCTGGAATTCTGCCAGCTTCAGAGCCTTCAGACTAAGTTTTCTTTTTTGAACATTGTCTCATTTTGGAGAATCTGTGGTGCTTTTTATTTTTAAATGATACTTTAATTTCTCCCATTGTTCAAGTGCATGGGAAACAGCTAAGTTTTCCAGAGCCTGTAAGGAGAAGGTGTAAAGTGTTTGGGATCAGTATGGAAAGTGTAGTAGTGTTAACTACTAGGGTGGGGGAGCAAGGCTGCTGCATCTGTTCTGGAGGAATGTTCAGTGCTGTGTTTTGTTCCAGGTGAAGTAGGCAATGCTGCCAAGATGATGCTGATTGTGAACATGGTCCAAGGCAGCTTCATGGCTACAATAGCAGAAGGACTGACTTTGGCTCAAGTGACTGGTCAGTCCCAACAGACCCTTCTGGATATCCTCAATCAGGGACAACTCGCCAGCATCTTCCTGGACCAGAAGTGCCAAAGTAAAGTTCTCTTTGTTGTTTTATTATAGGATGTTTGTCACAGTCTGTCAGTTTCAGTTAATGATGGAAAGGAGGAAGTCATCCCAGCTTCATCAGCCTAGGGTTCTGAGTGCTTTAAGCATTCTGAAAATGAAGAGCTGAGTTTTATTCATTAACCTTTATAGACAGAAGCTCTGAGAATACATCTCATGCTGTGCGTTGTCTACAGCCTGCTCAGGTCTTGAGTTGACAGCGATGATTTCATTGGGATGGGGTAATAAGTGAAATGGAGGGCAAGCTGCTTAGAAATCTGAGCTCACTTTGTCAGTGGGCAGAAGTGATATTATCTGCTGTGGTGGGATGAGGATACAAAGCAGAGAAAAAGAGCTAAAAGCAGTGTTCCTGGTGATCACCATGGTAAAGGGAAGTTAGGTGTTGAATTGCATGACCTTGCAGTGTGATAGGCTTGATTTACTTTTGTCATGCTTATTTTTTCCTTGCATTCCTCTCAACAGATATCTTGCAAGGAAACTTTAAACCTGATTTTTACCTGAAATACATACAGAAGGATCTTAGATTAGCTATTGCACTGGGTGATTCTGTCAACCATCCAACTCCTATGGCAGCTGCTGCCAACGAGGTGAGTGCTGTTACTCAGTGTTTGTTCAGTAGGCGGAGTTAGAGCTGTTTGTCACCAAGGGACAAAATCTGAGAGTTATGTGCTGTCTGAGAGAAAGGAGCAACAATTGAAGTATATTCTGAGTGGGATGGAATGTAATTTCATTTGATGGTAGAAGCTCTTAAAGTGTTACATCAGTGAAAACAGATGACCTAAAGAAAACCTGGAGTGTTCTGATCTGTCCTGCTGTATTTACTTGAAGCTCTGCAGTTTTCTGGTTTGAAGTGATCAGGAAAGCAATTTTTCTGCTAGGGAAAGGCTTTCTGTAAGAGCAGGCACTGATCCTTTTCTATTTCTCTTCTGTAGGTCTATAAACGAGCAAAAGCGTTGGACCAATCAGACAACGACATGTCTGCAGTGTACAGGGCCTACATCCACTAGGCTGCACCATTCTTACTGTTAATACTATGATTATTGATTAATATTATTATGATACTGGGTTTTAACTCTGGACCAGTCCATCTCTGTCTCTCCATTTCCTTTTATACACAGACTTTGAGATCTGCCGTGGAGGCAGCTGCTGCGGTCAGCCTTCCCCTGGTGGCAGAAGGGGGGGAGGAGGGGGCTCGGATTGTTGCAGTCTAATTAGAAAATCCATGCCATGCACTGACAGTCATGGAACAGAACAGTGGCGGCTTGTTCAGAAGCTCTGAGGCAACTCTGCCAGAAATCTGCTGCTTGGCTGCTTTTATTTTCTTCTTTGTATGCTTGTCCAAGATGCTGTTTCTAACGATCCCCTTTCTCCTTTGCTGTGAAATAATGCGTGTGTTGGACTTTTTGCATCAAGGGGAACAGGTGACTACATCCCATCTACCTGTGAATATCTGTAAAGTCCTTGGTCCCAAGTAAGGTGAGGAGCATTCCTGTTTGTCACCCACTGTTTGAGAACAAAGCACCTCCCGTGGAGGAGAATGACAGTTCCAGAAGGTAATGGGGTTGCATGCAACACTGTCTTGATTCTGTTTCTTTTTAAACTTCCACCTCCCCAGCACCTTGATGGAGGAATTCCTCATATTGTTGAGAACAGATTGCATCCAAGTCTTCCCCTGTACAGACAACTCTAGCATAGGGAACACAAACCTTACTGAAAATGGGAGAATACCAGTGTAGGTAAGTGTGGCCTCCTAAAAGGCTAATGGCAGCTGCCCACCCCACAAACAGCATGGGAGCTTCACACAGATTTGCATAAAAGCTGCAAGATAAACATTCAGCTTAAAACTTAGCCAGAGGTGTTTAATTTGGTGAAGGAACAAACTTTAGGGGGTTGCTCCTGGCCTTAGTTTGTGTTGCTTTACTATTTGCTTTCTTTTTTTTTACCCTAGAGTCAATAATTACAAAGGCGTCTTGGATTGTAGCAGAGTCACAAGCAGAGTGATGAGTCTGAAAGGTGTGAGGGGAATGATCATGGTGCCAAGAGATGGATGCTCCTGAGCTCCTTCCCGTGCTATCTCTGGCCTTTTCATGGTCATTTTATCTGTTAACCTGATTGCCCATCTTCAAAGGTGGGGGATAATTACCTACCTCACAGGGATATTTTGTGTAATGATTAGTGATCTTTGTACGTGTCAAACTTTCCACAAGTATTCTTAGTGTTACTACTGTGAGTACAGCACTAGCACAGCATGAGAATATTCCCTGTACTTGTGACTCTGCTTGTGGCCAGGTACCAACTTCTAGGAAGACTGGTGGATATAATGGGAGGCTAATACTGCTGCTGAGCTGTAGTCTAAACATGTGGGACTTGAACTGCAGAGGCCAAAGCTGAAGAGCAGAGATGATCTTCGTTGGTAGCAGAGCAACCCAGAGTCCAAAGGATGCCTGTCTGTAAAAAAATGCACAGCGCGTGTTTGTTTATTTTTAACCTCTCAGTGTTAGCCTTTTAGGAGGATTCTTCCATTTTAGATTCGAGAGTTAGTAAAATGCCAGTAAGAAATGTTATTAGTCAAAGTCGCTGCACAGTGGCACAATCTCCTCCCTTCGACTGGGATTCTGAAAGGAAAGGAAGCAAATTAAAGTTAGACCACGCTGCTCTAAATCCTTGAGGTCTGCCCCTCTCACCATCTTATTTTTCTAGGAACTTAATGGCTATTTATGGAAATTCTCCTGTGGCTTAGGATTTCTTACCAATCCTGCTATCTGCAGCAAGTGTATATGGTTCAGGGGCACCTTGTTAAGAAACAGAGGAAGTTATCAGGTTCTTTGTTGTGAGATGTGACATCTAACATCTAATGCTATAAATGTTACTTGAGTGAATATTTCTCCTACTGCAGTCACTGTTACATGTGGGCTAATACTGTGTTACGCATTGTGTCCTGTGGCGAACATCTAGTAATAGATCTGTTAGGCATTTCTTTGCCCATTTGTCAGTGGTATCTCTGAGCAGTATTAGTTATGCATACATGTTTCTTTGGCAATACAGCTGTCATCCTGCATGTAGATATTCATATTAAAGGCACATATAAATACCCAGGAAAAGCACCCATCGGCCTGCTTCCAACCTTTACACATTTCCCATCTCACAGAGCTGTTAGCATCAGCAGACCTTGATTAAACACACTGCAGTTAGGAAATCACGTATTCAGGGCATCTGCGGATAACTGTGTTTTGTGGGCAGGGGATAAGCCCACGTGTCTTGCAGCTTGAGGTGTGTTTGGGAAATAAGGGAATGGGAGGTGCTGTCCCAGACCCATTGAGCACAGAACTGTTGCAGGTCAGTGCAGCAGTCTCTTGGAGTGTATTGAAGAATGGGTCGGAGTGGGTGTCATCAAGGAGGGGGTGTTATCATCTCTTTTTACTCCACGGTGCTTCTGCTAACTGGGAATGCAAGAGGAGCTCTCAAGTCTCACGACGTGCATTGCAAAGTGAATTCAGAGAGCCATCCGTGTGAGAGGGATCCCAAGGCGCCTCGGAGCTGCAGGTCTCATTTCCCAGAAATGCTGCCTTTCTCAGAGCAGAGGTGGTTCTTCCTGTGGGTGCTGCCAGCTGTTCCTGCAGCCTCTGTGGTGGGGAGGCGGGCGCAGGCTCTGCGTGGGGCAGGGAGCTTGGGAGTGGATGCAGAGAAAGGAAGAGGGGTTAAATGGTGGAAAGTGGGCTGTTGGCAGATGCTGCGTGAGGCTGACCGTCAGCTTCGCTTGGGTTCTTTTATTTATGTCTGTCGCCTCCGAAGGTGGGTCTTGCTCTGTTCCTAGGCCTGAGGTCCGGGGAGGGGGGAGCTGTGGATTGAGAGATGCTCTGATAAAACTGGCTAGTCAGTGTTGTCTTAATATTGTTGACAATTCTGTAAAGTTCCTTTTTACGATGATTTGTTTTAGCAAATTGCGTTTTTTTTGACTCCCTCCTTTTTAAAGAGACAATGTGACACTTGTGAGAAGCTTGTAAGAAAAGCAGTTTCTTTTCTTCTCAATGATAGATCCTATCGTTAATTAAGGTTGTGAATTTTTATTTTTTGCCTTGTTTTTAATTAACATTTGTCATTCAGAATAGGATGTGTGAAGATGTTTAAATGGCAAGTCAAAAAGATTTTTTGTGCAATTAACAAAGCTACTGGCAAAAAGAATAAAACCTTTCTTGGTAACACGACGTTGTTGTGGCCGTTTCTGCAGGCTATCTCACTGCTACGTCAGCGCTGAAGGAGGGGGAGCGCTGCTCCCGTCCGTAATGCTGTAAGGCGGCTGCAGGACAGCAGAGCCCGGCAGGCGCCATGGCCCCGCCCCGCCCTTCTTCCCGCGTCACCGCCGCGCCTCAGTCCAGCGGAGGGCGGGACTAGGAGAGGGACGGCAGCCAATAAGAGAGGAAAAGAGCTGGGGGCGTGATGGCAGCCAATAGGGGAGGGAGGAAGCGGTGTTCCTTGCGGGGCGATAGCCAATAGGGAGTGTGGGGCGGAAGTGGACGCTGATCGACAGCCAATAGAGCGTGGCGTGGGCAGGGCTGGAGGCGGGGTAGACAGCCAATGGGGGAGTTTGGGGCGGGGCTGGTGGTAGGATGGCGGCGGCCATGGTGAGCTCGGCGGAGCGAGCGGTGCTGGTGAGTGCGGGCGGGGACTCGGAGCCGCCGTGATGACCGAATGCACCGGCGGCGGGGCGGCACTGCGGGTGAAGCCGCGGGGCTTCGTCCCTTCCCGTCCTGCCCCGGCGGCGCCCCCTTCGAAGCGCTTTAACGGGGCCGAGCTGCCCCTGGGCGGGCGCGGTACAATCCCGTGTGAGAGCCGCTGCCGTGCGCGTGTCCGAGCTGCCGGGGTGGCTGCTGGGGGTCCCTGCCCTCGAGGACCCCGAGGACAGAGGTCGCTGCAGAGGCGGAGGTGCCCGCTCCGACGGCACGGAGTCCTGAGTCCGTTGTGCCCCTGTGTTATCGCTGCACTCCTTGATAAAGAGTCCCTCTCAGCTTTCTTTTAGGCCTCCTTTAGGCACAGGAAAGCTCCATGGAGCGTTCTCCAGGCTGGACGGCCCCAAATCTCTCAGCCTGCCCGTATCGTGTAACGGCCATAGGATGAGAGGGAGCGGCCACGGGTTGCACCAGGGGGAGTTCAGGTTGGAGAACAGGCAAAGCTTCTCAGAAGGGGTGCTGAGGCACTGCGATGGGCTGCACGGGGAGCTGGGGGTCACTGCAGTCACCGTGCATGGAGGTGTTGAAGAACTGCGGATGTGGCAGTGACTGGCACGGTGTGCTGTGTTGGTGGATGGTGGGACGGGATGAGCTTGGAGGTCTTTTCTGACCTTGATTCTGTGATTCTTAGTGGTGTGATTATTGGTGCAGTGATTTGTGCAAATTCTGTTTTATTAAAGTCAGGGCGGGAATGTGGAGAATTGAGTTGTCTGGGATGGAGCAGAGAACAAGGCCACAAGGCCTCTGAACACATCCAGCAGAAAAATGATCTTTCTTCTCCTAATAACGTGATGCAAAGATAACACACGTTGCATTCTATTTACAGCTTAAATCATTTTCTTATGTCAGTTACGTTTATTTCTAGTGTTTGGCAAATAGTTCTAATGCTTCTGCTGCTGTCTTTCCGCAATGTAGGAAGAAGAGTTTAAATGGCTGTTACAGGAAGAGGTCCATGCTGTTTTGAAACAGCTGCAGGATATTTTGAAGGTAAGGGCAATGTGTTTCATGCACCTCTGTGCTGAGAGTTTGCCTGTTTGCTGTTTGCTGGGAGGAGAAATCTCAGTAGGGAGTGTACAGAAAGAGCCATCAACTGTTTGTTGTGCTGTCCCAAGGGTTTGCCAGCTGTCTGGTTTTGAACACTTGCAGTGAAGCTGTGCTCTCTGAGGATGTTCCATTCTTGACATGGAGCATCCTCCATGCTCCATGCTCTGGAGGGACGTGTGGAAGCAGCCAGGTGTGTGTCCCAGGCTATTTTTGGGGCATGAATGTTTTCAGAACAGAGAATCTGAATCTTCCAAGAAATCTGCCATGTGAGGGCAGGAAGCAGTACGCTTGCCTTCAGCTAGCAAGCTACTGCTCATGCAGTAACTTGCACGCATGCCCTCCCCCCCCCCCATTTGAGCCCACTTTTCCCCCAACATACCACTTCTCTGCATCACCTGCTCAGGTGGGGGTAGTGGGTGGTGCAAGAGCAGGGACAAATATGAGGGGATGATGGGAAGAAGATGCCCAAGGAGGAAGGATTGTAGCTCTGACGTGGCATATGGCCCAATAGGGGTGAAGATGACCTCCAGTTTCTGTATATATTGTACTGCTTTTGAAGAATGTCTTAGTTTTAAAGATGAGGTATGGCTGCAGGACAGTCAGTGGCCAGTATAACCAGTCAGAAGGGCTGATCCTTGGGGGTGCTGTGGGAGAGCCCTGCAGGCATGACTGTGAAGCTGCATGAAGTGGCTCTCTGACAGTGGACAGCTCTGCTCTGTTGTGACTCTGGGGTGAGCCGTGGCATGCTGGTGCCCATACAAGAGTCAGGGGATGTCTCTGTTCTCTTGTGATCACTGGGCAGGGTGCTGGAGGCTCACAGAAGTGACTGCACAGGTCCAGGCCTCTTGTTGGCATTGTTCTGCCTCTCCCTGTGCCCAGGCTGAGGCGTGCCAGGCCTGGGGGCTCCAGCACTCACTGCTCTCTCTCTGGGGCAGGAGGCCTCCCACAGGTTCGCCCTGCCAGCGGGGGGCTCGGAAGGAGCAGCCAAGCAGGAGAGCTTCGTGCTGAGTGTGGCAGGGTAAGTGGTGTTGCTGCTGGGGCCGCGATTCCCCCCTTGTGGGGCCATTTTCTGTGCTTTGGTGGTGAAGGAATGCTGCCTCCCAGATGTCTTTGGGAACGGTTCCCGTGGCACTGCTGAAATAAAGGGGCCTCATTCCGTATGGGATTTTGCCTTATGGAAAAACAAATTCTTATGGCAGGTTACTTTAGCAGTTTGTCTGTATTCATGTTTCAGGGGCTGTTTTGACTGGACTTTTGCAGCTTCCTACTGTCTCTGTAATACAGTCATTGATCCCTGACCACGTGCTGGTGTACTGCATCTGTGCACTGCTGTCAGCAGTTCTTGCCAAGGGACATTTGATTCTGGGATCTGTGAGCTTAACCTACAAGACCTGCTCTGACTCTGACCTTGGATAAATCTTAAGCATTGTTGTAATTTCCCTAAGATAACAATGCTAAATCTCCTTGACACAGAACAAACAGAGCTTTGTATGTGGTCCTTCAGAAGTGTAGTTCTGAAATAGCTGTCCATTTTTTGATCTACAGCATAGTCCTCTGTCTGAATGTCTGTGCCTTGGCAGGGTTACAAGCCATGGGCATAGCAGAGTGCCTTGCTGCTTAGAGGCAGCATAGCGAGCGCCAAAGAAGGGTGCAGCATTCCTGTCTTGTTTTTGAAAATCACAGTCTTCAAATCTTACAGCATTAAAATGAGCCTAGCTTTTATTCCTCGTTTTTCCGAGGTGGATCTTAAAAAGTGCAAATCTGAAGCACCTTACTATGTAAGGTATGGGAAAGTGAGTTTTACAGCCCAGGCACCTCAACCCTCCCCCACTGTTTGCTGGGGGTGTGAGCCATCTTGCAGGACCTTTGAACGGGCATGGGGTATGCTTTTTTTGTTTGTAACAGCAGCCAGAGTGTTGATAGGTGACACATGAAATAAACCCTGTTTGGAACAGAACGTGATGTTTTAGGTAGGGCAGGCAGGGTGTGGTGGTGCACAGTGTATGGCAGAACACCAAGAACTAGGGATTTGGATGTGTTTGTAGAGTCCACCTGACCCCCAGAGGGAGGGGAGCGTGGCTGGCTGCATGGCCTGGGGAGGAACAGTGCTTGCTGGCAGTGTGTGTGGGTGTCTGTTGTCTCCTATGACCTGTGTTACCCAGATTTTCTTCTCATTCTTTTCATTTCAGCATGGACCAGGTAAAAGGTGTGTTGACACTGCAAGGAGATGCCTTGTGTCAAGCTGTAAGTATATCCGTACTTTGTACCATAAAGAGATGTGGGAGAGGTCTTCGTTGCTATGCTTTAAAAGGGATCAATAAGTATTTCTTGTCTTCCTTAATAGGCCTTAAATCCTTAATGTTTCAAGGACTGTTGAAATTTTTCAAGATCCAGCATTTTGAGCGCTCCCCCTCCATGGCATACCACTGCACTCTTGATGCCATTTGAACTGGCAGTGGATAAGAGATGTCTTTGGTTGTAGTTTAGACCATATAGACCCTTAGACTTGGACTTTTTGCAAAAGTTTTACCTCTTTGGCTTCAAGAAAGAAGCATAATTGATGGAGGTTATGTTGGTAGTCATACCAGCTGGCACTGAAATTCCTATGGTGCAGTCAGCTTTTATGGGGATTCTCTGCCTTTACTACTTGCATTGTTGTAATTTCAAGCTCTCTTGAGAGAAGACTTTGGAGATGAGATGGTGCTTCCTGCCTGGTTCTTGGTATGCTAAATTCCCTTCAGCTTATCTGTGGTTTTAACATCTTCTTGGAAAAGGACTGATGTTCTGACCATGGTGGAATGGCTTTTAGCAGCTTGCCAAGATGGTGTGAGAGGCAGAATGGATTGGCAGCCTCTATGTTCTGCATGTGGGGATTGCTTGCTCTGATGTGTTGGCTTCTTTCTTCAAGGACCTTAATTTGAAAATGCCCAGAAGTAATCAGCTCCTGCATTTTGCATTCCGGGAAGACAAGCAGTGGAAACTGCAGCAGGTACTGTTCACTTTGTAAGTTTACCCCTCTGCAGCATCTGCTGCCTCATTTCTTTCAGTAAGGACTATTCCATCCTAAGTTGTGGTAAAAGCTAAGGGAGGAAACATACGTTTAAATTGAATTATGGCTCTAGGAAAGCAAGAAGTGAATTCTGCTTGTTCCTGAAACACCACCAATCTGAAGGCTGTTTATATAGAGCTCATAATCCTTTAAAAGGAGTGTTTAGAGTGTATGTGCAGCATGTAACTGGATCTAAAGGCCAGGCAAGCAGGACAGAGAGCAGCTTCAAAGGTTTTGAGCTGGTTCAGTCACTTGCTTTCAGTGTCTTACAGAAGCATTTTTTAATGCTAAGAGCAGCTGTCGCTGCACTGTGCCCTTGTAGCATAGCTGAGTTCCCTCAGTTAAGGATTTCAGTACTGAATCTCTTACCCCATTTTACTGAGAGATACTTGATTTCAGAACCTCATCTAGAGCCTGGTCTTGAAAGTGTGGTTTCCCACAGTTATTTGTCATAGCTGAAGGTTGAAGAAGGCTGTCTGCTGTGTACCTTCCTGTGCCATGGCTTGGATGTTTCTACATGGTTGGTGTATTTGGTCCTGGAGTGCAGTTTGCAATGACTGTTTGGGCAACAGAGTGAAATCTTTATAAAAATCTAGAAAATTGTGTGCTCGAGTTGTTGATGCTGAATTGAGCCGTGCTTTGCTTTGTGTTTCAGCCAGTCAGGATTGTAGATAAACTGTGCTTTACACGAAGCTTTGGTGCTAACACTGCGCAGTCTGTCCTGTTCTGTGGCTGTCTTTGAGATGGGCTTCTGCCAGCTGCCAGCTTTATTCACTTGGAAAAATTATGCTGAACTGTTGTTAAGATGTGGAATGTGGATGTGGAATGCTTCAGTGTAGAAGCATTTACTGTAATTATTTGGAGATCTTTGTCCTGTCTGGGCGAAAATTGAGGATCTTGAAGTGTTGTATTTCCCTTAGCATGTGGTGCCAGTTGGAGTCTTGTTTTTCTGTGCAAAGTGGGGTAAAGCCATGGGTAAGAAATAGCAGCTTAGGTCTGGTTTTGAGGAACACAAACACATGCAAAGAATTTGACTAGAAACGAGAGCAAAATCAAGGGGAAATAGAAATAAAGCAAGTCCCTGTGATGGCATTATTGGTATTGCTGAGTTTGTTGGTGCTGCCAGGAGCTGTGTTGTTTGCACAGAAGCACTTGGGAGACGCAAAGGCTGGAAGTGGTGGCGTTTTAGAGATGTCATAGTTCAAAGGCCTACAGAATCTCTGTACAAACTGTCAGTGGATTTTATAATATTACCTTTCTGTAACCTCCAATGCTTTGTGCTACTTAAGAGCAAGACTCTGATCCGTGAGCCCAGGATAAGAAGGAACCAGTGCCTGGATCTACACCAGGGAGGCCTCTACAAATTTGAGCTTGGAACTGGTGGTACTGAGGAGTAGCACAGATGTATCAAGCAACAAATATCCCAAACTTATTTCATCTATCTCCAAGCAGCCACATTTTCATGCGGACTTGTCTGCTTTCATTTCATTTATTGTTCCTTCTGAGTTACCCGTCAGTTCTTTTGTGCTCTCTGGAACTAAATACAAATCACTTTTTCCCAGAACTGTATTCCTCCTCCTCTGGTTTGTCTTTGCACCCATGAAAACACTGGGTACACCTAATGAGCTTGCTCTGATAGTTGTCTCCCAGCTGCAAGCAGCCTTACATGAGAGAAATTTGGGCTAGCTGTCTCCTGTGTTTGGTTAAGTTCCACACAAGCAGCACAATGGCATTTTCTTGAGGCTGGAAATAACCTTCAGCCCCCAGTGACTACAGGGCATTTGTCATTTGTTTTAGATCTAAGGAAGAAATCATTATTCGTGATGGTAGACTGAACTACCATATGCTGTCAGCAGTGAGAATTCGTGCTTGAATGGTTGTGATCAGAGTGTCTGATGTCACTCTTCCTTTGGGACAGCAGCAGTATTTTTACTGAGAGTTCATGGTGTAGCTATTGCACTGTTTAGTATGTCCAGTGAACAATATAGTAATGTATCTGGACAGCAATGGCAGATTTGTGTTGGCAAGTATCTGGTAGTAACAGGAAAATGGCCTTAACATGTAAGAAGTCACCATTTTCTTAGATGACTCCCAATGAGATGGGGAAATGTGTTTTCTTTTGTATATTACAGAGAGTGCTTCTTTAATGCTGCTACATTTGTACCCTTGCAGATCCAGGATGCTAGAAACCATGTTAACCAAGCAATTTACCTGCTTATGAACAGAGATGTAAACTACCACTTCAAGACAGGCTCAGAGGTTCTCAAGGTGAGGAGAAAAGCACTCCAGCTGAGTTGGAGAATGCATGTTTCTCATGTTTCTTTCCTCTGTTTGCTTTTTTTTTGGGTGGGAGGGGGGGAATCTTATTGCACATTACTGTCTTGTCTCTTCATACTGGAAGTGTCAAGGAGTGTCTGTGTGACCTCATTTGATATGAATCTATTACCAGTCTAGCATCAGTAATGAGGTTATAAGTCACACTGAATGCTGATCTGAGCAGTCAGTGCCTGTTGCACAGCAGTGGTGTTGTGAGAGAGCCTCTCTTGGGTGATGTAATTATCACAGAATCACAGTTCTTGGATGGGACTTCTGGAGATCTCCCAACCCCCATCTAAAACATGTTCTCTACAGCAGGTTGCACAGGAAAGTGTCCAGGTGGGTTTTGAATATTAGAATATCTCCAGAGAAGGAGACTCCATGGCATCTTTGGATAATTTGTTTCAGGGCTGTGTTATCCTCTAAAGAAGTAGATCAATCATGCTCTTCCCTGTCGGTCAGTGCTCTTGAGGAGAGGAGAAGAAGCAATGCAGTTGTAGCAAATAAAAGGTAACAGGATTTACAGATGATTTGAAAATGGCTTCTCCAGTTGCTGCTAGCGATACCTGTGTGATACAGACCAGCTGCTGTGTGGGATACAGCCCAGCCTGGACATGCTCTCTGGACCAGAGGTTGGGCTTCACTCAGTAGAACTCAGAACAGTATCAAACATTTCAGCTAAATTTCTTTAGTTGCCATATGTATGCACAAGGGCTGCTGATAGGGAAGATACAGTTTTATTATCAATATCCTTTTTAATTTTGATTGGAAGGAGAGGGGAGAAATTAGTCAAGATTTTAAATACCTTCATTTTAGCAGCTGTAACTTTGCAACAGACAAATGTTGCTTCCCACTTCCCTGAAAAAGGAAGTCTGCCTGAACAGAGCCTTTGAACTGTGGTGTTTTAGGCAGAATTGGACCCACAATGAGCTGGTTCTATAGTGCTGTAGCTCTTATAGGGTTATGAATGGGTCAGGAGACATTCAGTACTTCTTGTGCTCATGAAGTGGCCAATAGGGAAACTGGAACATGGGTTGCTGTTTTTCTTGAATACCTGCTCTTCGGAAGAGTTTATGATGAACTGTGGATGCTTCTGTGACATCAGTAATTGATCTCATCTTCCCTACTTGTTCTTGTAATGAATAGTTATCTCTTCAGTCTTTGTCATTAAACACTTATTTCTCATAGCACTTCCAAGGATGGGGCACGCACAGCTTCTCTGGGCAGCCTCTTCTGGTGCCTTGCCACTTTCATAGCATTGAATTTATCCTGGATATCTAACCTAGATCTACCCACCTTTAGTTTAAAGCCATTACCCTTTGTGCTATTGCTGCACTCCTTGATAAAGAGTTCCTCTCCAGCTTTCTTCTAGGCCTCCTTTAGGCACAGGGAAGCTGCTATATGGGCTCCCTGGAGCGTTCTCTAGGCTGAACAGCCTCAACTCTCTCAGCCTGCCTTCATTGGAGAGGTGCTCCAGCCCTCTGAGCTTCCTCCTATGGACCAGATCCATATTCTTCCTTGGGTGCCCCAGAGCACCAGCTCAAGTTCAATTTTTTTGTCTACCAATAATGCCAGGCCCTTCTCCACAGGATTGCTCTCAATGCACTCCTTGCCTAGTCTGCATTCCTGTTTGGGATTGCTCTGACCTGGGTTCAGGACTTTGCACTTTGTCTTGTGTCACCTCAGTCAAGACAAGGAGGGGTAGAACAAGTTTCCTTTCTTTGTTGTTCTTGTATACTTGTTAGTTTTCACAACTCTAGCCAAGTTCTCCTCCAGCTGTGCCTTGCCTTTCCTGATCTCCTCCCAGCACTTATGCATCTTTAAGCATGGTGCTGTATCACTGTATGAGTCTTGCTTTACGATTTCAACCAGTGCCAAAGCCTCGTATTTGTTGCTGATTGATTGGTATTTGTGAGGAAATGGGAATTGTCATCCTGTTGCCATGAGTTTATAAGAGATCACAACATCTCCTTTTCCAGCAGCCTGTATCCAGTCACGTTCTTTTGTCTGCTAGTCCTTGTGGGAGCCACATCTTCCCAAGTCCCTGAATTCCTGAGTGGAAGAGGGTGGTTGTAACACTGGCAGAATCCTACAGCCTTTTGCAGCACGTTCTCAAGAGCTGTTCCTGGCTTTCCACTCAGCACTGTACTGTCATTTTCCAGCTTATGGATGCTGTGATGTTACAGCTCTCAAGAGCACGGAATCGACTCACCACTCCAGCCACTCTGACTCTACCAGAAATTGCCTCCAGTGGTCTCACAGTAAGTATGTGGTAGTCTAAATCTTCGGTAGTCTAAATACTTTGGTAGTGTGCAGTGGTCAGGATATTGTGCTGCATTTTGGTGGGAATGGATTTCTGAAGCCTCTCCTGGGCAGGGAGAGAAAGGGGGAGAGAGAAAGTAAGTGCAAACCCTGAGCTCTTAATTCTTGTCTGTTCTGTATCCCTTGGGGTGTGAGGACTCTGGTTGTCAGGGAGAAGTTGTGTTCCCTGTCCAGGAAGGTTGTCCAGGGATGATTTCTTCTTATGAATACTATTCCATCCGCTTTTGGCATCAGCACTCATGCCCACACCATCTGATCAACTGCAGCAGGAGGAGCAGCCATTACATGCATGCTGCTCAGTCTGTTTCTTTTGTCACATCCCACACTATGGGCTGCTTGCTGTACAGCTTAGAAAAGGTAGTGATTTTGTAGCATTAGAAATAATGGACTGTTCACTGATTAAAAAAACAACTTATTTTCTCACTAGAAAATGTTCAGCCCTGCTCTTCCTCCAGACATCCTTGTGAATTTCTATATAAACCTGAATAAGCTGTGCCTGACTGTCTACCAACTCCATGTGCTACAGCCCAGCACGACCAAGGTGATGTCTGCCATTTCTTGAGCCTTGTTTATTTACCTCTCCTTCCCTCCTACTGTGAGGAGATCACACTGTTACAGAGTGCACTGTTACAAGCATAAGATAATGTATAAATCGTGGTGACTGGTATTGTGTCTGTATGTAGGTCTACTACAGCCAAAACACTGGCTCTAAACCTAGCTCATGGCATGGCTCTTTAGCCAAGAGAAAAATAACAGTGCTCTGGAGAAAGTCATAATTATTTTTGCCAGTGTTTTATCTTGCAATATAGTTGGATAACTTTTACATAGTTCTAGAAGGGCATAGTTATAGTATTACATTTTATACTGAAGTCACATCTTAGGTTTTCTGAATGGGGTTTTGGTGGTTACTTTTCTGCTTTACATAGTACACTTGGGTCAGCTTGATGTCCCATAAAAACAGAATTAAACTCTTACAGTTAATGAAATATAGTCCCTCCTTAAGGATATTTTTCCTAAAATCAGTTTTCTGCTCTTCTACTAGATATTCTGTTCAGTGGGAACTTATTCTATGATTGTATAATCTGGAGCTAAATTGGACTCAGCCACTGTGTAGAATGTTTTTCTGAAGGAGCAAAATGGGATCAAATGGCATGGATTCAATATGAACAAAGTATTCAGATGTATACAGCAGGTGTTTTTTTTTGTCAAGCTACTAATTTGCACATCTTATAGGTCTTCAAAGTATTTTACTGCCTCAAAATCCTAATTGCCTTTGCCTTCTCTTAGAACTTCAAGCCTGCTGGAGGATCCATCCTGCACAACCCTGGAGCCATGTTGTAAGTACAGTTGCTACAAGGCTGTGTAACAGTGATAGGAGGATGCAGAGGGTAAGGTCCAAATGGATCAGATGCTCTCATCGGATTGTTTAAATGGAAAAACTAAACTGAGCAGTTTGCTGTGGCTGTACCTGTAATTGCACAGCTACCTGCAATAGTGTTTCTTTAATGACTGTGAGAAGGGCTTTTTGGGATTCAGCTTACCCACAGAATGTCACGAGTTTGGCAAGAGATTGGAGTCATTAGCCACCAGAACATCAGACTGTTGGTATGGCCTCCTGCATTTCCTGCAGTGCCCCTCTCTGGAAAGTGATAATGTTTCTACCTGAACCCTACTGAATTGTGCTAAATTCTGAGTCCTGCTGGAGGTAGACTGAGAGTTTGTGTTCTGTAACTTTGCCAGGTGCTGTTTTAAATGAAGAGGTCATTCTGACTCCTTCTGTGAGAATGGAGGACAGTTTTGTGTTCTGTGCTGCTGTGTGTGAAGCTGTGCTCTTCTTTTACCCTATCCAGTGAGTTCGGCAACCAGCGGTATGAAGTCAGCCATGTCCATAAAATGGAGTCCGTTGTCCCATGGTTAAATGATGCCCTTGTCTTCTTCACAGTTTCACTGCAGCTTTGCCAGCAACTGAAGGACAAGGTAATGGCCTTAGAGAAGGAGCTTTGTTTTATAACTCTGAATTTCGAGGGAACCTCAGATATCCTAAAAATCTGACGAGATATTTTGTACAGCTGGTACACAGACTGAAAACAAGCAGTGAGTCAGCGCTCTGGAGCCTAGGAGCTGGCTGTCGCTGGCGAGCAGACAGCCATCTGGGGGGAATGTAGCGTGGCAGATGTTTGCTGAGCTAGATGGAAAGGAACAGGTCAAAGTTTTTGTTAGTCGTGAGGTGGATGTTAAGAAATGCCAGTGTCCTGGGGAGGAGATGTGGAGACCTATCCAGAAAGCTGGTTTCCAGTAAAACAAAGTTCACTTTCAGCTCTGCAACTGACCTGGCTGCTACCTTGGCAAATAACAGTGTGCTCTAAGCCTCTTCAGTGACAACAGCAGCAAATCTGTCTTTCTGCAGCACAGTGCTAGATAATACTGTAAAACTCAATCTTTTCACACTTATCATAAGCTCATTCTTCTAAGGTCGAGAGATTCCAGGAGCTTAACTGCTTTCTCTCTTGCTTTCCAGATTTCAGTTTTCTCCAGTTACTGGAACTACAAGCCATATTAATTCCCTGTGGACCTTCCGAACCCTTAAAACACTTCCAGTGTCTCCCTGTTTGTTTTCTGTGTGCCAGTTGAGTCCAGGTCAGCCTGTGAGGAGTGCTGTGATTCGTTTACCACCTCATGGTCCTCTTCAGGGTAGGGTCAATGGACCTGGAGGCACATGTCTGGTAGCCTTGTCTGGGAATAATGCATGAGCAGGGCACCAAGCAATACTGTGTGGTTGGTGGGAGCTTCCACCTGTCTTCATTGTGTGGTTTATGCTTTGCCAACCTCTGATAAACATCAGTCCCTTACAAGGGATGGGGAGCTGTGGATCAACCACGTTCAGTAACAGTATTTGCACACAGTGCTATCACTAACTGCTGGACTGTGAGCTGGTTGGGAAGGGGTGAAATTAGACTCATCTAACACACCACCAAAAGTGCATGGCATGTTGGTCCAGCTGCAGTTATGACTAGTTCAGCTTTTCTCTCCAATCTGTTCTGGCCATACCCGTGTTACTGATTCCCCTTTGAAGATATTGTTACTTGCTACTATTTGAGCTTTTTTTCCTTGGCATCAATGTGATCATCTGTATTATTTATTTTTCCTAAACCCCAGTCCAGCCACTTGGTTTTTTTCCAGGTGTGGTATCTCATTTTCATTGCCAGCTTTTGGAGCTGCCTTGGTACCTTGAACACAGCTGTGCAGTCTCACATCCTGTCATTAAACTCAAAGTGAGTACCATGTTGTTACTATGATTTGCTGCCTATTTATGATTGCTACATTATGTAACTCAGCCATCTAACCATTGGTAACTGTGAAATAAAGATCCTCAGACATACCATGCTCCTGTGGGTTGTCTTTGCTGCGAACAAAGATTGCCAAAGGTTCTGTGCTCTTTTTCAAGTGAGTGCTTTAGTTGTGCATGCTGTATTACTGCCTGGAGAATGGAGCCTAAGAGCCTATAGTTCTTAGCCAGTGCCATCTGACCTGAGTGTTATTTAAAGCCCTTCTCCAAACTTCCCTTGACAGTCATGTTTTGAAGTGGCTGTATGTACTGTGACTGGATTGAGTTGGCTCTTGGAGCTGACTGGCTATGTTGGAGAAGCATTGCCTATCTCCTGCTTGGCAGCTACTCACCCTGTCCAGCCTGTGTTTCTGATGGGTTTCATCACTGGAGGACCTTACCCAGGAGCCTAGATGTGTGCTGAGGTAAGCAGAGCAGGCTACGGTACATCAGGGCCATTGAAGGCTGTCTTGACAGGATGCAGGATTTTGTTCCTTTCCAAGTGGTATCGAGCTCTCTGCTCTAAAAGGAGAGATCACAGAATGGCTAAGGTTGAAAGGGAATGTAGGCGATCTGGTCCAACTCTCCTGCTCAAGCAAAGCCACTTAGAGTCAGTTGCTCAGATGGTTTATGAGCAACTCCGAGAATGGAGACTAGAGATAAGTCACTTTGATTTTTTTTTCTTCTCTTTGGATCTCTGCTCTGGGCGTATGTGTTCTCTCCCTTTTGTCTGTAAGCTCCCTTTCTGTTCCATAATGAGACCCTTGGGATCCTGGAGTGAGTTTGTGCCCCTTGTCTGAGGACTTGGCACCAGGGCTGTGCTTTGCCTAACATGTTAATATTGCAGGTTGCAGGCATTAGCACTTCCTATACATGAATATCAGGCTGTGACTGATTAATGTATGTGTCAGTAGTGAAAGGTGGCAAGTAGAGAGGCCTGGGTGAGCTAATTCAATTGCAGATACAAGGGTAATTGACTGGAGCTAGTAATGTAACTAGTTGTGGTCATGACCCTGGGTATGCATTTACCAGTCCTTGCTCTGTTCCGGACTATTTTCTGCTTAGAGAGTGGCTATACATGTGTGCTCACCACTAACAGCTTCTCAAATTAGAGTATTTCTATAGTTAATCTCTCTGGAGCTGTCTGAACTTCTCTTTAAACCTCTGTGTGTGTGGATGGAGAATTCTCTTTTATTTCACTCTACTGCGTGCAGTGCTGTCAGTGTTGCTACATCCTCTCCAACGGTGATTCCTGCTGTCAGGGATACAACACTCGATCTGTGTTTGTTTCCTGCCAGTGAAAACAGTCTCCTGTTCTGAAGGGTAGGAGTGTGCAGAGTGAATAGCTGTCCTCCTTCCAACTCTGATGCAGTGACTGTGCTGTGAGAGCTGCTAGGCAGCAGGGTGGCTCCTATACAGAGGACACTGCCTTGTTTAATGATCCAGAAGAGCAAGATAGGAGCAAGGTAAGTGAAATTCAACAGGCACAATACCCTGGGCTTATGTCCCATGGTTTGAAAGATAGAACAAGGATCTACCAATTACGGTCTTTACAGCTTATTCCTTTTCCACTCTAGCCCTCTGAGGGCAGAGGAAAAAGTTAGAAAGGTTTTGCAGCTCAGTGAGGTTGGTATGGCACAGCTAACAGCAGCATCCCTCTCTTTGCAAGTGCAAATGTAGGCTGGGCCACAGTTTTAGCAAGTTCTTGTCAGCACAAGGTGTGTGCCACAGTACTGGCAGCTTCTGAATGGTACACACGTCATGAGTGTTGCTGTGCAGCTTAGGCAGGGTGAAGTAACCAGGCTGTCAGCCCTCTCCTGTGAAAAGTTTCTGTGGCCTTCTGGTTGTTTTTTTTTTAGCTTCCTTTTGAGAAGCTGTGGCTCTCATGAGCAAAACCTTTCGTGATGGCACCTTTTTTTTTCCATTTTGCCAGGGGATATGTAGTTAATCTACATTTTTTTCTGATGGAGATAGAAGCATGCTGCTTATATTCTGTGGCTGCTTGCTTTTGAGGGGGTCTAGCAGCTGAGTTGTTGCCTGGATGCTGCTGATGCTGAAGCTAAAGAAGACACTGATCCTTGGGCCTTGGCTGTTGAAGCTCTAAGTGCTATTGGAGAAGGAGCTAGAGTTGCCTAAACTAAAACGAAAAATTCACAGCATCACAGAACTGTAGGGGTTGGAAGAGACCTCTGAAGATCATCTATCTAGTCCACCCCCATCCTGCCAAAGCAGGTTCCCTAGAGTGGGCTGCACAGGAAAGAATCCAGCTGGATTTTGAATATCTGCAGAGGAGACCGCAACCTCTCTGGGCAGTCTGTTCCACAGCTCTGTCACCCTCAAAGTAAATAAGGTTCCACTTCATGCCCATTGTACCTTGTCCTTTCGCCAGGCAATCCTGAAAAGATCCTGACTGCTTGCAGTGCAGCTTGTAACAGCAGCACTGCAGCAGGCTGATGGTAGAGCAGAAACGCAGACTATAAGTAATTAAGAAAGTTTATTTGACATCTGTCTCAGTCTAAGCAGCTATTTCTGTCTTGCCTACTGAGCAGTGACACACAACAAGCAGGCTCCCTTGGTGCCCTCAGCACCATCTCAGCTCTGAGCAGAGATGGTCAAGGCTGACCAGGTGCAATCATGGTTTTCTGGAGCTGTTCATGAAACTTGTGGAAGTATCTGATGCCTGCCTGCTCAGGCATTGCTGTGAGCTGCTCAGAATGCTGCCTAACATCCCTGGTTTCCCATTAGAAAGCCCTGTGCCACTGCTCCCATACACAAGCACATCCTTGGCTGCATTTTAAAATGTCTTCTGTTCTCAGTTCAGAAGTGGACCTTTCTTGTTCTGCATGTGCACTGGCAGAAAGGGTCGCTGCCCATCTTGGGATCACGCTTTACAGGTATACAGAATATCACCAAAAAGTAAAGGTGTTTTTCTATACCAATCCACCAGGGACTGCAGGGTGCTTAGTTAAGGGCATGATGCTTTTCAAATGGAAAGCAGTGCTAATCTTTAGCATGAAGAACAAACCTTTTCTGCCTGTAGCCTGTCTCCTGGATGCAGGAGGTTCCACATTCACCCCAGAAGTGCAGCAGTAAGGTGATGCAAGTCTAGCATGGAAGGACTTGAGAGCTTTGGTCACAACAACCCCAGGCAACCCTACAGGCTTGGGGAGGAGTGGCTGGAAAGCTGCCTGATGGAAAGGGACCTTGGTGTGCTGATGGACAGTCAGCTGAATGTGAGCCAGTGGTGTGCACAGGTGGCCAAGAAGGCCAATGGCATCCTGGCTCGGATCAGGAGTGATGCGGTGAGCAGGACCAGGGCAGTCATCCTGCCCTGTACTCAGCACTGGTGAGGCCTCACCTCGAGTGCTGTGTTCAGTTTTGGGCACCTCAGTACAGAAAGGGCACGGAGGTGCTGGAGCAGGTCCAAAGAAGGGCAACAAGGCTGTGAAGGGCTTGGAGAATATGGCCTATGAGGAGTCTCTTCTCACTGGTGACAGGATGAGGGGAAGTGGCCTCAAGTTTCACTGGGGAGGTTTAGGTTGGATATCAGAAAAAACTTTACAGAAAGGGTGGTTAGCACTGGAACGGGCTGCCAGGGAGGTGTTTAAAATCTGTTTGGATGTGATGCTCAGGGATGTGATTTAGGGGTGGGTTGTGAGAGTTAGGGTGTATGGTTGGGTTGTGGTTGGATTTGATGATCTTGAAGGGTCTTCTCCAAACTAAGCAATTCTGTGATCGTGCAGACATCATTCCTGCTGCTGTTGTTCCACCTGCAGCCCTCAGCAGCATCTGCTCACACCTGCCTGGCTCAAAAACTTAGCCTGTAAATGTAGAAATGCCCTTTGAGAGCCCAGTTGCCTTGAGTAGAGCAATCCCTGAGCAGGGCAAGGTGAGAAAAGGCCAAACCCAGCCAGCAGGGTAGTGCCTGCTTTTAGCAGTTTGAGTCTGTAGCATGAGCAGCTGAAGCCAAGTTCCACCAATGTAGCCCAGAGCATCAGGGACTGAGATGGAGTGCCCAGTGACATGGGACTGGATTGCAACTAACATCACTGTAAGAGGAAATAAAGCAGTCTGGGTCCATGGTGAGGTGGGTGGAGAGCTCTGTGTTTGCCTGCACAGACTGTGCTGCACAGACATCCTGCTGAGTTGGGGTGCCATTTGGGTTTTCTAGTATGAGTTTGAATTACTGGTAGCATTATGCATCTGTCCGGGCTCAGGGGCAGGTTGCAGGCACAGCCCCAGCTGGCTGGGGATTCTTCTGTCCATTCTTCTGTAGGGTCAGAGAGCAGCACCCACAGGAAAGGCAGTAATTTATTTTCCCTCTTCCTGAAAATGGTTTTGGCCTTTTCTGCTGCTCCATGTTGTTATTAACAGGTGCCAAACTAATTTGGCAATTCAGATCACGGTGCTGGACTTCATTGAGGCAGTAACAACCTATTCCTTATGAGAACCTGAAGCATATTTCTGAGAAGCACAGCTGTCCTGAGGGAATGCTGCTTGCAGATAGGAAAATCTTAATGCTGAGAGGCACTTTCCATTCTCACACCAAAAAAAAAACCAAAAAAGAAAAAAATCACATAGCAGAAGTAGTTTGCTGGAATGAGCCATCTTGGTTTGGGCAAGGGTAGGACTGGATGAGTTGCATGGGCAAAGATGTGAGTTTAAGCCAAGATGAGCTGTCCTGGGATAATGTGAGCATAGACAAAGTTTTGATTCTAGTTTACAAGGTGGTAGTAACTGTCATAAACTTAATTAATGGCGTTGAGAGTGGTTTTGGCTTCATTCTTTGGTTGTGTGGCCCAGCCTGCTGGAGGTAGATGGCACATCTGTTCTCAGGAGGGCACTGTGGGGCCACAGGATGGCTTTCAGTTCAGAAGCCGAGCTTAGGGTCAGGACAGTTCTGCTCACAGTGTTGCAGAAATACGCACAGGATGATGCTTCACAGCAGCATGTGCTGGTCCAGTGCCAAAGAGAAAAGGCACCCAAGGGCTCTGCCTGCTGTGCTGTTCTGTCACCTGTCATCTGTGCCTCCTCGAGACGAGCCCTGATCCCTAGGGGCCAGGACAGGGATTTTGCTCACTCATACTTCAGGCTTGACTGTGCTCATGTTATCTGAAATGACAGCAGGCAAGTTGATTTGACAGGTTTGTACTCCGTGAAGTCACAGTCAAGCGGTGTTTCATGCCTGTCTGGTCCATCTCCCTGATGCTGTGTGGAAGGAGGGAGGAGGTTTGCTGGAGGTTGCTGCTGGGCTGCAGAGAGCCTCCCACCTCTGAACACAACTCGCTCGGACAGAGCTTGTGCCCAGCTTGTGAGGTGTTTGCTCCAGCAGAACTATTGCTTCTGGTGTCCCGTGTTTCGGCAGCCTGCCTGCTGTTCCCAGGATGGGGCATAAGTCCCCCTGTAAGTCCCCTGTTATTGGGTACCATTACTGAAGCTATTTTAAGAGAGAAACTGAATCACTATGAAGTTTATTGCTGCCTATGTGGAGCAGGGAGTCTCAGACCTCAGAGCTGTGAGATTTTTTTTGCTATTAAATGCTTAGAAAGGATTGCTGGTTGGTGCTGCTGCTGCCCTCACACTATCAGGCAGAAGAAGCTGAGTGTTGTGGCCAAGGCTGGGTATAGATACGATGCTGAGTCCTTGAAAGCTTGGGCAGTCCTCTGGGTCCTGAAAAAAGGCAGCAGTGCACTGCTCCATGAGGAGCCACTTGCAAATGCTCCTTCCTGACAGCCTTAGCCTGCAGGGAGGCCACAGGGAATGGGAGTGCTTCAAAGCCAGGTACCCTGCACTTTTTGTGCAGAGACTCACTGAACGCACCTCATTGCTGAACACACCTCATTTATTGATCTTCCAATTGATACCCAGATTGCTGATTGCTGCTCTCTTCTGCAGGTCCTCCCAGATATACTGGTCCAAAATATGGTGGGCTGTCATGCCCTGGAGACGTCGTCCAGTTCCCCCTCAGATTTGGACAGCAAGAGGAAGCTTTCTGGTTGGCCTTGGCTACACAATGAGAACTCAGTTTGCTGTGCTACCTCCAATCTGCTATGCTGATGCCTTTCCCCATCAGAAAAGCAAGAGCAAAGCTTTGCCTGTGCAACATTTTCTTTGTTGTGTGCTCACAGGGTGGTACCAGCAGGTCCCTGCTGCAGGCTGACACCAGGCTAGAAGGACACCATCACACCACTGAGAGAGAGATGGGGTGTCCAGCTGAAACCTTGCTGTGTCCAGCTTGGGTAAGATCTGGGGAGAAATTGTGTCTCAGCAAGAACTTCCATGGTGTCGATACAACTCTTGCTGCATAGAGCAGCCATTCCTCACAGACTGTCATGGCTAAGCATGTGCTGCACAGATGTGCTGCACTTCTCTGTGCACGCAGACCTGTTCCTTGGTTGTCCTCTCAATGGTTTGTTGCACACATGCATCATGCTGGGAGCACTGAGGTGTGCAGAAGAACACAGGCATCCATGCAGTGTATCCGAGGGGGAGGCAGTTCTTTTTGCTGGAAATCTCTCAAGAAATTGGAATTGTTTGTCCTGACTGCTGTGAATAGCTAAGAGTACAATGTCTCCCTGCTTCTCATCACTTACAGTCTAATTAGAGCCCAATTCCACTGCCATTCAAACTGAGCTGTCAGCTCAGGCAAATGAATGTTTTACCTCTAAGCTTCTTATCAGCAGAGTCTGTAATTCACCTGGAAGATATTCATGTGTGCCAATTCACTGCCTGAGGAATGGAATGACGTTTGTCTCATTGCTGGGCTGCTGATTATGAGAGCTGGGATAAGGGCAGTGGCAGCAGGGAAGGCAAATACATTTGCCCACTTGGCTGGCTAGAAGCCTGAGTGGTTTACAGGCAGATGAAAGGTTACACAGGGAGACTGAATGGGACACTGAAAGCTTGGTAACACAGGGAGACACAGGGAGTCTGAAAGCTTGAATGGGCAAAGAGACAATCTGATGCATTTATTTGTTGAGTGATTAGGTAGATATAAATGGACACGAGCGAGACCTCAGTTAAGCAGCTGATGAAAATTGTTTTGTTGTCTGGCAAATGGCCCTGGGAACAAAAATGATTTGTGCTCCAAAAGGAAACATGGACTCCAAAATGTTGGAGCTGGTGCAGGAGGCACTCCTTGGCACCTGAGCTGTAAAATCACTCGGCATCTTGATGGATCTCCTCAGTCTGCTCTCTCCTCCCTGTGTTCCTGTTGCTGGTCCAGCTGTCACTTTGTCACAGATTTGCCATCTTCCCCACTGCGTGTTGGGACTGGGACTCCCTCTTTGCTGGACATCCCCAGGAGAGCATGGAGTACTTTTGGCAGCTGCAGTCACAGGGTGTTGGGAAGTGTAAGGCAGATGCAAGAGCAGTTTCTCCTTTTTTTTAAGTAGATCATCAGGTTCTGTACTTTGCAGTGGTGTGGGCAATGCTGCTCAGGTTATCAGTGTGGTCAGCCATTTCCCTGATGCTGTGTGGAAGGAGGGAGGAGGTTTGCTGGAGGTTGCTGCTGGGCTGGTTTTGGGGTCAAATCCTGCATAGGGAGTCAGGCCATAAGTGAAGAAAACAGGAAGGGAATGTAAACTTGCATATGAATGCATGAAAAGGGCCACAGAGCCACTCGGTGCCTTTCTGTTCAGGTTATCTGCCCACCAGATGTTATTCCTAGACCTAAGCATGCTCCAGAGAGCCTGGTGGTCTGACAGCAGATCCTGCTCCCCTGCAAGCCTACAGTGGCATGAACTCCTACAAGGACCATCACTGAGGCTGATTGAGCTTTCCTCTGAGAAAGCTTTGGACGTGAACTTGAGCACTTCCACGGGCAGGGTGGAGGATTTGCTGCCAATTATAATGACTGTCACCTTGCCAGAGAGAAGAAATGCACCCATTCTAAGTCAGAACACGTGCAACTTCTGTTTTCCAGCTAGATCTGAGATTCCAACCTGCAAATGGGGCTTCTCTGTTTTTGCTAGCACAAAGAGGCGGTGCATGTCTGGACTGAATGCCAAATACCTGCTTCTTTCCAGCCTGCCAAGTGAGCGGGGAGAAGAAGGGTCTCCATCACAAGCAGTATTCACTCATTCTCACTGATTCTCCCTTTCTAGTGATGATCTGTGGCACAGTCATTTTAATGGGGTTTTAACCCATGTCTTGTGCATTATTCTGATTTTGTATTGTTCTGGCCTTTTAATCAAGCACTCAGGCATGGGACAGTGCCAATCAAAGGGGGTTATAGAAAATAGCTTTCATCAAGGTCACTTGATATTTTTCAGTACAGGATATTTCATGTCAGAAGACATCTGTAAAAGCTCTGTTCTACCATTGTGTGGCAGTAATCAATGAATCTTATTTTAGTTTTTCCATCATTCTGCTGATGCCTGTCTAAAAGCATAGCTGGACTGTAGAATCATCAAATCATTCAGATTGGAAAAGACCTCTAAGATCATCTCATCCAACCATCCACATACCACCAATACTGCCCACTAAACCACATCCGTGAGTACCACATCCACATGGTTCTTGAACACCTCTGGGGAGGATGACTGCATTACCTCCCTGGGCAGCTTGTGCCAATGCTTGAGCACTCTTTTGGAGTGGAAATTTTTCTTAATATCCAACCTAAACATCCTCTGGAACAATTTAAAGCCATTCCCTCTCATCTTATTGCTGTTACCCTGGAGTAGAGGCTATCCTCCACCTTGCCACAACCTCCTTTCTGAGACTTATAGAGGCAATAAGGTCTCTCTGAGCTTTCTCTTTCCAGCTGCTCCTCCTGAATGGACTGTGTGCCTGTGCTGTGTGTGGCTTGTCTCCAGTACTAGTGCTGAGGTAGTGTTGGCATGTGGGCATTGCTGGAAGGAGGTCCCAGTGGACCTGATTAGGGACAGCTCTGTGCAGAGAATGGGACGAGCTGCGTTGGGTTGGCTTGTGGACAAGCTGGTGCCTATTGGCACTGGGTTGTGGTGAAAACAGAGGTTCCCATCCCAAGGAGTATTGGTGCTGCTTGGAAAGGAAATGTTTTGTGCTGAGAAAGTCAAGGGGATACTGCTGTTTAAGCCTGGTCTCAGGCTGGTCCCCTGGCCTGTCTGCCTGGGGACAGCAGGCTTTGATCCAGCACTTAGAGGAGTGAAGAAGGCTCCTCCTGTCAAAGGGAAGAGGCAAACCTACAAAGAAGTATTTAATGCACCTGAGTTCCTGATAACTCTCCAGTCAATGTAGCAGCTAACCTGAGGAGAGTCTGGAGTCCCTGATGGGATGGCTCTGAAAGTGTGAGGGCTGCAGAAGAGTGGGAGCTGCCTTTGGCATGCGGCTTTTCCCTAGAGAGAAAGGAACTGAGGCAAAACCAAGGACTGGTGCTGTAGGGAGCAGCAGGAGGTGCGACTTTTGTATAAGTACATCAGCATCAGCCCTCAGATTGGGCTCTGAAGCTGTCAGAGTGACCATAGATCTTTGGGGCAGTAGACGTTTTGTGTCAGGAAGTGGAGCAGCACTTCTGAACGCCCAAAACATCCCCCCCAAAAAGGGATTTTGAGCATGCAGTCTTGAAGTCTAGAGCTTCCTTGCCTCTGAGCATTGCCAGCTGTGATGTGTGAGGGTGGTGAGGCACTGGAACAGGTTGCCCAGGAGGCTGTGGATGCCTCATCCCTGGAAGCATTCAAGGCCAGGCTGGATGTGGCTCTGGGCAGCCTGGGCTGCTGGTTGGTGACCCTGCACACAGCAGAGGGTTGGAACTGGATGAGCTGTGGTCTTTTTCAACACAGGCCATTGTATGATTCTATGATGGAAACTGCTCCTTCTCCACGCCAGACTCTGTGCCCAGTGGCAGCAGTTCTTGCTGGTGCCAGTGCTTACAGGAGAGAGTCAGATTGTTTTAACTGTGCATTTAGCTCTACTCCAGCTTGAAAATTATCACCTTTAAAGTAAGCTTAAACTAAGATCAGGGCTGTTCTAGATTTAGCTACTGGCTTGGGCAGTTGCCAGCTGGGAGCCATTAGCAGGAGCAGGAAGGACGGTGTGGGCAGGAAGCTGCACAGGACACCACACCAGGATTTTGTTGTCTACCACAAAGCCAGGTCGAACACTTCATTAGAAGCAAACTGTGCCATGTTCTAATATTAGCAAATGTGCAAACAGCTTGCTCTGTCCGTTGCTGCTGTGCAGGCTGTGCCTTTGGCTCAGGCATCCAGTGCTTGTATACATTTAAACATCCCTTGAAATACGTGTCTTTATCTGTGAGGGCCCAATACAAGGAGAATCCTGCCCAGCAAGTTGGATAGTACACAAAGGACTCTGCTTGGATCCTTTTATTGATGCAGTAGTCCAAGCTGTTATTTCAGATGGCCACAGTCCAGAAGGAATGAATGTCAGGGCTGTAGGGCTAGGAAGGTTGTTGTGGCTCAGTCTTTCTGGGAGAGCTGTGTCTAGAGGCCCCAGCATGAGCAATGAGCTTAATTATTGCTGACAGGTCCCAAATTAACCTGCGGCTGCTGAGATGAAGAGAAGCACCTGTAGGTTGAGGAGTTTTATCTTCTGTGCTGATACCAGGCAACAGAAAAAGAAATGGAGGATGTGTGTTGAGCTCTCACATGCTCATTTGATGGTATAGGAGATGAAGTTAAAATCGGTGACTGAAGGTTTCACTGAGCTATAGGGCAGAGCACCAGGCAGGCAGTGACCACAGTGCACTGGCGTATAGGGGCTATGGCTGATTGTGAGGAAGGAGAAAAGGGACTTGTGCTGAGCAAGATGCACCTTGGGCAAAAATTTACAGCTCTAGATCTTGAAAGAATTTACCATTTGCTTCCACAGCTATAGATCCCCACTTCAGTGTCTCTGGTACCTTCAGATTAACCTGAGGAGCTGCCTGCTGCAGCGTATCCTGCTGCAGGCACCCATGTGTGCTTATGGCACCTTATGGGCAGTAGAAAGGGCATGTGAGAAGAGATGTCAATACCACTCACTACATGGGACCAGAAAGCTGTGACTTCAACACAGTAATGTGTGTGGCAGGCGTATGGGCCCTGAAACTAAAATTGCCTCTTCTACCCAACTGCACCTAAGAGAAGAAATTATATGTCCATCCAGAAGCATCAAGCTGAATAATAATCCTGCTATCCCCAGCACAGCTTCTTTTTCTATTGCTTTTCATTCATTCAAATGAAATTATTACTCTCTGAAAGTTGAACACTCTTGGTCAGTGGGGAAGGATGAACTTGGTGTAAGAGCAGATGGAACCATTTATTTCTGCTTGGGTTGGTACTCATTTCTCTGAAGGCATCTGGAAGTATTTTGACACCTGCCCTGATGCACACACCATGTTGTAATAATATCAAGCCATGCTCCAGACTCTCTAATCACAGTGTTTATGTAACTGGCACGCTGGGAGGATGCAGAAGCAGACATGGGAGCTCCCAGGAACTCAGACAGGCCATACAGAAGACAGGCTCCATGTCCAAGGGTGCAGTCTGCCTGCTCATGTCTTTATTGATCCCAGCTTTAATCGCCAGGACTTGCATTTCCTCCTTGTCTATTCCCTCTGTGCTTATTAAAGGCACTGCTGAGGTTCTTGTACAAACCACTCAGCTAAACGGTGGTGGGCATCTCTGCCAATATACTCAAATTAGTACTGGTCTCTGTCTGACATTAGGAGAGAGAGGTATAATTAAGATAATTACAAGCAATTCAGTAGCGGACAGGGAGAGCAAACTGTCTTTCACATGAGAAAAACACACCATGTTAGCGACTCTGCCCAAACCATCACAGCACAGTGAAAAATTGGAGATCTCCAGCTGGCCCACTGGTGTCTGATCCCCAGCGCAGCCCAAAGGTGACCCCAGGGATTGGGTACGCTCCCAGCACACCCCATGGGGTGGGTGACACGGTGGCTCCTTGCCAGATATGGGGTTGTGTTCATCTGTCTGTGTGCCTGGGTAAGTGAACAACACTTCTCCTAAGCCCCTGAGTGGGTGCTGGTCCTCACTGCAACACAGGGAAGCAGCTGGGAATTGTGGTTGTTGTATTTGACTTGAACGACCCTGGTGTGCCTTGTGGCTCTCAGGGTGGGACAGGTAAATGCTTCAGGACTCACACCCACTTCTTTCCCCTACTACAGGCATCCTCAAAGCAGTCTGTACTGCATCCTGCCTGGCTAGACAGCAAAGCTCAGCTCCTCCGGAGAGCTCTAAAGCAGGAGACAGAAATGCCTGGTGCGCTGCACAGTTCTGCATTCTCTCTTTTGTGTGTTTCCCACCTGTTCCTCTGTTCAGGTCTGCTGTGACATCCTCTCTAGGTCAGGATGGAAGAAACAATCTGTGTCTTAAATCACACTTAGACCTCTGTGTCAAGCAGACATTGCCTGGGACAGAGAAGGGGTTTCACATCAACATTTTTGCTGCTGCATCTGTACTGGAAGGACCTTCTTCAAGGCTGCTGTGTGTCATCTGCAGGCACCTCTGGTGTTTGGAGCAGTTCCTCCGCCTTGGGGGTTCCACTATCAGCCATGGGTTGCCAGGCTGGAGTAGCAGAGCAGGCACATCGAAATACACCCAACCATACATCCTTATTACTTGAATTGAAGGCATAGACATGGATTCTCATCATCACAGCCCTGCAAGAAGGGAAAGGCTGGAGTTGCTGGTGTCACTAGCTGGAAAATCTCTGAGACAGAAGGGAGCAGCATGCTCTCTCCTGAGGAGTGAATTGCTCTCTGTCAGTTGTTTGATGAGAGTCAGGACCCTTGTCACCAAACCACACTGGTGTATGGCCCATGCCATCCCTGCCATGCACTTCTGCAGGTTGTCGTGTCCTCCCCAGCACAGTGCAGCAGGAAGCCCTGCAGCTCAAAAGTCACTGGTGATGTTGTTTTGTGCCTGGTTTGTTCCATGGAAGTGGTTGTGTGCTTGGGCACATAGATGTGGAAATGATTTTGACTGAATGCATGAGTCGAGGACGTCCCCACGTATAAACAGGCAGATACTGAGACTCAGAAAGAAGGGGGCTGCAGGAAAAGTGGGATGTGTAGTATTCAATTCTTATGTCAGAGTAGAGAATGCAGGAGCCTAAAAACAATCCAACTGGTGTGGGAAGACTGATCGAACCAACTGACTTTCTGCTTCTCCCCTCTTTATCCTCTTGAAGCTTGAGTCTCTGTTTAGGGCTATGGGCTTCAATTTACTGGGGGACAGATTAGGCACTAAGAAAAATGTGATGGAAAGCTGGAGGGGCTCTGTGTGCGAAGATGTTGAGAACAGTCACCAATGGCCCCAGCATGGGCACTGGGACCTCTCCACAGCTTTGTTTCCTGTGGTTCTGGTTGCAGCTCAGATGCACTGAGTCACATTCCAGTATTAATTGGTCCAAATGAGAAACTAGGTGGGCTCTGTTCTGACCAGCTTGTTTGTTTTCCATTCTATGGGCATCAATTATCAATTTGACAGGGTGTTCTTACAGAGGGGCAAGGTGCTGGGTTCTCTGCTTTCTCATGTTTTGCTCTGGGGTACCATGTTCAGGGGCTTCCCTTCATTGGAGGCTTCCCCAGCTCTTCCTTGTGGCTTTGGGCAAGTGTGTGGTTTGAACTGTGTCAGGATTCCCAAAACAGAGGTGCTTCTTAAAGTTCTGTTCAATTCAGCTGTTCTGCCTGTTCTTATCAATTTTAGAAAGGAAAATAAGTGAAAATCAGTCAAAGCAAATAGCCAAACATAAAGCAACTCCTGGATTGTACAGAGTGTTCTCCACCATTAGGAATAGTCTCTTAAATCTCAGAGCTCGTTACTTTCCTGATTTATTCTCCTTCCTAATCAGTTTCTGTCCCTTTTTGTCTTTGGTGGCTATTAATGAGTTTTTCCATTTCCTTTGTCTGGATGTGCTGCTGATTGTGTTACTGCAGTTCAAGAAACAATATGAATTGAGCTGGGTGTGCAAGGTGGGCAGCAGGAGACCATTAGCACCCACCATTGATCTCTGTCTAAATGTTAATATGGTCACCTTTCTGTATGTCTTTTTCAAGAGGGAGCTGAACTAGGATTCTGACCAAAACCAGTTCTTAGGGAGGTGAATCCTGTCTTAGAATATTGGCTTTGTTCTGTGATTCAAGAGGAGCTGAGAGCAGCAGTGAGTGGGAAGGGCTCTCAGCCCCGCTTAGGCAGTTCCCAGCCAGGATATGAATAGGGGGGAAGCCCCTGGGGGCAACAAGTAGCCAGAAATGCCACTGCTGAGGAAGCTGACAGTTGCAGTGGATATTGTTTGAGAGCAGACTGAGGAAGATGGCTGGGTCCTTTGCTTGGCAGTGCAGCCAGGAGGAGCAACACAGGTATTACAGGTGGTCCTTGGCTGTGGAGCCCTGGCTGGGGGTGGAAGGGGCTGTGCTCAGGAGCTTTGGCAGAACTGTGAGGCTGTTTCTCAGTAAATTAAGATTACTGGTCTTCTAGCACCACTAGTTTGGGAACAGAGGCAGGAGAGAGATGTGAGAGTTACTATGGGGACACTTTTCTCAGGCACAAAGCAGCAGGTTGCAAGGGGCTCCCAGCCACTCCTGCTGTCTGTGGTCTTGCAGCCCTTGCTTGACGTGGCAGAAGTGAAAACCCTGGGAATGCTGTGCTGCAAAGCAGTGCTCACACTGCCCAAGTTCTTATGCTCACATGTAGC
This sequence comes from Lagopus muta, assembly GCF_023343835.1. NCBI lineage: Eukaryota > Metazoa > Chordata > Aves > Galliformes > Phasianidae > Lagopus > Lagopus muta. The sequence goes on along the minus strand of NC_064447.1, from coordinate 884,629 downwards.
TATGCAGTAAGAGAGCCAGGTAAGACATGCAGCAAAAGAAACAACCCATTCCTCCTTCTGGGTCTTTGTCTGGTTTGTTTCTAATTGCTGAGTTCATAAGTGCCTGATGGCTAGCAGTCAAGTCTGCTAATTGCAGGGCTTGCCTGACTGCAATTTCTCAGTACATAGGGCTTGAATTCATCCATTCTGCAGAAAAAAAGGTGAACAGCAAACTATGACAGCAATCCTGATGGTAGTATGTTCACCAGATTCCCCTCTCTGTGCTGAGACAGATCCCTCATTTGACCATACCTTTCCCTGCACAGAGTAAAAGCAGCTGTTTTTTTTTCCAGGAGTGTATGAAGAAGGAAAGGTATAGCAAGAATAGGGGAATGGCAGACATTCTGGGGGTACAGCTGTCTGTCCAGCACTGAGGCTTTGCAGAAGGAGCAATAGGTGATACCTACAGAATACCTGTGGGTTTTCAGCTCTGATGAAAATCTCAGTGTTTGGGCAAATTTGCTTGTGCAACTTCTGCTAGCAGGACAGCAGATCTATGCTTCTCATGCACCCAAGGGATGTGGAACAGTTCTCTCTGACACGTCCAGAGCTTCCTGAGAGCTGTGTGAACAGAGGATGTGGGAAACTGGGTCTTCTGTCCCCCCAAACCAAACACCAAGGGATGGCCTGTGCTGGCTTGTGTGGGAAGTAGGTCTTAACTACCCCTCTTTAATAAGAGATTTCAAGGCTCTGTGTGCTGTGCTGGCCACCAGGCTCTGTCACTTCAGCCTACAGCCACTTACTCTGCTTACTCACCTCCCTGCTCCTGCTGGCCAAGCTATTTCTGATACAACCCAGGATGCTGTTGGCCTTCTTGGCTACCTGGGCACAGTGCTGGCTACTTTTCAGCCATCTGCCTACCAACAGCCCCAGGTCCTTTTCTGCTAGGTAACTTTCCAGCTACTCTTCCCAGTCCATATATATACAAGTGGCTTTACTCTTCCATCAGCTCCTTCAGCACTCTTGGGTGGATCCCAACTGGTCCCATAGATCTGTGTGTCCAGTGGTGTGGTATGCTGTTAAATACTGTTTCCCTTGGATTGTAAGGAATTCATTCTGTTCCTTGCCTTTGTCTTCCAGTTCAGTGGGTTGAGTACCCCAAGAAAAATCAGTCTTACTGATAGTAACTGAGGTAAAGAAGGCATTCAGTACCTCAGCCTTTTCCTCACTTGACTTCTTCCTTGTCAGTTCATGTTTCAGCACAGGGGCAGCCTGGTCTGGTGCCTTCAGAATTTCATCACTGAAGAAAATCCTTCTAGGACTCCTTTGCCCTGTAGAACTTCCTCACAAAGGTTTCTGCCATCCAGGTCTCTAAACAGGCCAAAATCTGTCCTCCCCGAAGTCTGAAGTAGGACAGTTCTACCAACTGTCCTCCTTGCCACCCCCAAGGATGGAGAACTCCATCATCTCATTATCACTGTGCCTCCAACCATCACATCACCCACAACATCTCCCTCTTAACAAACAACAGGCACTTTCCCTAGTCAGTTCTCTGACTACCTGTGTCAGGAAATCATGTTAGATGGGAAGGTGCTGCCTTTGCCTTCCTGAGATCTTGGGACTGAGCAGGAGCTTACCAGCAGTGCTGGAGGTACCCAGCCTAGGTACACTGAGCTTTTGAAACCCCTGCCTGTGGCTCTTTCTCACAGCTGCATCTGGCAGCAGAGTTTTTTATGTGATGGATAACACAGCTAGTGGCATCTGCTAATGCATTTCTGGATCTGGGTTTTCTTCTAGGAACAAAGACTCTTTCCCATGTCACTCTGTAGCTGAGCTGCATGGGGAGTGAAGGATTTCTGCTAGCTTTTGTTTAGGGGAGGCAGGAAAGTATCTATCTTCTGCAAAACAAACCATGTAAATTTGATGGGGAAACTTAATATTGTTAAAATCTTTGTGCTTCTTTTGGTGGAAAAACAAAACTAAAACATAAACAACACAGTTGCTTTAGATTTAGATTCCTGCTGGTTTGAGCATGCCAGGAGCTTTCCAACAGGACTAATGAGCAATGATAGATGTGCCACAGCTTGATTAGTTCTTGTCTGGTGGCTTCTGCACAGACAATTATTTTTGCCCAGGAAAAGGCTGCTGGTGAGAACGCCCTAGCAGTAATGTTGCTAAAGATCTTTGCTATCAATCTGATTCAAGCAGAAGAAAATCGACCCTGAATTCCTTATTGATGAAGGTGAGGCAAAGAAAGTGCTTCCTGTTGGGACGGGGCAGCTGGAGGCTGTGCAGTTAGCTGCAGAACTGTGCAGAGGGACTTCAGCAATACTAATGAAGGATGGGATGCAGAGGGTCCACCTTGGAGCTTTATTCTGAAAAACTCATATCTGTTCATGACCCGAGCTAGAAACAGCAGTCCTTGGTCATCAGCCAAAGGAGAGGGTGCACTCTGCATGAGTTACACTGGTTATCTGTGGTGTAGGCACCATAGGTGATATCATGTAAAAAGCCTATCTGGAGCCTCAAAGAAAAATCACCTCCAGCCAAAAAGACCTTTACAGTTGGTCAGACCAGAAGGACAGAGTTGCTGAAAATGAAAATGAATAAAAAAATAAAGAAAAAAGTCCTGTGTTGTTGGCAAGGGCACAGCAGGAGTCAAGAACCAGGCTGGATGATTCCTTCTCCCTGAGCCAAGGGTTTCCTCTGCCTGGTTTGTTCTTGAGCTGTCTGGTTCTGTTCATGCACCAGGGATGCATCACTGCCAGAGGTGGGAACTATAAACTTTGGAGTATCTACTGTTCTGTTGTTTTATGAGAGCTGTCTGTGTATTTCTGGGCTGCAGAGAGCTCTCTGCCGTTTGTTTCAGCTGCCTAGCACAGGCACCAGGGGGTTCTTTCCATGGCAGAAACCAAACCATAAAGCAGTTTGTTTATGGCAATCACCATTAGCTGAATTTACTACTGCTGCCAAGAGTAAACCTGGAGAGTCATGTATTGGTTTCAAACAGGCTGGAAATTGTTCTCCAGCTTGTTAAGTCCAACTCTTGTGAATGAAGAGAAGTTGCCCTGGTGGTAGAGAAGTGGGAAGGATTGGAGAATAGTATGTTCTTTAGAGAGGACAAAATAAGGCAATTGGGTGTAGGAGTCCAGACTGTATCTAAGAAGCTTCCTTAAGAATCAGGATGAGGAGTCATCAGAGAAGTGCTTCACTAATGGAAGTGCTCAGCATCTTCTGGGCAAGCTGCTGCTCTGGAAGCCCTTCTTAGCAAGCCAGCAACTGCAGCTCTGCAGAGAGTCTCCCCTTGAATTCTTGCTGCCCAGCTCTGGTTGGAGTGTAGAGTCTTTGGGACAGGAACCATTACCTCTGCACTGGGTTCTGCATGCTGTGCACGTGTGGTGAGGGGCCATACCTGGGGTTTTCAAGATGACCTGCAGTGGAACTGGTAGCAGTGCTGGACAAGTAGCAGGGCTTTGCCAGTGGGACTGAGAATGCATCAAGCTGGTTTGGAGGTCCAGTTATGTTTTGCTCCATACGGGATCCAGTCTTAGAACTGGAAGGAAAGTATACATTGCTCCTGTGTTTGTCCAGCTCTATAGGACTGCAATCACTTGTTGAAAAGGCAAGAGAGCCTCTGAGTTAATGGGGAGAGTTGGCTGGACTGCACTGAACACAGCAAGGAGGTAATGGTAAATTATCCTCAGTCTTGGGTGCAAGTCTCTGGTGTGGGGTCTGTTGTGTTTGCAGGTTTTCTCAGACCTGTTTTTCAGATCAAACTCAGTCGGCTGGAGAGGCTTTCTCCATCTCCAGTAATTTAGTAACAGCAGGAAGGCATCTACTAACATCTAATCAGCCTCAGAAAAGGAGATGAGAGTTTTCGTCCCTGAAGCTACAGGATTGCATGTTTGGCACTCAGCATGCCTTGAAGACAACCATCTGCTGCACTGTGGAGAGAGAGCATCCCTTTTGCAAAGACTCAGCTATGCAGGCGGGACAAACCATAACTGAACTACCCAGCTCACTCTGAGCACTGGCTGCTTGACTGCCCACAGGGCAGCCAGAGAGCGATGGATGGGCAAAGCTGCTTTTATATGTTGTAGATTCTGAGCTGTGGCTGATGGAGCTCAGTTATCTTCTGAGAAAAATAACATCTGTGTTGCGGAGTGATTGATCTGACATGAAGAGATGTGCATGAAGAGATGTGAAGAGTGTGATGAGATGAAGAGATGTGCAGATGTAAGGGAAAGCCTGTACATCTCTGGGCAGTGACTCTTTGCATGTGTGGTTTCCTAGGCAGGAGTTTGATGGCTTGAGGTGAGGGAGAGCATGTGACCATAGGACCATATGTTGATGCAGCAAGGTGATGATGGTGACCTCTTGGCAAACCCTGGACCAACCCCATCCAGAAACTCTTCCTCTGAACCTCCTCCTGCCTGGGCCTGGTCTGAGGATGAACGGAGAGGCTCAGTGATCATGTCAGTAAGCACGGCTGTGGTGTGGGAGTGGGGATGCGAGGCAGGGTTTGGCTCAGTAGAAATTGCTGGATAGTAATTTTTGTAGTGCACTGATTTATACCAGTTAAGAAAAAGGCCACAGTGAAGTGTAGGTAGTCCATTTCAATCCCAGATCACCATCAGAAGCCCCTCTATTGCCTGGATTAGGGAAGTACATTTATTTACTCTGGGTCAGAAAAACATCTCCCTAGTATTTACAGCAGCAACATCGCACACATACAGACAACCCACAGCCCACACCACAGGAAAGGACTTGGCCACCAGGAGAGCAGTGCAGCCAGTACAGAAGCCACCACTGTAACCATCCACAGGCAATGCTGGTTGCTCTCTGTCCCTCCTTTGTTCACCTGGCCCTGCTCACGCTGCCTGTCTCCCTTGCCACTCCATAAGAAACACTTTGTCCAGATCAGACAACAGGAAGCAAGAAGGGACCATCTGGCAGCAAACAAATGTGTCCAATGTAGTGGGGCTGCTAAGCAGAGGACTTAGAAGGATGAGAGTCAACAGAAGAGCTGAAGCATTAGTCCTTGAACTGCAGGTGGGCTGTGGATCAGGAGCAAGTGTGGGTCCATTCCTTCCCTTGTACACAAGATGTGGGGAGGTGGCTTAGGAGGACAATTGGTACCCAGAAGGAAGAGGAACAGCAAGGCTAGAAGCGGGATATAGCAAGGTTTCTGTCTTGCCTTTCCTAGCATCCTGTCTCATTCAATGGGAGAGAGTGACCTGAGGCAGATGGCACAGCTGGGCTGGTAGATGGTGTGGAGCTACTAAGAAAGGTGAAGATGCTTGGAAGAACCAGAGGGAACTGCCAGGGAGTCTGGGTTCAGCTCACACCTGTTATTTTCTTCATGCACCTGGGACACTTCAGTGGAGCCTGCCTCAAAGCCAGGCACAATGTGAGTAGCGTGTAACACATGCACCTTGTTGCGGTGCTTTTTCCTCAGGAGACAGCTGAAGACTTTTTTGAAGCCCTTACGGAAATGCTTGGATACCAGGGCATAGACGATGGGGTTGAGGCAGGAGTTGGCATAGGCCATGCAGTGGGAAAGCAGACGGAAGGCATAGGTGGCCTGGTTGAAAGGGAAATCTCCATAGAGGTATCGGAGGATGACTACGTGGTAGGGTAGCCAGCACAGGCAAAAAAGGATGGTTACGATGATGATCATTTTAGTTACCTTCCGCTTGGCCTTCTTGGACTCTGACATGTCCTCCAAGGGTTCCACTGCTGTCCACAGGTACTTGATGGTCCTGGTGTAGGAGAGGCTGATGACCAGAACTGGGATGACATAGCCAAAGGCAAACGTGCTGGTGTCCATGACCTTGCGTCTCCACTCCTCCCAGCCAGGCATGCAGATGTAGCTGGACTCCCACTCAATCAGGTCATAGTAGCTCAGGTAGGGCCCAGCAAAGATCACAGAGAGACCCCAGATCACAGCCATGGCAGCCACCGCGTTGTAGGGGGTTCGCAGCTCCCGGGAGCGCAGCGGATAGCGGATGGCCAGGTACCTGCAGGAGAGAGCAAAGCAACTGGAGCTAAGATTTCAGCCAAGCCTGGCCACACAAACACCAGGAACAAGAGGGCTTCCTTCATTCTCCTGAAGATCCCTGGGTGGCCCTACATGGTATCTCATGGCCCCTTAGAAATATGGTCCTGCGTAAAACAGCTGTTCTCTTTGTAGTAAGGATGTGTCTCCTCTCATAGATGTGGGCTGGCTGACTCATCTGCATATGATGGGGTGGGTTATATGCTTGATCTAGAAAGAAATAGGGCTGTGGAGACCATACAGATATTCACTCCTTGGTGGAATTTGTCTAGCAGTTCCAAGATCAGAGGAAGCTTCACTTGGTGATGGATGCAGTGCTGGCTCCTGCCCAGTCAGGGCCCATTTTCAGCCCTCTCTGGCTTTCACAGATTCGACTGGCAAGGGAAAGATTGGCTCCCTCTAGCTAAGGTTGTCTGCCTCCACCTGAGTACCAAAAGGGCCAGGCAGTCTTTGGGAACCTGTCTCTTCCATCAGCAGTGGCCAATGTGACGGCCAGCTTTGCTTATCCACCTCCAGGCAACACTGCAGGACAAAGCTGGCAGAACTGCCTTTGGTGTGGTCTATGCTGTTGCACACATTAGGTAGGAGAGGGAACAAGCAGCCAATGGGAATCTCTTTTCCCATGTTTGCTTTGCACTCCTGCAAAGTAGATGTTAGAAAGAAGGTGGCTTGGTGCTGATGGGTAAGGGACAGAGAAGTGTTGTCAGCACAAACAGGAGCACAACCACTGCAGTCTCCACCTGCCAGCACCCAGGGAAGGACATCCATGTGATGCACTGTCAGGCCAGCAGAGCAGGTTGAATAAAACAGGCAGTTGGTCAAAAGGGTCACACATGTGCCAAAACTCTTGTTGCTTGCTGGTCCTTTCATCCTGAAAGCTCCAAGCAGCTGTGTAGGAGTCATGCAACGTTATGCTGAAATGCAGATGCTGCACAACAGCACAAAAGTGCCACCAGAAAGGGAAAGGACACATGCACAAATGCCCTGCCAACACGTCTTTTGGGCGGGTGTTTTTGAGATTGTGCCCCAATTCTGAGCAGGCGGGAGCAGCAGACTGCAGACAGGTGATGTAGGTACAGGAAAGCAGGAGGCTGAAATGCTGCCGTAAGAGTTGTCCATCTGTCATGGTTGTCAGTGCTGGCCTGAGCTGCTGGCTGGTGTTGGTCAGGAGGTTCACAGGCCTTGGCTGAGGGGTGCCCAGCACAGAGAATGTGTAGACAAGGTGGAGCATGAGAAATCTCAGATTTCTTGTGACAACAGCTAGAGTACATAAGCACTAGAAACCAGAGGAGTGTGATGTTTTTGTTGGGAATCCTGCACCATCACCCCATCTGGGATGCTAGCCTCTTGGAGTAGAACAACTGCCTGATACCAGGGCCCTGCAAGCATCACCCGAGAGCAGGATGAAGTGGAAGGAGACTGGAGGAATAGACCGACCACGCTGCTCACTGGGACTTCATCCATCCCAGAGGTTCCCTATTATTGGGACCTGGGAGCACAGGTGCTGAAGTGTCCTTCTGCCTGCAGCCTTGTGATCCTCTTTACTGCAGAGGGCTGTTTGACCCTGTCCTGTCTTAGTACCCTTGGAAGCAAGCACAAAGAGCAAGATGGGCCAGGGCACATACTGTGTATGGCAAGTGAGGCTGTCTTACCCCAGCATGGAGCTCCTCCTCATCCACACCACCAGGGCAGACTCAGTCAGTAGTGGGGCAGCTGACAGCAGTCACCCTGAGGGAGAACTAGGCAGTGTCCTTGGGAACAATTTAGATGCCATCAATAAGGCCAGAGCAGCCTAGGCAGTTTTCCAGGAAGAAACATGCCTCGTGGCATGGCTGCCCTCCTGCATATGTGCTGTGGGACACTTTTCCCAGAAGGGCTGGGAAAGGTGAGGCAGCAAGAACTGTTAGGTGACAGGTTTTGTGCTGGGCTGGCAGCTGCAGGAGAATGAGCGATCCCTCTTGTGCATTTATGTGGCATCCCCCACCGTGCCCTCGGTTCACCTTGCTGTCCCCACATGAAACTTTTCTGCAGTAGTGGCTTGGGGATAGACATTACCTCACAGTGTCACCTCTGATCTGGAGCTAGGTGATGAGCAGTGGGTGTTTCTGGCAGAGGGTGGAGCTGAGTTTCTCAAGCGCCCTAACCTGTCTGGGAAGCACAGACAGGAGCAGCACTGGCTCTGCACTCAGGAGAGCTGGAAGTGCTGCTTGGGGTTGTTAGAGGATGGGAAACCCAGTCCCCAAACTGCCTTTGGGACAGACCATTGCCACTGCGGTTTGAGTGACTCGCCCAAAGGTGATAGGCCATGACCTTCCCACGCTCTCACTCTACCCAGCTTCTCCTGACTGTCCTCCTTCCCCAGCCCCAGTGCATCGTCAGGCCGTTACCTGTCCACAGAGACGGCAGCCAGTGTGAAGCTGCTGGCGTACATGGTGAGGTAGATGAAAAAGTGGACAGCCTTGCAGATGAAGGAGCCGAAGACCCAGCCCTCAAGGGAGTAGATGGTGGCCTGGAAAGGCACGCAGAAGACAATGAAGAAGAAGTCAGCCAGGCTGAGGTTGAGGATGAAGAGGTTGGTAGTGTTGTGGCCCATTTGCCTATTGCGCAGCAGCACTGCCAGCACCAGGCTGTTGCCAACTGTGCCCAGGAGGAAGATGAGGGAGAAGACCACAGGGACAATGACACTAGCAGGGCTGAACTGGTAACTGTCAGAGGAATTCCAGTACCCAGCCAAGCTGGTGAAGTCCTCGTGCTCCATCGTTCTGTGCCGTGGTGAGGTGCTGGAGCCTGTGGCAACACAGGGAGAGAGGTGAGAGACTGGAGAAGTGCTTCTTGGCCTGTTAGGTTGGCTGATGGATCTGTTGGCTGGCAGGACACAGACAGCTCCGCTCTCAGCTCTGAGACACACATGCATTTCAGCAGGTTCTTCTGGTCACTGCTGGCCTGTAGGATAGGTGTGGGTAAGGTGGGAGTAAAGGGTTCTGTGCTGCCCCATTCTGGCCCTGGAAGGAATCCATACCCCAGGCTCAGATGTCACCTTGGACCGATGATGCTGGAAGTGAGACCTGGGGGAGTGGATAGCATCTGTCCCCATGGGTAGCACAGCCTTCACTAGTGTGGGAGAAGGGAGACAGAATTTTCACCTCCCAGCTGGTCCAGCTGATGGAAGGAGGGGTGTGAGGTTTGTTCCCAGCAGTGGGGCTTCAACCTCAAACCAACCAGCTGGACAATCTGAGGTGTTTGCTCCACCAATACCGACATACAGTTTTATAGTTTCTGTTTCAGTCCTTTCAGTACCTGCTCCTAGAACAAGCATCACACACTAGATACAGGCTGGAAATGCTTTTGGCAGTGACAGCTACTACCCAGTTCCATGTTGTGCTCAAGTGATGAATTTTTTGGGGAGGGCAACTCTGATGGAACACTCTACGCTTTGCTTTCAGTGATCCAGAAACATATTCCTTCTCTCTGCCTCACAGGGCAGCTCTCCCCTAGAACTGAGCTTTCTGCATCAGTCCCCTGCCATCAAAACAAGCATTTGGATTGCAAGCTGAAGATGAGGTTGCATGGCGAAACTCTAGTTTTCCATCACAGGCACAGCATGTTTTTTTCGTTCTGGAGCTGGAAGAATATATTTTATATCAATCTATCTATGTTCAAAGGCATAGTTTCCCTTGAATAAACTGGAGGACTGGAGTCCTTTTCCCTCTGCAGTGTTTGTACGGGTGTACTGTTGTTACTACTGTGTGGTCCAAGACTGGCTTACCACAAGTATGGAGATCATGGAATCTCTGCAATTAATCAAGCTCTAGCTTGTGCATTCTGATTCAGGTTTGGGAATTGGCCTGGGAGCACAGGCAGTGCGAGTGACTGAAGCAGAAGTGCTGCAAGAGGCATGTGACTGTGGGTCTGCAGGTGCTCCAGGTATCGGTGCAGATTTGGGGATGTCACTGCTTGGAGTCACTGCAAGCCCTGTTCAACACAACCACTGCTGCAATCAAGAAAGTGTTAAAGGCACGTAAAGGCTACAAAGCAGGATGCAGTCCTTGGCCTCCCGTGGACTTCCCAGCAGCTGCTAGGAGTCAAATGCTCCTCCTAGAGTGACAGCCTCTCCTACATCAGGGAAGGAAGCTATCACTACACTCTGGAGACCAGGTCATTGCCCTTCATTTGTAGACATGCAGATTTCTCCCTTGGACACTTACCAGTCCTGAAGCAGAGGGGTCCTCAAGGCTGAATGTGAATTTGCTTTGTGTCGGGTGCAGCACAGAAACTTGATCTCTGGCTGAGCCTCTTCTCCTTCCCAGAAACCTTGAGGTTTGTAGATGTGGAATGGCCTATTTACGCTGCCTGTATGGCAGAGGGATTAACTGAATCCTCCAGAAAAGTGGGCTGACCAGCACTGAGGTGCAAGCTATTTATCTTTGGTAGATGGTAGATGTGATCTCAGCTCTGCATTGGTGTGTGAACACCACCAATTAAAATGGCAGTGTCAGTTCTCAGTATAGCCAAAAGTCCACCCTACAGCCACACCGGAACTGAACACCCCACACTGTATGAATGTATGGGAAGCAGGGGAGCTCACCCAGACCCACCAGGGAGTCTGGTCCCAGTATCTGGCTGAGGGACCAGGGCTGTTGTTACCTAACACCCTTGGGACCAGAGAGCTTCCCTGTGTGCAGCGGAATGTGCTCAGGCTGTTATGGGTGTTGTATTCCTACTGCTACTTGACTGCACTGGCTTAGGCTCAGTGCTATACCCTTGCATACTCTGAGGTCCTTTCATAGTCTGAGAAAGCCAGAAACCAGCTTCGTATTAACATCTACACAGACTGTGCCTGTGCTGCCTGGTAGGGTGACTGCTGTCCCCTCCGCACCATCCTGCTCATCACCAGATGCTCTTCCTTTGCTCTCTCTCTCTTGGAAGGCAGATAAGTCACAGTCAGCCCTCTTCAAAGGCTGATCTAAAGAGAACAAAAAGATGGGGAATACCTCCGTGCCTCTCTGCAAATCAAAGAAGGTAACCTTGCAAACATCCCCTCACTGCTGTGATCTGCTGTGGGATCACTTCAGAGTGCTGGCACGTCACAGAGCCTGGTTACAGTCTGCATCTGACATCCGTTGATGTGCATGTGAGAAGTTCATGCTTCACTTGGCAAAAATTGGTTCTGACAGTCAGGGAGCTACTTCTGTTACAATTTATCACTCAGCTACAAGCATAATTCTTAATCCTATTGGAAAAGGAATTCAGGGAGCTTGGAATGCTCTTAGCAGGGACGGTGGGTGACCAGGAGCATGGTGACTAGCAGGAGGTGGTGGCAGGCTGCTAAGTGCCTGGCTGTGTGTCTTTCCCACAGCTTCAGGGTTGCCCACAATTCATGACCTGTCTGTATAAAGCCCAGCAGTGCTTTGTTTCCCCTTTCCATAGGGGAGCTGGGAACGTAAAGTGGTGGCTTAGTAGCTATCAGAGCACTCATTGATGGAGCAGAGAAATGAATATATACGTCTTCTCCGCTAGTTCTGAAGCCCCGCTCTGTGTGCAGTCCTGCCTGCAGAGGCAGGACAGCAATAGCAACAGCACAGAGTGACAGCAGCACTACCCCTTCCAAGTGTGTGTGTAAGCAGTACACAGCCTCAAGGAGTGACTCAGAGCACCTCTGGTGCAGTGGGATACTCCCAGTCCCAGTTCATCATCTTCCCAGGCAGCCAGCAGGAACCCGAGGGTCTGCTCTAATGTCCCTTGGAAGCATTTTGCAACCGTTTGACACCCTACCATTTTGTGAATGGGTTTATGGCAATGCTCTTGAGTTTCATTTGGTTCCGAACAGTCTTTGCTATCAGAGAATGTGAGAGGGACAGATACCGTGAACAGAAAGAATAAGGAGACTATGGGCAATGGGGTTCCTCTTCCACATCTGCTGCTCAGGGCTGGCAGGGGCAAAGGTGCTGTGACAGGGAGAGGTAAAGTTGCCAGGGATGGATGAGATCTGAATCGGTGGCAAAGCTGGAACGGCAAACCAGGAGACACAGGACGGGCAGGGCTCAGGGCTGCGGGCAGCTTCAGGACCGGCACTGACCGTCGGTGGGGCGGCAGCGCGTTCCGGCGGGGACTCGGGACGGCACGGCCAGATCCTGCAGCGAGGGAACGGCAAGGAGAGCGGGAGGAGACGGGGGAGGTGATGGGATGGGGGCTGCGGACCCTCCCTTCGTGTTCTGGACAGACGGGAGCAAACGGAGGAGAGGAGGAGCAGGCGGTTCGAGCTCTCTTTTTTCAATGGGCTGCTCATTCTGCTGCTGTCACTGTTGTTCCCAGCAAAGAGTGCCTCCGTTTCCCCATCTGTGCAGATACCTCGTTTGTTCTGCCGGGGGACAAACTCGGTGCTCAGCCTGGGAACCGCAGCCGCTCCAAAGCATCCGGCAGGCACCGAGCCGGGGCGGGCAGCCGGGTTCTCCCCGGGGCTCCTGCAGCGGGCACGGTCGGGTCTGGGGCTGCGGGTCTGCACCGGGAGCCGCTCCCTCCCCTCGCCGCCCACCCCGCTCCCGGTCGCTTGGCCCGGACGGGCTGCTCGCACCGGCGGCACCCGGGAATTCGGGAGCCCCGTTCCCGCCGGCAGGATCCTACCTGCCACGGTCCGCTGCCGCCTCCGCTCCGCTCCGCTGCCCCGCTTCCCGCTCCGCCCCGGCCCCGCCGCACACCTTTATGGATGCACGCACCCCGGCACACGCTCACACGCTCCACCGTGCAGCGCCGGCATTTGTGGGCACCCCGCACCGAGCACACAGCGCCCGCCCCGCGGCGCACACTACGTGGAGATGTGGCACTTGAAGACACGACTTAACGGCACTGTGGGGATGGGCTGGTGGTTGGGTTTGGTGATCTTGGGGGTGTTTTCCAACCATAACGATTCTATAACTCGATGTGATTCTACTAAATCCAACAGCGAGCTCATGCCTCTTGGCACTGACAGTGGGCACAGCTGCATGCATCTCAATCACACACAGCACGAAGCCCTGTAGGTGTGCAACAACCAACACTACACCACCCATGAATTGTTTCTGGTGTCCTCCAGCCACAGACATGCAATAAACACAGAGCCCACCTCAGGGCCCCCAGCCCAGGCGGGCACCAGGGGCACCCAGGGACCCTGAGCAGCAGTTGGAGCCCCCAGCAGCTCCCCTCAGCCCTGAGCCTGGCCCAGCAGGCAATGTCTGCCTGGCTTTCAGGGAGGCACAAGGTCCACAGGGCCCTTGGAGAAAAGCAGCAGCAGGATGACATCAGGGATGCCCAGCTGCCCCCCAGCCCCTCTGTTTGGGTGGGGGCACTTTAAGTATCTTGGATGTGTTTCTGTTCCCCACTGTGTGGCTGCCCTGTGCCTCTCCCCAGCTCTTTCTGTGGGTCCGGTGTCAGGGCAACCCTCGCTATCAGTACAAACTGGGGGGGTGAAAGGATTGAAGACAGCCCTCCTGAAAGGAACCTGGGGTACTGGTGGGTGGCCAGCTGGACATGGCAAACAGTAGTGTGTCCACAGAGACAAGAAAGCCAACCATATCCTAAGCTGCATCCAAAGTAACATGGCCAGCAGGGTGAAGGGGTAATCCTGCCCCTCTGCTCCGCATTGGAGGAGAGTCCATCATCTGGAGGAGTGCATCCAGATGTGAAGTCCTCAGTACAAGAAAGACATGGACCTGTTGGAGTGTGTCCAGAGCAGAGCCATAGAAATGATCCAAGGGATGGAACACCTCCCTATGAGGACAGGCTGAGAGTTGGAGCTGTTCAACCTGGAGAAAGCTCTGGGGAGACATGAGAATGTCCTTTCTGTATCTAAAAGGGAGCTTTAAGAAAGAAGGAGACAGACTCTTTAGCAGGGTGTGCTGTGATAGGACAAGGGAAATGGTTTCAAACCAAAAGAGGGGAGATTTAGACTGGATAGAAGGAAGAATTTTTTTACATGTTGCCCAGAGATGGGGTGGGTGCCGTATCCCTGGAAACACTCAAAATCAGACTGGATGGGGCTCGGAGAAATCTGATTGAATTCTAAGTGTCCCTGTCCAGTGCAAGGAAGTTGAATTAGATCACCTGTAAGTGTCCCTTCTAACTCAAGCAATTCTATTACTCTTGCCCTGGGCTGCCCCTGCCCTGGGTGTACCTCAGGACACATTGAGCAGAGCTGTGCAATGCTTCCCCCAACCCACTGCACTATGGAGTGCTGTGTGCAGCTGCAGGGCAGGGAAGGATGGGGCCCCCAGGCCCCTGCTCCACAGGGTGGGAAGGAAGGGCCCAGGCCCACATGCCCCCTGCAGCCCTCCTCCAGACCCACTGTGCTGTACATGCTCACCTCACTGCTCCTCACCCTTTCCTCCTCCCACAGCTGCCGCGCCATGAAGCAACACAATGCAGAGATAAATTAGAGGACTTGAAGCTGGAAAATGCCTGCTGGGAGGGGCCTGAACTCTATCGTCACACAGACACCCGTGGGCTTCTGCAGAGAAACGATGCCATCACTATCAGGGAAGGCTAAGCAGGCACCTGTGCAGCACACAGTGACAGCAGCCCCATATCCCTGGCTCTGGGATGTGGTACAGGTCGGTGCCCATCCTGCTGAGCTCTGTCTGCTGCAGATGGGGTCAGAAGTGAGGTGCTGGGGCCTCAGGAGCATGGCTGGTGGTGCTGGAGAGCTCATGCTGGAGAGGTCAGGCCCTGCCGTGGCTGCAGGCTCTCATGGCAGCAGGTCCATGTGTGTGCAAGGAGGCAAGGTGCCATGGAGTCCTGTGCAGGAGCCCCATTTTGGAGTCATCTCCTGTGCTGCTCTGCAGGACCTCCTCCACTCAGCGTGCCAGCCTGCTGTAAAGGGACTGTACCTTTCTTGTTAGGGGTCTGGAGTGTGCTGGAGGGCTCTGAGGAGTACTGTGGGGCTCTGTAATGGTCACAGAGATATACAGGGGGGACACTGCACCTCCGGGAGGTACCGGGAGCTCACTGGGGTTCTGGGGGATCTGTAAGGCTCCACACTCCTCTGTTCTGCCTCAATTACTTCTTTTCCTCTTTCTCTCTCTGATTCTCAGCCCTGCTTTCTCTTCTCTTTCCTCAATTTCACTGTCCCTAATACTTCTCTGTCTATCAGTGTACTACACCCCATCCCTGCTCTCTTGGTGTCCTGTTCCCTGTGTTTCTCTGCTCATCTCTATCCTCCTTGCCTTTCTTAGTGTATTTCTTTCTCTCTCTGCTCCTAATGCTTCTTTCTCTGTCTTAGCTATTTAACTTCCCTCTTTTTCTCTGCCTGTCCCCACATCTTGCTTCTGCTTTCTATTTTTTCCGTCCTTCTTGTCTAAGTCCAACACTTTTCTGTCAGATCTGTCTTGCTTCCTGCCTTGTCTCTTCTCTCTTTCCTTCCTGTCCCTTTGTGTCCCACCACCCCTCCATCTCACGTCCTCTCCCTCCTCTCCATCTTTGCAGCCTTTCTTTCTGTTTCTGTCTCAACCTCTCCTGCTTTGTGTTTCTATGGATGCAGTTGCCCCTTACCCTTATCATTCCTCCAGATTTTTCCCATCTCGATCTCTGCCTTGCTGCCACCACATTTGTTTCTCCTGCACTGCTGCCCTCCTCTTCCCTTCGCTCCTCTCTCTGTCCTGTTCCCTTCCTCGCCTGCTGTCTGCCCCTATCCATGTCCGCTCTCTGTATTACTCCTTTTTTCTTTCTTCCCCCTTCTCCGCCCCCAGCTCACAACGCGCTCCCCCGTGCAGTGAATGGAGCCGCAGCTTCCCCTGGGACAGAGGCGGCCTAAAGGCTCACAGAGCGTGCCGCCGCCCGGCCCTCTGCTGCCACCCACAGGCCAATGTCAGTACTGCGGCAGCTCGCAGCGCGCAAGCGCAGTGGCGCTGACCCGTCGACTTCGACAGCGATACCTTTGTGAGCATGCGCAATAGCGCTAATGTGGACTGCATGGCTCCCCCGGCGGACATGCGCAATAGCGGCCTGAGGAGCATGCGCAGTAGTTCAGTGACGGTGTGCGCAGGGGACTTTTTCGGCAGCGAGCTCGGACGCGGCCACGCCGGCGGACATGCGCAGTGTGGGCAGATTTGAACGGTTTCAGACAGCGTGGGAACATTTAAAATGTCCCAGGATAGAATTAGGAATAGGGAAGCTGGCTAGGGTTATCATTAAAGTTTGGATTTGTTTTAGGTTTAACGCTGGGAGTTCGGTTTAGTGGTTAGGGTGAATGCCATTAGAGCTAATGTTAGTGTTAGGGTCATAGAGTTGTCACAGAAACCTCAGAGACCTAGAGCTGGCATGAGGTTGTTAGAGAGCCTGAGGGTCATCACAGAGTCATCCTAGAGTCTTATATTATGAATATAATGTCCTCACAGAGGCATCCTGGAGTTGTCCTAGTCATCACAAATATATCATAAAGTCATCATGTAGACCTCAGAGAGTAATATAGTAGTCAGAGTCATCATAGAGGTGTCATAGATTTGTCATAGGGTTGTCACAGAATCACGGAGTGGCCATAGAGTCATCACAGAGGATACAAAGATGCAATCCATGCCAGCAGAGATGAGATCAGGAAAGCACACATGGAACTGAGCTAGGTAAAGGATGTGAAAAACAACAAAAAGAGATTCTACAGGTAAACTGGTCAGAAGTGACAGACCAGGGAGTGTACTCCCCTCTGACAGATGAAAATGAAGAACTGACTCCAATAGATATAGAGAAGACTAAGGTACTCAGTGAGTTCTTTGCCTCAATCTTCACTGGCAGTCAGGCTTCTCATGCCTCTTATATCCCTGAACCTTTAGGTGGGGCTCAGGAGAGCAAAATCCTTCCAACAATAAGAGCAGAGCAAGTCCAAGACAACCTCATGAAGCTGAATGTGTACAAGTTTATGGGGCTGGGTGACATGCATCCCAGGATCCCAAAGGAATTGGCTTTGTGGTTGCCAAGCCTGTCATTTTTGGAAAGTCATGGTTGTTAGGCAAAGTCCCCAGTGATTGGAAAAAGGGAACTATCACTCCTGTTTTTAAGAAAGGAGAAAGGAAGACCTAGGGAACTGCAGGCTGATGAGCATCTTGTCTGTGCCTGGGAAAGCCATGGAGCAGGTCTTTCCAGAGGAGATGTTAAGGCACATGCAAGACTAGGAAGAGATCTGAAATAGCCAGCATGGCTTCACCAAGGGCAGATGGCACCTGACCCATCTGATGGCCTTCTACAATGGAGTGACAGCATCGGTGGGCAAAAGGGCAACTAATGTATCTACCTAGCCTTGTGCAAGGCCTTTGACATGGTCCTGCACCACATCCTTATCTCTGAATTGTAGAGATGTGGATCTGAAGGCTGGACTGCTGGAGTCATCATAGAGTTGTAAAAAAATCAAGGTGTCTTCACAGAGTAATCAGAAAGACATCATAAGGTTAAAGATTCGTTATAGAGTCGTAGCATCACAGGGACATCAGTGACTTGTCAAATTCCTCATCACAGTGTCATTGAGTGGTCATAGAGTAGTCTTAGTGTCATCATAAAGACATCACAGAAGTGTCATAGAGTCAACATAGAGTCATAGAATCATCACAGAGTCATAATAGAGTTGTCATAGCTTTGAAGATTCATACTAGAGACACTATAGAATCCTATAAATATCACAGACTCAAAGAATCGTAAGAGTCAAAGAGTTGTCATAGAGCCTTAGGGAAATTTTACACCATGTACTGATGTTAACAACTTGTCCAGAACTAAAAGAAACCAAATTGCAGTGAAGTCCAATGATTGTGGTAGAACTGAGCATCATTACTCAGTCAGATGGGACTTATTCTGCTGTTCTGGACAAACTGGTCGCCTTTAACTCTGAACAAGGATGCTTTGAAATTCTTTTCAACCATTCTAAATACACTGCTCATGGAGTTTGAATCCTCAGAAAGCCTTCCTGTTATTATAACATCTAAGCATTATTGTTTTTCAGTTAGTTAACGAAAATGTCTAAAACAAATTTAATATTTCGTAGAGCTATTTAATTTGTAAAATCTGCTTCTTTTGTTTAAACTAATGAAGTCAAATTTATGCTCATAGAAACAATATGATTAGATGAAGGAGCATTTCATTTCCCTGTACATAATCACAGTGAAATCTGATATAGGTTCATCTGTAGTCTCAGTGTAAGAAAATACTGTCAGATTGTATTGCCATGGGTCTGTGATGGTCCAATAATTGGTAGTTACTTACATAGCTAGAATGGGGTCAGATTTTTCAAAGTTACATTTAAAAAATGAATTAAAAGACAAAGAGGTACCAGGAAAAAACGAAAACAAAAAAACTCAAATTAAGTTATTCCAAAATTTAAATTGATTCTGTTTCTAATCTGATTATCCTACTTCTTAGAGCAGTCTTAATTTCAGGGTGCACTGCCAAGAACTACTTTTCTAATCAGTGGATACTGATGTTTGGATACTGGTATTTGTTAGACAAAGTTAAGTTTCCACATGCTCTTGAGGATGAGGAATTATTGTTTCAAGATCATGAAATGTAAAGTAATGAGTCAGAAGAGTAGAAGTTTTTACATCTAAAAGAGAGAGATGGATTTAGGGAACTCTCAGTAATCACTAACTGGATGAATAATGTTGAAAAGAAAGACTGTAATAACACACTTTTTTACAGTCTAATTGCTTTCAAAGCACTGGAAATCCACATTTCTAGGCCAGGTGCTGGATAAATTTCTGCATAGGAAAAAAGAATTTGGCATTGAGAAACGGAGCTGACCAAATACTCCTCAAGTCTTTGGTTCAGTGGTAAACCAAGCCAGATCACAGCAGCTATTCGTGAACATCAACAACTTTCTTTTATTTCTTTCCAGTAAAATGAAAAGGTAAATGACTTCAGCTGATTTAAAACTGAAATATTCAACTCGGAATAGAAAACAGCAGAATTCTTTAGGTCAAAGAATATATTTAGAGTTGATAAGATTGCTTTCTTAAACCTATACAAAAGTTCAATAAGCTACTTTCATTTTTAAAATGAAAAAAAAAATCAAATGTTTTGATTTCAACAATATCACAATGTAATGCTTCATTAAAAGACTGCTGTAAATGCAAAACTGTGATCATTTGGAGTGATTTCTTTTTTTCCCTTCAGATTCAATTAAGATCCAAATTAAGTGTTCAATCTTACTTTTAGTGAAATTCCTTTAGAAGTTAATTACCAGCCTACACTTAGGCATGACAACTGTATCTCCTATTCCTATTTTGCAGAGAACTCAAAATCCTAACAGAATAAAATGAACTTGCTGAGGAACAAAAAAAGAAAGTCAAAAACTACAAGCTTACCCAGATGATGATATCTCATCAAACCAGAAATATTCACCTTCATCTCCACAAGTCTTATTCCCAGATGCATGAAGATAACCACACAGTTTTGGCAGCTTTTCCTACGAAGTCCCAACAGCAGCAAGAAATATCCCAGAAATCACAGTGAGGAATCCTTCGTATTTCGGACGTCAGTGGAAGGATCTGACAAAATCTGCTGAGACAAAGACCTGGCCTTGAATGAAATTAAACCAACCAGCTGCTGGACGCTGTTGCTCTGCCACATCCACATCAGACACTAATGGTGAGTTTTAGTTTGTGTCTTAAATCTAATATTTGAATTGGAAGGCTGAATTGCATCCCTGCCTGATCTTTTCAACAATGAATCCTTCTCACATAAATTTGCTTACAGCCACTGCATTTATAAATTGCGCTTTATTTATATGTACAGGGTGATTATAAAGACTCATGTAAGATATTAACATAATAATTGGTTTTACTCCAACAGTCTGGAGAGCCTTACAAATAACTAAAAACAAGCTCAATTACTGCTCTGTTTTTCATGATGGCTCTATTCCAATGTTTGTACTGAAAAGTAGATGAAGTTGTAGATCACTTATTAAATACTTCTGTTCAGTGGAATGGCTAAAATAGCAAACCAAAAGTTACAGAAATCACCATGCATCAAATCTGCAGTGTGAAGTTCAGAACACATTCTGGAAATGAGTTAGGGACTTCTTAGACAGCAAACTACACATGAACTTCATAATGCAAAAAGAGCTATACAGGCACACTATTTGTGTGTGTTCGGGGGGTGGGGGGGGTTCAGATTGGATATCAGGAAAAAAATATTTTAAAAAATAGGTAAAAAATAGGAAAAAATGGGGGTGCTTATCTTCTGAAAGAGTGCTCAGATGCTGGAATGGGCTGCCCAGGGAGGTGGTAGAGTCACCATCCCTGGAGATGTTCAAGAAATGCATTGGTGTGGTACAAAGGGACATGGTTTTGGTGGGCAGTATTGGTGGTAGGTGGATGGTTGGACTCGATGATCTTGGAGGTCTTTTCCAACCTTGGTGATTCTGCGAGTCTATGATTCTGTTCTATTCTCTCTATGTATAACATAGATGCACGCAGTACATTTATAGGTCTGTAATATTAAGCATAGTTTCTACAACTATCAGCTTATCATTGCCTATGATAGCATCATCCATGAAAGGATTATTTCTCAGTACTACAATTAATCTCAGTTCTCACTGTATTTACCTCAGGGAGGTTCTTGAAACAAAAGATGAGGTCTTACGCTCATACCAAATTCAAAAGTCTATTTCAAGATTATCTGTAGTATAAAAACATGCTACTTGTGCTATTTAGCATTCTTATACTATGTATAAGAACATTATTCCCTGTTTAGAAGCATCCAAAAAATTCCCTTTTGAACTCTCCATTGGAAATTCTTTCCCTGGGTTGTGCTTGGCAGGCTAGAGACACCACCAAAAGAAGGGCAGCCTACGCACGGTTCTCACCCGACCTCCATACATGTGGATTTTGAATCCTGCAGAAATAAAACTGCTAGTCTCCCACATGTAGCAGTGCATTTTCAGTGCTTGTGCTGCCACTGTCCCAAACCACAAGAAAATGGATATAACCAGTGAAGAGGAAAAATAAAGAGAAAACATATTTGCTGTCCCAAGTTGAAACTGAAGCTTTCTCTTTTTCTTAACTAAAAGCTAAAAAGAGAGAAACAAATAGTTTAAAATTACTGGTTGCTTGTTTGACTTGTCTGTAGTCCTTAGAACAACTGCACTGCCTACTCTAAACACAATTGAAACAGAATAAAGGGCTACTTATCTTCTGAAGCAGAAGCTTCGGACCACACAGTCTCAAGAACACAACAGCTTCTCCCTTATGGTCCATTTCTGCTTCCTTGACATCTTTGCAGAAGTTCAGCAATATATGCACAGAGGGACTGACAGCATTAACGCCAGGGGGAGCGTGATTTACAGCCTCAGCAGAGCAATGCACATCTGTAATCCTAACAGAGACCATACAGCCTGAAGTCACTGTGTCCCTTCCATAGGCTTTGGATGAGAGGCTGAACTCTCATGAAAGAAAGTAACAGGAAAAATGCATTTGATGCAGAATACCTTTTCAGACACAGCTATTACTTTTTTCTAATGTCTCTGAAAATAATGGCAAATTGAAGCTGGGCTACAGTGGGGCTAGAGAAGAGACCTGAGAGGGAAGGCTAGTCTATAAAAAGTTATGTTTTTCAGTTAGAATGATATAAACCATTCGTGATTCAAACTCTGTGGCTCCAAAAGAGAGCCACAAGCTGGAGGTATGTATTTTGCTTTCACCTGCTTGTAGTTGCAAACCCAGACCTCTAAAATCATTCTGCATAGAAATTTCTTGGTAATTCTCTGATCCTGGGAAGAGAAGGAGAATTCAGCAAACCATCTACCCTGAACATGAGGCAGAAAACTATAATGAATATCAACAGTAAGAGGTTCATAGAATCATAGAATGCCCTGGGTTCAAAAGGACCACAGTGCTCATCTACTTCAACCCTTTGCTATGCGCCGGGTCGCCAGCCACCAGGCCAGGCTGCCCAGAGCCACATCCAGCCTGATTGCTGCAGTGTTCACACCAGGGCACCAGGGCACCTCACTGGCTGCAGCAGAATGGATGACCTGCCAATATGTTTGACTATGATCCTGTCCTATTCATGCAAAAAACTGAGTACTAGTTCACAGCAAAGCACCAGCTCCTAGAATCAGCTGAGTCAGGAATCACAGTAGATGATATTTTCAGCACTAAACCCTGTGGCAAACTATTCTAATCAGCCAGCTGCTAATTGCAGTGCCAAGGATTGTTTCTAGGGTTTCTGAATTCCAGTTTATACACTTGCTTAACTTGCTTACTTTTACATACATGTGCTTGTAATTATGCCTTTTGCCTCTGCTTGAGTGTGCAATAGTAAAACGTTTGTTTGAAGCAAAGCAGAAAAATTTAGAAGAGTCAGAGAAAATGTATGACTTTTAAGGGAAACAGAACTGTATACAGTTAAGAGCTTGTGGCAGTGATATGTGGCATGCTGAAACAAGTGCATCTAAGAAAGCAATGACTGCTTGTACGATTATGTATTCTGTGCTTCTAAAATACTGAAATACTGAAAAGTGCTCTGAAATCTTTGTGAAATACTAAGGAGCATTAAGCAATGAAATGACTGTCAGCAAAGAAAATGTATTTATTGACAATTGCTTTCATTTCAGCTGTTGCTGGTACAGAAATTGTTTCATTGACATAACCAAAACGTTTAATCTCAAGAAATAAAAATGCTTTATTTTCTCAAAATTAGCATTCTCCAGATCTCACTCTAGAATGGAATTCCAAGCAGGGAGCCAGCTGGAAAAGACGTTATCTCATGCCCAAAGATACTGCTGTTTTCTAGCAATTTGCTCTTAATTAAGTGGTCTGCTGAAGGCTGGGGACGTTTTGTCAATTAATGAAAATTCGTGCCAGAAAGGGAAATCTTAGGAGAGGGAGAGGGAGAGGGAGAGGAGAGGGAGAGGGAGAGGGAGAGGGAGAGGGAGAGGGAGAGGAGAGGAGAGGAGAGGAGAGGAGAGGAGAGGAGAGGAGAGGAGAGGAGAGGAGAGGAGAGGAGAGGAGAGGAGAGGAGAGGAGAGGAGAGGAGAGGAGAGGAGAGGAGAGGAGAGGAGAGGAGAGGAGAGGAGAGGAGAGGAGAGGAGAGGAGAGGGAGGGGATGTAGCCTCTTCATGCAGCAGTTGGCTACTGTGGCAAAGAACTGTGGTTTAGTCTACAGATTGGGTCACTTGCCAAACAGCAAACTTTATTTTAAAGAGCATCAGAAGTGGTACAGGAGTTTTGCCTCTTGTGTGTGAAGATCAGAACAGAGGATGAGCAACAAAGCCACTCTCTGTATTAAATGACATTTGTGGATAAAGCATGGTAGAGGCTGGCAGTACTTGTCATCAATACATAACATATGAACATAGGTTTAGGAAGGTCTTTTGGTATCAGCAGAGGAGTCTTTCCATCTTCAGTAAATGTTAGAAGGGCTGCATTCAGTTTAAAGCATGCTGCATTTAAGGACAGTGTATGTAAGCAACTGAAATCCACACCTGCCTCTTTCTACAGCTTGGAGCTAAACCATCTGTATAATAGAATCATAGAATCCTAGAATGGCCTGGGTTGAAAAAGACCACAACGATCATCTAGTTTCAACCCCTGCTATGTGCAGGTTGCCAACCAGCAACCCAGAGCCACATCCAGCCTGGCCTTGAATGCTTCCAGAGATGGGGCATCCACAGCCTCCTTGGGCAACCTGTTCCAGTGCCTCACCACCCTCTGAGTGAAAAACTTCCTCCTATCACAGTCCTTTCGTGATCTTGGATGTTATTTATAAGAGATGGGTCACCAGCTAAGTTCTGGTGAACTTTTGGATAGTAAGAACTAGAATGGAATTGTATAATTGGTTTGTTCTCCCAGCAGTGCATCAGGACCTGAACCTGTAGTGCTGACATTAGAAGTTTTTGCAAACAGATGCAAACATCACACTTTGGCATTATGTACAAGTTTTGATCCTCAGGCATTTAACAAAAGCAGACCAGGCAGATTTTAACAGAGAAGTATAGCATTAATGGAACAACAGGAGGTCTGTTAAATTCCACACAGTGCTACACCCGTCCCCACTCTTTGGCTCTTAATTCATTCCTCTTTATCTTCCCAGTGACTGTCTTTGGAAGCTCCCGGACAAATTCCACCTACATAAAAAGACAGAAAATGATGTAGCATGATCTCTGCAGAGCAGCTTTTCCAAGTCTCTCAACATACATGGAAAACAAGGAGATCTCCCATCAGTAAACACATCTTGCCTATAGGATTAAGTCCAAGCCAAATAAAGGCAGCACAGTGTGCATCTTCTGAAGATTTCTTTGGCTTCCTAGATGGTCAAACACCAGGGGAAGCTGCCTTCTTTGACTGGGCATTGTAACTAAAGGATGAAGACTAATGCTACCTGAGAACAGAGATGAATAATGACAAAATGAAGAGAAGAGGGATGATCTTGGCATAAAGTAATGGTCCTTAGTTTCTACAAGTTCTACATATGTAAACTAAAGCTTGCTGGTAGCATTTTTCCTATAATGTTGATATTTATGAGAAACACCAAGCATATCATCACTGTTTCTTTCAGGTGAACAGTGAAGATCTAAATAATAATTTTCCTAAGATTTATGAAAGGATGTTCTGGTTTAGTTTCTCCAGAAACCATTTACCTTCCTGGGATATTTGTACGGAGCAGTAGTTTTCTTGACATGCTCCTGCAAGTCGCGGGTTAAGCTTTCATAATCACTGGATGAAAAGGCATCAGACAGGACCACAAATGCTTTCACAATCTAGAAGACAAGGTCAGTAAGAGTGATCTGACACTGTTAGTTTTTAAGAACTGATACATTAGCTACCGGTGAGCAGTTATGACATGATATGAGCTTGGAGTCATGACATGCAAGAAGGAATAAGAGAGAAACCAGAGCAGCATATGAAATGGTTGTGCCCAATTTCTGCACACTGTTAAGCTGAGGGGAAAGTTGAAAGCATAGTTTTCCTGCCCCTGTTACAGGAAAAGAGCATTTGCTCATTGACCTCACAGGGGGTCAAGAAGAAGGGGTAACAAGAATTGTCTTTGCAGAGCCTGCTGAACATTTTATCTCTCTCTGAAGTTTGCCTTACAGCTATACACTACTCAGTAAAAAAGGAACTTATTTATATACTTAAACAAACGTATGGCTTCTGCCACCACTGTGCAGCATCATTACCTCTCCTCTGAGTTGATCTGGACTGCTGACAACAGCTGTTTCTGCTACTGCTGGGTGTTCTAACAGAACACTCTCTACCTCAAAAGGCCCAATGCGATACCTGGATAAGGGAAGAACAACAAGGGATTTGATTTTGTGAGCTGGAAAACCGGTACCAAACCAGCACTGAAATAACGTTTCCTTGGCTATGATATCCTTCAATTTCGGTTTAAACTGGATCTAGATTAAAATCCCTCCTATGCCAGTGGAAAACAGGCAGGTTGTGCTGTGCTCATGTGCTGAAAGAGATGAGTTACAGGGGAATCTGATACAGATACATGAGGAAGTTGATAATACCGCAGGTCTAAGAAAAACTATGAATAAAAGCGAGCATTCATAAGGTGAGAAGTAATGCATTTCACCTTAAGGACCATTGTGTCACAATCACGGCAGTAGCATTGCATAACAGCAGGTTTAGAAGAGAAGCACACAAACTGACCCTGAAGAAATGATGATATCGTCGTCTCTTCCAATAAACCAAAAATATCCGTCTTCATCCATAATCCCTTTGTCCCCTGTGATGTAAAAATCCCCACGCTCGCTTTCTGTAGTTTTCTTAGGGTTATCCTTGAAGTGGATTACAAATAGTAATTTAAATTTTAAGAATGCATCAGCTATACATTATAACACACATAATGTTAAATTAATTGGAATTTTTTTTTTGTCAATACTCTTCAAGAATTATATTGATATTGATATAAAATACAATAAAATAGGCTTAAAAAAAACCATTCTGACTCTTGAAAAGAAACTAACTTAATCTTTGATAAATTCTTCTCTTCACCTCTCTAACATTCACCAATCCAAGCAAGTGAATCGTTCATGTTTTCTCTACATTTCTTGATCTTTTAGTCAGTCCTTAACATAAATATTTAATGAGCTTTTCAGATAGCATATGGTGCACATATGGTACTTCCCAGTGAGGTCACTGTCTGTAATAAGGATGGTAGGGAAATGTTTTAGGCTGCTTTTTCAGATCCATGTTTTAATGTTCTTGAACAAAAATCTGAATCAAATAATTGGGATGAAATGTCTGGATCACATTTTTCCGCTTGGAGATTCATGATCCTTGAGGTCTCTTCCAACCCTGGCCACTCTATTATTAAGTGCATCTTAGAGTCATAGAATCATTCATGTTGGAAAACACCTCCAAGATAACCAGCCTCAACCCATCCCAAAATGCCCTCTAGCCATGTCCCCAAGTGCCACATCTCCACATTTCTTGTACATCTCCAGGGGCAGCGACTCCACCAGCTCCCTGTGCCAATGCATCACCACTCCTTCTGAAAAGGAATTTCGGAGATCCAGAATATCCAACCTTAAGGGGAAGAATAGCTTCCCATTAGGTCCCAGTCTGCACAGGGCATCTAAGGAGTTCATTCTGAGATTACCTCTACCAAAATATATTGCTTCTGCAGTTCAGGACTCAAAAAATGGGCCAGCAAGCCTGAAAATTGGTGAAAAACACAGGGCCTCTTTAATCCCTAAGGAATTTGAGATATTCTGAGGAGATTGCTGTTGGAGGAATAAAATACTTACTACATATTCAGTGAATAAACCAAGTGGTCTTATGGGTTTGCTTCTGATAGCAATATCCCCCTGTTGTCCAGGAGGCAGAATATTATTATCTTTGTCTACAACCTAGAATGAAAAACAACATGTACTTCAGTAAAAGCAAAATAAAATAAGAACACCCATCCCCTACCTATGGAAAAGTCTAAAAAGCAGTCAATAAACCTGAACATCAAATGGGGGAGTGGCCTTTCCCATTGATCCGCGTTTGATCTTCATTCCTTTAGAAACAGAGCAGATTATTCCCTGTAAAAATAAAAATTAAAATAAGAGTTTGCCATAGAAAACCACTACATTCACATTCAATTCATTGCATGTATTTTCTAGAATGAAGCCAAAGGAATTAAGATTCAGAAGATCCTGTTTCTGTAAAGTAGGAATGAGCAAGATGAAGAAATACTTGGAAAGAATACAATTGCATTAACTACAAAGAATTTATGTCCTCTACTAGCCCATCTTTGTTAGCTTTTACTCCCTCCTGCCACTGTCATTTGGCATCTGCTTAAGGACATTAAAGAAAATATTAGAGCACATCCCCCTCCCAACAATCCCCATTTCCAAGAGGTTCTGTGAGGAGAGCCATGCACAGGTGCTTTTTCAGAGGTGATCAGCAGAGGTTACTGAAACGTTCACAGAAACGTGAAAGAAGAAATAGGCTGTTATTGAAAATAAGCACTAATGTTTCATTAAGCAAAAGGGAATAACAAAGATTTAACAGAATATTGACACTACCGCTTCGGTTTGGCCATATACTTCATTGATGTCCAGCCCTGTCTTGTTTTTCCACTGGTCAAAGATTTCTGGGTTCAACGCCTCCCCTCCGCTCATGCAGTACTTCAGGTTCCTGAATTTGTAACTTCCCAGAGGGTCAAAAAGCAAAGAGAAACACTTAAGTCTATTGCATAAGACAAGGATTAGCAAAATGCTGTAAAATAATCCTGGAGTTCTGTAACTCGGAAAGTTCTTCCCATGAAGTAGGAAAACCAGAGGATTCCTGATTCTTTGGTTCCCAATAAAGCAAGGATATCAGTTTTTGCTCAGTGTTACACACAAGTAGAGTTAAACACACATGAAAAACAAAGTAAAAGTTTTGCTGAAATCAGCTGGGATTTAAGCACCGGCTTGTAATTAACCAGGGACCAATTTGCTGAGCCAGGGGCACGACTGCCAACCCTCTGCAGCAGGCCAAGGGAGAAAGTACAGGAGAGGAGCAACCAGCAGCAACAGTTTGTTCATCAGTGAAAAACTGAAGCAGAAGGTCTGTCAGTCCCAGCAGTTATGCTAATGCTATCCAAGGGTGACTGTGCTTCCCAGAGCATGGACAGTTAACTTGGTGATTGGAATTAGAATTTCCCAGGTGTTTAGTTTTATACCCTCTGGGATTTGCTTAGAAGTTCAGTAATGAAAAGCCTCAAATGACTGGTGGAAATATCAAGCTTCTCTACAATCAGCAAAACTCACAAATCTTGTATAACTGTCTCTTCATAAGGGATATTTTAGACTGAATTATGACCCTATGTTGGGTAAAAAGCTGGACTGGGAAATTGCTAACGTTTAGTTAGGGCAGATAATATCTCTTGACGTACCTGGAGAGATCAGTTTGCACCAGCATGCGGTACATAGTGGGAGCACTAATCATGACGTCAATGGGGAATCTGCAGAGAGTCTAGTGAGTGAAGCAACAAGACAACAGGTGAAACTCAGACAACAAAAGCTGTCTTCTCGATGTACAGAGCACGGGGGTGTAGGGGTCAAAGGTGGCTCTCCCGTTATGTAGAAGCAGAATGTATGTATATAACCCTCCTACACTTGGCATAACAGGTGAAGAATCACAGTGTTTGGAAAAAATCCCATTCTTTCTTGTCTGCATGAAACCCAGACTGCATAGACAGCTCAGAGCATGGACAGAATAAGCCTGTCTGCATTATGGAGAATGGTTTGGGTTGGAAGGGACCTTTCAGACCATCTCGTTCCAACCTCCTGCTGTAGGCAGGGACACCTCCCATAGCCCATGTTGCTCACAGTCCCATCCAGCCTGGCCTCAAGTGCTTCCAGGGAGGGGGAGGGGGCATCCACAACCTTGCTGGGCAACCTGTGCCAGTCTCTCACTGCCCTCACAGTAAAGAATTTCTTCCTAATATCTAGTCTAAATCTACCCTCTTTCAGTTTAAAGGCATTTCTCCTCATCCTTTTGCTACCTGCCCTTATAAAAATTCCTTCTCCAGCTTTCCTGTAGGCCCCTTCAGGTCCTGGAAGGGCTGTAACATCCCCCTGGCGCTTTCTCTTCAGGCTGAAGAGCCCCAGCTCTTTCAGTCTGTCTTCATAGGGGAGGTGCTCCATCCTCTGATCATCTTCTCTGGACCTGCTCTAACAGCTCCATGTCCTTCTTGTGTTGGGGGCCCCAGAACTGGACACAGGACTCCAGGTGGGGTTCACTTTCATCTTGGCCACCACAGGCAGAAAATAATTTTCAGTTTGCATAAATATCAGCTAATATTATCCCCTATGACTACTGGAACAAAGACATGTGATAAGTACTGCTTCTGGGATGATTTTCCCATGTGCTTACCAGCTATGAGCAAAATGTATCAAAGTATCTTGGGACGGACCCCTTCTGTGTACATTAAAAAAGTGAGTAGGACTTTATGGAAGGATACATCTTGAATGAAACAGTGGGCATAACAGTCATTAAATCTTTCTATGCAGTTAGAAATTATTTTCTGCTCCTTTTCTGCAGATCTACACACATCCATAAGTTTTTCTTACGTTTAGGATAACTGATGGTTCAATCTGTGGGAGCTGGTGGACAAAAACACACGATCCCAAAGCCCAGGCATCAAATACAGATATCACTGAAGTTACTATCCAGCCTGTGTCTGTAACGCTCCACACTGTGTCTGATGGAGTTGCATACAAGGAGGACCTAGAAGCAGGAAAAAGAATTAAAAAAATAAAAAGGAAATGATAACTTTGGTTTAATTAAAAGAAGAAAAAAAAAAAAAAGCAAAAGGAAAGCAAATGAAACCAAAGGGTCACTGTTCCCCACTCCTTTCGTAAAAAAAACCCAAATATCCAGCAACCAGCAACGCCAATAGAAAACAAAAATCAAATCCAAGATGGCTAATGAGATGTGTGGGCTCTGGGCGCTCTCAGTAAGTTCATTTGTTCATCCTACCTCAGGAATGGAAGGACCTCTAAGGTTTAAGTATTTGTACAAATAAACACATATATGGTAAAGATAGGAGGTCATTCATAACATAGGATTCAATAAAGGAAAGAATTGCAATAAAGTGACTTTTCTTGGGGAGGAAGGTAGGGCTGAAGCAGAAGCGTGTTGATTCTCTGTTGAACACCAGGTATTTCACTTCATGTCTGCTGAGGGATCAGGCTGATCTGTACAGCCAGCATCAGCTCTCACTCTGTTCATCTACACACATGACATAATTTTTGCAGCACAAACATCGTGATATCCTTGGTTTTGCACTCTAAAATATTCCCAGCTTGTGTCTGTCCTTTGAACCACTCTAAAGAAAGACTGGAAGATAGTCATTGGAAAATGGAAACTCTGGGGCTGATCCTACTTACATGGAAATCTGTCAGAGTTTCTAACCTGACTTCTGGGGGAGGAGGACTGTAGCCTTACATCTGAGTAACTCAGGAACTTTCCATCAGTTGTACTGTGCAGCTGTGCAGCTCCAATTAACAACCAGGCTCGAGCCTTTCATACCTTTCATATAACAGGGGTCTAAAACCAAGGCTGCCCTGGGAATGTTCGGTCATCTTTGGAGAACCTGTGGTTCCACTGGTAAAGTAGATAATCATCGAATCTTGAATCCTTGTTTTGACACAGGAATGTTCAGCAGGCTGGGTTCTGTAAGGCACAGAATGCAATTGGTGACTTCAGTGATTACATGGGTTTCAGAATGTAAGCTTTGCAGAAGCCTTTCACCATCGCACCAGCACTTTCCTCCATGACAAGATTCCACTTAAGAAGGACAGGGTAGAAACTTCCTGGAATAAATCTGAAGACTCTTGGTAAACAACTGCTCTCAGCAAACTCTGATGTGGAAACAGTAATCAGGCAGTCATGAATTTGCGCCACTAAAGCTTAGTGTTGGCGTTTGATGGATATTCACAGTTGATGAATACTTGTAAATGAGCATTTGTGGAGAACAGGTCTGCTTTCTGCATCGTGACTGTAATGCTGCTCATACATACTCACTTGTACAGTTCATTGAAGTTCAGCCATCCCTCCCTACTGTCTTTGGACACCATCAGCTTGGTTTTAAGATACTGGCACTCAGATGCAACTGAGTCTATGGCAGGAGCCAGAGTGTCGGTGGTGATGATGCACTTGGCCTTTGAAGCCTGGAGTCGATATAATATGTCTTTGGCTGATAATTGGGATGTTCCTGGAATTAAGACAATTCCTGGAAGAGCAATATGGGTAATTTAGGATAACAGTTTTTACATCTGATCTTTTCCTAAGAGTCTAAACTAGCAACTATTCCCAAACTGACCTCTGGATGGATTTGCCCTGACATTCCCAAGTCAGTTAATGTTGGAGTAATGCAGCTGCTGTGCCCTCCTGTAAGAAATCAGAGGTGGACCTCTCTGGTGACTCCTCAGCTCTCCATGCCCCTAGGCCACCTGCTCTACGGCACCTACTGCAAATCCTTCAGGGCAGTAATTGGTAGCTAGGCAACTCACTTGATTATTAATTTACATTACTTCTCCTTTATAAAGGATTCTGTATCCTCTGAAACGATTTGCATTAAATACCAGTTTTACTGATCTCAGATATGCTCACTTACCTGCTCGCATGCAAGCCACATTCACCAGCCACCACTCCGGGATTCGTGGCAGAACCACAATCACTCTGTCTCCTTTTTGCAGTCCACATACTTTGGTCAACATGTTGGCCACTTTCCGAGAAAGGAATCCCAGCTCCTCAAAGCTCCATTTTACTTCTTCTCCACTACCACTTACCCACCAAAAAGCAGAGTTTGTTGGTCTTTTTCCAGCCTAAAAACCACAAGGATTCCAAAGAAACCCCAATTTCTTCTTAAAGACTTCATAATTATAAAAGCACAAGTATCTGCAAGTTGTGGAGGATTCAGGTGTTTTCGAACTTGCATATGAGCCATTATTTTCCTTTGTCCTTAGGGAGTGCAAGACTCTCTATGAATCATAGTCAGATATTCCTAACAAATTGCCCTTTTCTAACCTGAGGTGTTCACCATTCTGTGCATCTCCAGACTCAAGTCATCTGAATTCTATTCCTGTTTAAGCTTAGAGCATTATTTCTCTTAAGAAGGTAATGGGCAACATGAAATACTTCACCTAACAATTGTGATATTCTGAATGGAGTTGTGGAATACTAACAAACAGAAGCTACCCGGGCAGAGGGGAAAATAAATCAGGAGAATGCAGTAACCCAGGACAAGCCTGAGAGCTCAGGGAGAGGGAGTGAACAAAGCAAGAGGTCGTCAGCGACACGACATCTGGACAAATGCAGCCTCTGCTTTGGAGCAAGCCAATTGCACACTTGTGGAAGAAAATTCCTTGGCATGCAGTATTATTGCTATGCTACTCTTGTTTTTATGATGTAACAGCTAATATTATGGCATGCAGAAGAAATAAGCACAACCAATCCAAGGATAGATCAGGGTCATGAGGGTCTTATCATTGCTTTTTCCACCTACACATGGAGCACCAAGGATCAGAGACACTTGTAATAAATGAAGCAAAAAGAATAAGATCCCACATCATTTCCTGATGCATATTGTTTTTAGCAACTGATTATTTTTTTAATAAAAAGAAGTTATTACTTTAAATTAATTAAAGGCTCTCATCTGCCCAACAAAAGATCACCTACCTTTTCAATCTCAGCCCATTTGTCCACTACATCACTTGCAAAGTTAAAGTACTTTGGTAATTCCTGTTCACCACGCCTGACAGATTCGTACTGAGAGTGCACATCAGAGACAAGCAGCCTGGGATGCCTATGGAAAGTCCTACAAGGAGGTTTCAGAGTCCACAACGATTTTAGAGTCCGTAATTTACAAATCTTCATGGTAGGATATAAATGGAGATGCTGTAGACTGCGTAAGAAAGTTAATGGCATCATTGCTATTGTTTTTCTGTAACAAAAATAATGAAAAAGAGAAACACTATCTTGAAATTAACCAGACAAAGAAAGATAATTCTATTATAAATTGATTAATTATTAGTTGAATTCACTTAGACTATTCACAGTAAAACTGATGTTTAAATGCAAAGTTCCCCAGCATGCTTTCATGTATTTTGTACCAACAGCTTCTTAAACTACTTACATGATCTTAAACTACTGACATGATCATATTGTCTGTAGCTTGGCTGATCCATACAGATTATAGATTAGTTCTTCAAGGCTGCTAACATCACCGACATGATGGAAGGATCTTTGTTCTTACACCAGAGCACTTGGTATTTGATTTTCTGAGATTCTTCTTGTTTCACATGGAACTGAGGGATGTTTCCAGTTTCCATTTGGTCACTGTAAACGTCCTCCCTCTTCTATCTGTTCTCAACACTAGAATCATAAATGATCTGCAGTCTAATGAATTGCTTCAATTTTATTGCTATTCTTTTTTCTTTTTAATTTTTTTTAAAATTTTTTACCATTACTTTCAGTAACCTAGAAGATTGCTTCAGAATCTTGCCAAACAATGATGGAATGCTGTTTAGAGGTGCCTGTTGAGCATACATGAACACTATCCAACATGGAAAAAAACCTGGTTTGCCTCTGGAAGAGTCTGCAGAAATAGCAGGGGACAAGGCAGTCTATGATGATTCTGAAATCTGTTCCTTTCTATTGATTTTCAGCTGCTAAATATAAATTACTAGTCGTGTTACAAGCTTAGGTGAGTGATTGCTGATATTCAAGTCATTTTCTTTCCTATTCTTACAAAGAATGAAGCCATCAACCAGCTTGGAAAAAATAACAAGAAAGCTTTTGATTAATTTCTGGTCCACATGAAATGTGTGACCTGTGTGAAGCTGCAAAAATAGTGAGTTTTGCCCTTTGTCCCATGTTTTTAAGTTAGTTTTGTATTCAGTTTATATTGTCCCATATCTACAACCATAGCCTCTGAAGTACTGACCACGATTTTCATTAAAAAAAAACATTATTCCTCATGACAAAATAAATATTTTAACAGCAGAATTCTTTCCTTTTTTTTATTAGCAGGAGCTGGTAACAATCACATTTGATCTTCCTGTCAGGAGGGTGAACTCAGATACCTACAGCTTGCATAACTTAATCTTTTCAGTGAGATACGACAGCTCAAGAAACTCTGTGGGCTGGATGCAGAATGCTTCAACATCTTGTTATGATTGTGATCTTTGGTGAAGCAAAGAATCTCATGACGGTATTCAAAATAAACACAAATGTGTTACTGGGTAGGCAGTACAGGAAACTGTCATGCATTTACACAATGCCCGATGGAGTGTTATGCACCGTTGCCACATAAAAACATTCAGTGACCAGTAATGTCGTTCATTATCATTGCTGGGAGATGGTAATACCAGTGGTCTTGAAAAGAATTACCAGTTGTTCACTTCTAACTTGCTGAGTGAACGAAAAATGCAGGAAAATTTTTAACCTGGTGCATTTAACCCATTGCCTTTAACCCAGAGTAATAAGCAAAGAGGCGAGAGTGGTCAAAGAGAAACATGGTCTTGGCATCAGTGACTGGCAGGAAGGGCTGAGATGGGGCTGCAGGCATTCCCCTGACTGGTCCACCTTCAGCTGCAGGTCTGCCTCACCCCAGTGCTATCAGAGAAATAATCCAAGAGGGCATGCATGTCCAATCTTTGGGCTTGCCAGGGCCGCATTGAATGAGGAAGAATTGTCTTGGCCAAAAGTAATGCCTCCAATTTATGTTCATGGAAACTGCAGCAGATACAATGAGCACAGCAACTCTGCTTGATAGAATTACATATTTTTCTCTGTAAACAGGATTGTGTTTTGGCAGTGTATCAGAATGCATACATTTATTTGCCATAACTTGAGATGATGATATATGATTCTGTGTCCTTGCATGCCCTTTTCCAGCATCAGTTGTTAAAACAGTGCTCAACTCAACTAATACATCCATTAAAAATGAATAAAATCAGGTTCACAGCAGTAAGAGGATGTTTCCCCTTGACAGAGACAATCAGGTTCCCAAATGGGTGCTTGAAAGGGAATGGAAAGCAAATCCGATTAAAATCCAGTACGTGCATTCTGATAACTACATATGTACCCCAGAGGGATCATGACAAGCAACAGAAGAGCCATGCTATCCTCTTCAGAATTAGGATTATAGAGGAGAAACTTAGAATCTAGGTGGTAATTGCATTTAAAGTCAAAATCCTATTAACAGGGATGTGATCTATTCTAAAAATCTAAAGAGGTTTTACTTGTGAAATATGGCCTTTTAAATATTTCCTAAATTCTACTTAACAAAAGGATATTAAAGATTTTTTAACATAATATTCTAAGAAATATGTTTTTGTTTTTCTTACTTAAGAAAACCACTTTCAGTGAAAAATAGCAAGCTTTGCATTAAATGTAACTTCTCTTTGAGATATGACCACTATCATTAATGCTGAAAACCAATGGATCTACTTTCAGCCCTGTAACACAAACGCCTAATAATTTAGATTATTCTTTTTAATATCACAGTAAGCTCTAATATCATAGTGTGCTCTAATTCTGTGATTTAGCTAAAATCTGTAGATTTAAGAGCATTGTAAGAGCAAAATACACAGTGGTTAGAGAGGAGACTACAGACATTCAGGAGCACTGTTCAAGTTTGGACAGACTATTCAAAGCTGACAAAGTGAAAGAGACTTTAATTGGAGGATTCCCTGGTGGTCTGACAGAATTTACATTAAGTTTTGAAAATGAAAGAAGAAAATTGACAGAAGGATACAGTAATGAGAAAGTATTTTGAATTGCTACTGGAATCAGAAATCATTTTTCCTGATTAGTACCAATTGCTTCTCCTTGGTGTCGCGTCGTTAGAACTCAAACAACACGTTTCACCAACCTGTTTGCTCTGGGCAGCGTGGATGGGTTGAGCTGCCTGCAGTCGATCCTCTTCACTGGTTCATTCAGCTTGCAAGACACGCTTCCCAAAGGCACTTTGGGAAGACTGGCTGGAGATGTGCAGCTCAGACGTGCTAATTAAGAAGCACTTGGAGTGATGGCCCTTTACCAATTGCTTTTTTCAAAGTAATCAGAGCAGAACATAGAACAAAACTGACCAGGCAGTGTAATAATTTCTAGAGTAACCTTTCTCCTTGTAATCATTTACACCATTGTCAATCAATTTGCACCTTAGCCTAAAGAACTTTGTATATTCTTTTCTTCGATTCTAACCATTTGGGAAGATCATAGGTTCATCAGAGTGAGAGGTAATCACACAATATGTCCTTCTCCTTCCAAACAGAAAGAGTTTGGGAATAAGGAGAATATTTAAAGAGTGAATATCATTCCATCACTGCTTGTACTCATTACAGGGCAGAGATTATTTTTATTAATTTCTCATTTATTTGTAATTGTCAAAATTGCTGTGGTCCTTTATTTTTTTAAAGGAATCTGATGTTTATATTAATTGCAGTAAAAAAAATTAAACTTCCATGCAGTCTTGGATCACTCTCTTCTCTCTCATACCACATTTTTAATTATTTGTGCCTTTTCCCATCTGAATAATTGTGGGTTGATGGTAGAAGTGGTTCTCATATCACACATCCCCAAGTTATATGAGTGGTGCCTCCATTTTTGCCTCCCGCAGCTTGTTCTTCCATACATTCTCTTGGTGCTCTGGTTCATGATAACGTGCCAAGTCCAAACACTGTGCCTTGGCTGACATGGATGATGGAAATTTTCTCTCCTCCATTTTCAGATAATGTTATGCTTTTCCCCACTCTTTGTTTCTTAGAACCTTTCTCTGGATTTTCCCTGTAGCTGTCTTTGGCAGAGACTGAACAAACTCCACCTGAGTGACAAAAAATGCTCGCTTTTAGCCAAACACATTGTGATTAATCTTGGAGATGCAAGGAAAGACACTCTAACATTATGGTGAGGGTAACAGGATGCAAAGCTGCACAGCTTGGAGCTGGGATGGTGAAATTCTTTGCCGCATGTCTTACTTGCTCTGCACTGGCTGTATTTGCTTGCGAGGGCAAGTAAAATGATCCTGGAGAAGAGTCTGCTTCAACTATTAGGAAGGAGAGTCGTGAGTGTTCTCTAGACGTGATGCCAGCAGAAATTTCTGCTTTGTTATGACTGCATCTGAACACAGCTCAGGGAAAGAACTGATAAGGACAGAATGCTTTGTCCATTTGAGTTTCTGTGAAAACCCTGCTATTTCAGGAGCTGGGCTCTGATATTACCATTTCCTCTTTCTTTTTCTTCCCCCCACTCCACAGAAGAACAGCAAATCCAAGGCTTCAGCTGCAACGCATTCTCTAAAATATTTTTATACTGGAAGATTTTGTCAAAAAGTAGTGGAAAAGAAACGGGGCAGGACAAAACCAGTGCAGTGTCTGATGTAATTAGAAGACCTGGCTCTTTATGGCGTACTTACCTTTCTGGGGTACTTGTAAGGAGCAGTCACCTTTTTGACATGTTGCTGAAGATCATGAGTTAGTTTTTCTGGGTTGTGTGATGCAAAAGCAGGAGACAAAACAACGAAGGCTTTGACTACCTGTGCCACAAAAGTGAAAGGACTCTGTTAACTTCTAGATGTGTAATTAAGGGATTGCTAAAACTGAACACCAAAATACAAAAATGTGAGTTTTTTTCTTTAATCTCGCCTGTTCTTGGCTGTTTATTACATCTCAAACGCTATTTCTTAGACAAAAAAATGCCACAATAAATCTGTTTTTCCAAATGAAACCTTGCTACCAGGGAAATGCTGAAAATCACAATCTATTAAGGCACAGTTTTTAATTTTTAATCCATTTTAATTTCAAAATCTTCCCAAAAGAAGTCCACTATATGCAGAGAACTTGATGCTTAGTATCAAATACATTCCTTTCCATGTCTTTACCTCCCCTCGAATTGGATCAGGACTGCTGACAACAGCTGACTCTGAGACTGCTGGGTGTTGTATTAATGCACTTTCGACTTCAAATGGACCAATACGGTACCTAGGAGAAAAGTCCAGATACAAAAGCCACAGCCAACCTGCCATTGCACTGGTTTTTTCAGATCGATTTTTTAAATAAAAACAGATCATTAACAGGTAAACAATGGAATCTAAAAGCAGACGACTTACCCAGCAGAATTAATTATATCATCAGATCTTCCAACAAACCAGACGTATCCTTCTTCATCCATAATCCCTCTGTCCCCAGTGACATAGAAGTTTCCAGTCATGCAGGCAGCAGTTTTCTCTGGATTATCCTGACAACAATCAATAGTAAAACAAAGAATGTGATCAGGACTATTTCTTAAGCAATTCTCATAGCAGTATTTTAATACTATTTTATGAGTTAGGTTTAAAAGAGTCACATTAATTAGCAGTCTTTCATTGGAAGTATGTGAGAAGCAGAAAAGAATATTTGTTTGTCCATGGATTCATGTTCCAACAAAATGCTCATTTATCACAGTATTTTGCTAAAATGTGTAATCCACTCTCTTCAGATAAATGTTTTCTTGTTTTTTTCTTGCAGGGGGGCTCCGCAATGACCTGTCAATAGAAACTTTTTACCTCTATCTTTCAAGACAAAAGCAAAACGAGGTGACCTACAGCAAAAACATCATTAACTATACTGATCTATTGGATGAACGTTATACAAGAAGAAAAAAAAAGTTTGACAACTGAAAACTTGAGTGTTTTTAATCCATAATTAATTTCTGGGAGTTTTTATTAGGGGATGCTACAAATACCCAAATATTATGTGAGTTCAGAAGAGGTTGAAACATATAGCTAGGTTCCTCAAGGCTTATTCAATGTGATGGTCCAAATGCAGCAAAGAAAATCTACTATGGTCAGGTACAGGTGTGGAACAAGCTACTTCTGCTTCATGCTGCAACTTGCAGTTATACACTGCCAGTCTGTTCTTGATCAGATGTACTGATCAGGCTCAAAGCTCTCAAGCCATGTAGAGAGGCCCTGTGAAGATTCTGGATGAAATTCTGCTCCTCAGTAAGTTTGCCCTGGGTCTCTCTTGAGCTTCTCAGCAGGCACAGGCAAGCAGAAGAACTCAAGCTTACCAAGTACTCAGTGAACATACAGAAGGGTCGTGACGGTTGAACTTGGATAGCAATGTTGCCTTCTTCTCCTTTAGGCAGAACAGCCCCATGGTCATCTATGATCTACAGGAAGAACAGAATTACAGAATAACCTGAGTTGTAGGAGACCTCCAAGGATCATCAAGTCCAACTCTTGGCTCACATGATCTGAGAGTGTTGTCCAAATGCTTCTTGAACTCAGGCATCCTTGGGCCATGACCGCTGCCCTGGGGGGATCTATTCCACTGCCCAACTACCAGTGCCCAAAGGGACGTGTCATTACAGCACTGATTAACTTAATGAGATATCTGTGATGTAACAGTGAACAACACGCAGGGACTCAGCATTCTAACACATGTGCCCGCAACCACAGCTGAGCTCAGACACAGTGTATCAACATACCTGCACATTATAAGGTGGAACAGCTTTTCCCAAAGAGCCAGGTTTAATTTTCATTCCTTTCATATTGGCACATATTGTTACCTGCATAATAGATAAATAAATATACACACATATGTATACATATTCATATTTCTGCAGCATTTTGTAGGTTTTATTATGGCCTTGCCTTAGGCATGTTGCCTCTTCATGACTTTGTCATGACCAGGACTGAATGAGGACCAAAGCACCATGGTTCTCCATCACATCAGCGAAGGGTCAACTGTGTGGAATGAGGTTGTTTTTGCCCAGACTGAGCCAGTGGATTATTCTGTAAACACTTGAATTTGCAATCCAGCAGAGACAAAGCAGCAGAGACATCGCATATCTTATTTCAATAATGGGACAATTAATTTGGGACCATCTTGAGGGTAAGTAGAGAGAATGCCTGAAATCTGATTCTTAATATCTTTGTTATGTTTGCCTACAGAGTCAGCAGGAATGTGAACTGATTTAATACTTTCCATCAGAAGCTCAGATGAGCCAAACTGATACTCAGAGCAAATTAATTGTTGTTTTCCCTTCTGAAGCAAAGACGATGAAGGGATCTACTACAAGTTATTTTGCAGGGAGTTTCTTTTTAAAAAAGTTCATTTAAACGATTCTCACTTTTCCACTGATTAATCAAAGCACACTGTGCCTTGGGTGTTGTTACCTTTGGGATGGCATACTGCAGAAATTAATACAAACATACTGTTTCAGTCTGGCCATAGCCTTCATAGATATCCAGTCCTGTCTGGATTTTCCACTTCTCCATCACTTCAGGATTCAGCGGTTCTCCTCCACATACACAGTGTTTCAGAGTCATGAATTTGTAGCTTCAGAAGAATAGCAAATAAAAGAGTTTTCTTAATTTTTGAAAATAGCAGTTGAATGATCTGACCTGGGGAATGTGCCTCAACTTTCAAAGGAAGTATGCCTAACACTTCACAAGCTACTTTGGAAATGACTACAATACTTCTGTCACACTATCCTTGATTGGACTCCAGATTGCTCATGTTACCACTGAGGGGATTTATCTCTGTGTCTGTAGGAGCTGGGTAAGGACAAAAAAAAGTGTTTGAAAATTTTCTTGGAAGAAGAGTAAACAAAAACATTTCCTCAGGAGTAGAACAAGAAAAGAATTATCTGAACAAACACGTCGGTGTTGTTGGAAAGCTGAATTAGATGGCTGTGTCCTGGCAAAATAAGACAAGGAGTATGAAATCTCCTTACAAACCACACTGACTACTCATAAGCTTAAATATTTTACAGTGCAACAGACCAGTGGGAACAGCTGCCAAATAACTGTCAGCATGTCAAAGTCCTCTAAATCTTTATGTCCTCAAGGATACAGCAGTGACTTCATTGTACTCCAGCAGCTCCTTGATCCGGTGCTGTCTGAAATCCTCCTTGACTTAAATTTAACTGTGAGCCATAAGTTTGGTTTGACACCTTAAAAAAATATGCCTAATTTGTATCTAATAATTTTAATCTAATTTCCTATGCGCTCTTTTTTCAGAGATTCCCTTTCTGAAGCCTGAATGGATCAAGGTGTGAATACTTATTCTTTTTTGGAATATAGCCCTCTCTTCTGAGAGCAAGGCTTTCCTTTAGTTAGCTTTTCTTTAACTGAAAAAAAAAACAAACCTAGCATAAGTAACTAAACGGCCAGTGCTGTCATAGCATTATATCCCAGCCCCTGCTACCCCTGCAACACACAGATGTGCAGTACCTGCTCACATCATGTTGGATAAGCATGCGGTAGGCAGTGGGGGCAGTGCAGAAAATAGTGATAGGGTATCTTGAGAGAGTCTAGGAAAAAAAGAAAAAAGGAGGTGATTTTATTGAAAAGAAAAGGTAATGGTGGCTCTGACTTAGTATATATCATCAGATGTTAACATGACTAGAGGGAATGGCCTCAAGCTGTACCAGGGGAGATTTGAGTTGGATATTAAGAAAAATTTCTTCTCCAAAAGAGTGGTCAGGTGCTGGAATGGGCTGCCCAAGGAGGTGTTGAAGTCACTGTCCCTGGAGGTGGAGATGCGGTACTCAGGGACATGGTTTAGTGGGAAATATTAGTGGCAGGTGGATGGTTGGACTGGATGATCTTGGAGGTTTTTTCCAACCTTGGTGATTCTATGATTGTATGACTTCTGTGCTAAAATGTTTGCAAAATGAAACCCATAAACATGTGATATGTTTAACATGGAACAAATTATGAATGAATAAAATACTCTGAGCATAGAGTGGTTGTATCAGTCAGGGCTGATGTTAGAGAAAAAATACAATGCTTTCTGTCCAACAAAAATCATTCATATATGAATGACCACTGAGTGCATCTGGTAGTTCCATGTAGGATCATTTTCTGCTTCCCAAGGTGATTGTCCTAGACCCAGAGTTAAGTGACAGTAGTGAACTGAGATGAAGCTTTTCCAAGTTTATTCTTGGGGCAGTCTGGATCTCCTCTCCTACAAGAGGATGATGTTGCGGAGAAAGTTCTAAATAGCACAAACCCAGTTCAGGCCCATACTCTACTCTGATTACTGACCAATGCCCACCTTCCTCCCAGAGTGCCCAGAAATCCATATTCAAATTTCACTTTAGGCTAAGCATGGGACAGGACAGCAGCGATCTTGTGTTAATTCTGTCCTGCATCTTTCAGCACATCTCTACCCTATAGCCTAACCAGGAAGGCAAACGCTTGCTCCTCTTTTTTACTGTGCACCATAAGGAGGGGTAACTTGTCAGATGTGGGAAGCACCATGCCTGCTGCTGAAGAACGCTGTGTAGGTATGCTCTGGAATCCAGTTTGTTTGTTTCATTTATGCTAGCTGGAAATAAAGCTCACAGCATGAAATGTTATGCTTACTTCTGCAATGACTGTTGGTTTAAACTGTGGCATATTGTGAACAAAAACACAAGATCCACTGATCCATGGTGCAAAAATGCTGCTCCAAGCTGCCTTTACCCAGCCAGTATCAGAGGTATTCCACATTATATCTGAGGGAGTCAAGTTCATCCAGTACCTGATAAAGCAGAGGGGAAACATAAACGGCTCACACAGCATGAAAGACTTGATTTAAGCCCAAGTCACAGCACAATTAAAGGAAAGGACAGGAGGCTTCCATTAAAAAATCTGGTGTCAGCAATTAGGGCTCTTTAGAAAGTTTGTAGGAATTTAAGATTTGAAACATTCTCTTGTTTCCATTCATTTCCTCCCGATTAACATTTCCAGTGTCTGTTTTACCCCTGAACTTCCCAAAACAGCCTTGGAATGTGTTGTGTAATTGGATTCAGAAGAAAAACTGGTCATTTGGAGTGGGCTTTTCTCACCCTGTGGATTGGAGACATCAGCCAAACCACAGGTTACTACTCTAGGAAAATAACCAAGTTAGTTCTGTTGACTCCACGCTATCACCTTTCAACACAGAATGCCTAAGGATATTTATCTTTTATTTTTCACAGAATTTCTCCCTCCATGTTAAGTACAAAGGAGAGTGATGTTCAGTGGAGGTAAATAAGTGTCCAGCTAGATTCCGAATGATCTGTGACTATGATCAGATGCTATGATAAAAGGCTTTTGGTTCTCAAGGAAGGCTTACATAAT
Organism: Lagopus muta; assembly: GCF_023343835.1. Lineage (NCBI taxonomy): Eukaryota > Metazoa > Chordata > Aves > Galliformes > Phasianidae > Lagopus > Lagopus muta. Next base: position 841,560 of record NC_064447.1, on the reverse strand, counting down.
ACTGAAGAACTCAACTTTATCTGGTTTGGCTACAAGGCTATCCTGACTGCTGCTCTGCAATCAGCCCTGTGAGTGATTAAACACTGTGGCTGATGTTTTCAACTGAGTCTACAAAAAACTTTTAATAACCACTGTTTCACCCTGAGAGAAGAAAGAGGAGGAAGAAGATCCCACACTGATGTAATGCCTACATTTAATGCAGTTTTTAGTGTTACATTTTAAAAAATAATAACTCTTTATTGTGAGGGTGACAGAGCCCTGGAACAAGCTGCCTGGAGAGGTGATGGAGTCTCCTTCTCTGGAGATATTCAAAACCCAAGTGGGTGCTTTCCTGTGCAACCTGCTGCAGGGAACTGCTTTAGCAGAAAGTGTTGAACTAGGTGATCTCCAAAAGTCCCTTCCAGCCCCTGTCATTCAGTGATTATGTCACTTAATCCAGACACTGAGAGTATCCAGGAACAATACCTGCTACTGGTTGCAAATCCGATGCCATAACTGCTGTGGGACTGCACCACCATTTTTGGAGAGCCTGTACTTCCACTAGTAAAATAGATGAGCATTGGGTCTTCATTTCTTGTCTTAACACATTTGTGGTCAGCAGATGTCACCCTTCAGAAGAAACAGTACATGATAGTTATTACACGTACATTTTCCAAAAAGGAAACTTAATTTTTTAACATTTAGGAGTTAAGAAGGAAAACAGTTGCACTAAAATATATGATCTCACAAAATAAATAGTTGCATCAGAAGGTACATGTATGAGTTAGAGAGCAGATTTTGATAATCACATTCGTGTTCCATACATCATAATTCTCACAATGTGAAAACCTAGAGCCTATTCCAGTGACTGCCTGCAGATATATTTCAGTGTCTCTGAAAGCTTTTTGTGGAACAGCAGGTAGCTGCAAAGCCAACTTCTGCCTCAACACATGCCATCTCTCACTTTGAAGTCAATGGAAGCCATATTCATTCTATGATGCCAGACAAGGTGCTCTTAGACACACATTATACTACTGAAGTTCAAGATGCTGATGAACTATCCAGACTGCCTGAGCTATCAAGATAGTCAAGGGAAGAAATAGCTGATGCCACGCCAGCTGGGCAACAAGAATTGGCAACAGTTGTGTTATCACAGAATTCAAGAACCATGAGGCTGGGATCTAGTAGAGAAGCACAACATGACTTCAAGATTAGTAGTCTGTGCTCTTATGTTGTGATCACAATTGTCAGCTTCTAAAAAGGTCTCTGCTTCCAAGGTGCTAAGTAAGGAGCAGCTCAAGGATCTGATTCCAGCTCCCAAGAGGTATGCTGGAGGGATATGTACTTAATGTAGTGATAACAGTGAGTTGGCAGAGGGTTGGATAAACATAACTCATCTGTATTTTGGAATGTCAAAACTCAGCAATGTCACCTGACTGACACAGTTTCCTTTATTTCACAGAGATGAAGCTAAGACAACTAGATACTCACGCACAGAGTTCTCTGAGGTTGAGCCACCCATCTCTGCTCCCTTTCGCTACAATTAGTTTTGCTTTCAGAAACTGGCAGTCAGGCAAGATAGATTCCACTGCAGGTGCCAGGGTATCGTTGGTAATGATGCACTTGGCCTTTGAAGCCTGGAGTCGGTATAAAATATCTTTGGCTGTTAACTGGGATGTTCCTGGAATGAAGACAATTCCTGGAAAAAAAGCAACAAAGAATTTGGAAAATGGTCCAATTGTCTTTATGATGTTTGTACAACGTGATAGTGTCAAATAAAGACATTGTTCATTTTAGTAAGGAATAAATATCTCCAACGTGATACAGAGCTCAATAGATTGAGCTCAGGTGGCTTACGCGCATTGCTCAGTCAACATCTCTGTCTAGCTTGGATTAATTTTGTAGCATAAACAAATATGAGTTTGGATAATGGGCAGAATGTGATTGATATCACAGTTTCAGAGGGGGAAAAAAAAAAGAATTTCCTGGATTTCTATACATCCTTTTCCCGAGAATTTCAATAGTCTGAACATACATGATTGATTTCAGTCTTGTTGCACCTTCAGAGGTGCCTACCAAATTTTTCAATTGGGAAACTGAAGAACTGAGCTACATAATACATAATACAGAAAAAAAAAACTTGAATACAAAAGAACTGGGTTCCCTGAGCCTCAGTACCATGTGCAATCTGCAACAGAGCAAACAATACAAAAGTGCTTGTATGTGTCCCTGTTGATGCTGAATTATTCTATCATGGATGTTTTGCAGACTGAAAAGGTGATGGGTCGAATTCTTCTGAAGAATCTGTGGAAATAACAGCAGAGCAGAAAAGTACTGTACTGAATTATTAACTATTATTGTCATTAGAACTGTCCATACTGATAACACGTCTGGTCAAATCTGGCCTCAGATTGTAACCATTCTTCCTCCAATGCCTTCAACTAAGGATGGCATTTAATTGAGCAAAGTCTGTTCAGCATCTAGTTTGCAATGTTATTTAGGCTCCTATGTGGGTACTGCCAACTCTCCTATATAGAAGGAGAATTGTACAGAAAAGAATGGGTAATTCCCACTTACTTTTTCCCTTTCCCCTCGCTCCCCCTTTTTTTTCTTTTTTTTTTTTTTTCAGATTGACAGAGCCATTTTTTCCACATCTGTTTATTTTCTGTATTCTTTCTGTGTCTAAAAGATAAGACAACTCACCTGCCCGGATGCAGGCTATACTCAGCAGCCACCATTCAGGGACGCGAGGCAGAACTGCCAGAACTCTATCTCCTCTCTGCAAACCACATGCCTCAGAAAGTACGTTAGCTGTTTTCCTGGACAGAAATCCCAGCTCTTCAAAGCTCCACTTCACCTCCTCCCCTTCATCATTTACCCACCAAAAAGCTGGATTTGCTGGTCGCCTTCCATCCTAGAACATAGCAATAGAACATATTAAATAAAATGACAAACCTTGAAAGGTTTAGTTTCAATCAAAACTAGCTCCAGACTACACAAACAGTCTTTGGTAATTGATCCCTTGGAGTGATGCCCACATTTCTGACAAAGAAAATACTGTGTTGTAATTTCCAGCTGCTATTATTCAGCATCCATTATGAAAATTGTTCTTTATTGTCTGATATTTGTTTCATTGTCTATAAAATAGAAGAAAATCACCACCTTTTCCAGTTGCAACCACTCATCCAAGACATCACTTGCAAAGTTGAAGTATTTGGGTAGTTCCTTTTCACACCGGTTTACAGAGTCATAATATGAAATAATCTGGGATGTAAGAAGCCTGTTACATCCATGGAAAAGTCTGGAAGGTGACCTCAGAATCTGCAGGCACTGAGGAATCCGGGATATCATAAATGTCCTCATGATAAACGAAGATTTATCGGGCAGTGGGAAAAAAATCCAGATGAACACTTACAGGGATCAGACCTCTGCAATGAAAGAAATTGTGTTTAGAAGCAGCCAGGTATTTGATTTTTTGTCCGTCTTTGATCTGTAATTTTTCAGCTCATGAATGAATCCCGTATCTCTTGACTGTTCTGAGTTTTGGTCGCAGAAATGAAATGGTCTAGTGCTCAAAGTCAGAAAATGCATTGAGCTCAGGACACTTTGTATATTAGATTGATACCAACTATGATATCTATGATACAATTCTATGATTCAGGACAGTGAAATTACGTTATGTCTTACATGCACACTAGGTGGCGATTCTCCACACCAAATAATTCACCTATAAAACTGAGTATCTTTTTCCTTGCGAGTTCTGATTTTGCTGGGGGCATGGAATAAACTCAAACAGTGTGCAGGCAAATATGAAATTCCAAAATCTTCCATTTCTTCTTCCCTTAATCTGAAAGTGCATCACGATTTACACATTGTAAAACATATGAAGAAAATTCCATCACTTCTGTCCTACACAACACACAGGCACATGCAGTTATTTACAGCCCAGCTTGGGAATTCAAAAAAATTGGCTTTTCTTTACTCATAGATGCAGAACCACCTGATTACATTTATGAGCTTAGTCAAGTCCCTAAGGATCTGGTGACCTCGTTAAATCTAAGGGAACCTTAGATTTCATATCATTCTCCTCTTATTCCAGTTTCCCTCCTGGAGATTAGAAGCCCTTTTCAAATTTGTGCTTATTCCCCTGTAGAAGATTTTCAGAAGAGATTTGATCTGATTGCTGTTTGTTTCAGTGGCAGACAGGGAAAAACCAGTTCTATAAGCAGATGCCTTTGTCATCCCACCTGTGCTCTGGGAACCTTAGGTTCGGGTAGCTTACAACAGGGTATGTTCAGATCAAATAGGTCTTGTTCCTTTTCCCCTGTTATTCTGAAAGATGGTTTTTACTCTCTTAGGATAATACTTGCAAGACAGCTTTGGAAAAGAGATGAATAACAGATGTTTTTTCTGTTACTGAAGAGAAAACAACCACAAAGTCAAACAGGAGACTCTTATCTTCCTGCTTTTTTTCTTCCTTCCCTTTAGAACCTGATTGCTGTGTCTGTATTTACGTGTGATCTTATCTTGAAAGCAGCCTGAGTATACAGCTCTCTGATTTCATTAGTCAGCCTGAACAAGTGCTAATCAGACACGTCTCAAGGTGCATTACAACCCAAAGCCTTTGAGATTTACAAGGAAGAGTTCACTTGAAACCAAGCCTTCATCACACCAGGTATGAAAACAACCTAAACTGAAGCAATCTGTCAACTCCAAGAAGTGGAGACTAGCACATCAACCACAGTCAAGATCACCAACCACTTTTGAGAAGTACCCTCCTAATAGTAAATTTTTCATCCTTTAGCTTAAGAGCATGAAAGAGTGAAGCTACACTTTTATCTCTTCAAGAGAAACATTTCTTTCACTGTTAGCTTGGTTCTTCTGAACTGGACAGATCCATCCTCAAGTCATCTCTGTCCTTGCTTTCTGATCAGACCTCTAGAGACATTGCACCTTTGGGTGTTCTCTTTAGGCTACAACTTTCAACATGGTTTAAGGATTGTAAGCGTTCCTACTACCGTTAGAGACTGGCAAATATTTTGGCTTCAGAGTTCACACTTGAAAGCTATCCAACAGTTGAAAGGAAACATTTGGAGCCTTCAGTTACTGTACAGACACTAGCTAACAAATTTGGGTCACAAGCTGTTCACATTGCACGAAATTGTTCTATAGCTGGGAATCAACAGCAATATGCTCTGGTTTAACCTACAAAGTAGGTATCTTTCTTGAGCTACAACATGGTACTTCATCAGAGAGCTTACCCTGAATCAATCTGCAGGATGTAGCTTTGCAAGCACAGCAGACAAACAGGTATTAACCAGAGGAACAGCTATCATCTAGTTTTCCTAGTGCTTGCCCAGGGGGGCTGCGGATGCTCCATTCCTGGAGTTGTTCAAGGTCAGGTTGGATGGGGCTCTGGGCAATCTGATTTAGCACTTGATCAATACCTTGGCATCCCTGCCCATGGCAGGGGATTGATGGTCTTTGAGGTCCCTTCCAAGCAAAGCCATTCTAAAGTTCTATGATTCTATGATCCTATGATTCTAGTTACCTCACTGTTCTCTCTGTAGCTCTGTGCTGGGTTACGGCCACAATAGCGTGTTGTCAAATTGACTTATGCTTCGGAGGCATGTTTCCCCTCCTGTGCTCTCCACCTTCTCTCCAGGGTTCTTATTACTTACAGCAACTGTCTACCTATTATCACCACAGAAATTGTTTTTCCAAACACTGTTAGAGATGGGGAAGTAATTACGTTAACCTTCCAGTGGAAAGGTGCATTTGGCTCCACTGGTGGTAAATTTAACAACCTTATCAGCTTCTAAGTTCGGCTGATAAAACAGCAGCCATCTGAGCAGCAAATACTGCTGCTTAGTGCTCCTTTTCTCCTTTCTTTTTGGTCACCCAATAAAGGCAGGGCAAGATGAAGACGCATCAGTTCTTTCTGCCATTGTTATTTCTCTCAGGTTTCCTGGATGTAGAGAGCATAAGCCCAAATGAAAGAAAGCTAAGGAAAGCCAAACTCCCTAAAATAAGAAAGGAGAACAGCGTACTCTTGCTGAAAAAGAGCAACTTTGACAGAGCATTGAAGGAAACGAAGTACTTGCTGGTGGAGTTCTGTGAGTATCAGCTTTTGTCTGTGTCTTATCCTGCAGCTCTGCAGAGCACGGCTGATGCTGGAGCACGAAGGTATGCCTGTTCTACTGTTGCTTTGTCCTCCGACAGCCCTTCTTCTATGTCCACCATGTCTCTATTTCTGACAATAACTACAATCACTGATTCCTTTTTGGAGTATTTGAGCACTGGCTCACTCCATAAAACTGATACTAAGATAGGTTTACATGTGTGCAGCTCCAACTTTGCATTCTCTGCTTCCACTGCCTAATCTTGCAAGTGTGTTTCACAGCGATGATGAGTGAAACTGTGTTCAAAAATCAGAGAGGGCTTTCCTCTCTCTTACATTTTCATGTACGAGATTTATGCCAGATGGCATCTGTCCTCTGTAAGCGTTTGGGCTTCAGGGAATGGCTCAGTACATTATTTTAGTGCCTGTAACTGCATGATATGGGTTTGCAAGACTCTCCCTGAAATCACTAGATTAGGTGCACTAGATTAGGTGGAGGCAGGCTTGTGGTTTTTCTATTATGTTCCTGCTCATTCCTCATGGGGAGCAACTCATTTTGTGAGTTCAGAGGCCTGGCATTACAAGAAGTAAATAACAAAAGCAAAAGCCAAAGAACAGTCTTGTGAGTGCACCCACCTAAAAGCTCAGACTGCATAACTTCCCCCTCCACATGGGGAGGTTTTTTGAACAGCTTGCTGGTAGCACAAATTATTACTGCCAGAGCAAAACTCCTTCAAGAGGCTGCATGTTGCAGTTCATGCCTGAAAACCTGAGGATGCCATTTCATGTTCAAAAGGTCCTTCTCACTTTCATTGCCAGTGGCCACAATGAAGTGTAGGACTTAAAAAGGGCTATGCAAAAATCACTCATTGTGAAGCTGCAGAAGCCCTATGGATAGCATTGATCTTTCCAATGTGTTTTACTAGCTCGCTTCATACAACCTATCAGCAAGCCCAGTCCCATGGAGCAGTGCTCATCCCACTCCTCTACTTCATCACTGACATTCATGTTGAATTTTAACAAATGTGCTTACGATTCCATGCCTGCATACCTTGTGCTTAGTGCTCTGCTGGACCAGAAATGATCATTCAGACTGCAGCAGGATGGAAATAATGCGTGGAGACACAGCGCATTTCATATTAAACACCATGCACTATGTGGTGCAGAGAGGAGTTACAGCAGAGATAAAGGAGTCCTATAAGAGACTGCAGTGTAAATAAAAATGCTGTAAATCACCAAGTAGAGACAGTTCAACCAAACAAGCAGGGGAAGATACTACTTAAGATAGGAACTTTTTCCTGATAAGCTTTCTACGGGAGTGTCTAACTTAGACAATGGACTTTTCAATCCGTGTAAAACAACAAAAGCTTTGTCTCTGTTCCCTGAGCCTGACATTGCTTCACCCTGCTATCAGTTGTGCTGCACTCACTGAGCTCAGCTTTAAATTACACACTTTGCAGGCTCGCTCTGCTCTGAAGGCAGTAGGCATTAAGCACAAGATGCAAATCCCAGATCTATCCTGAGTTGAAGTTAAAGCAATATCCTAACATTACAGAAGCAGATGTGATGAATTAATGAAACTAAAAATAACTTTGGGTCATACTGAACATTTCATTAATCGTCAAACTGTTACAAAACCTAATATATTTCTTAAACTTTGAGAGCAATCACTTTAGAAATTTATTTTAAAAATTACAAGACGTTTGAAATGTTGAAATTTAGGAAGAATGTGTATGTGTTTTTGTTGTTTGTTGAGGATTTACAGCTACTTGTCAAATTCACCCTGCAGTTGTGAATTGCTTTGGTTCCCTCTGAAGATGTGATACTTGGGTGAAAAAATACTGTATCAGAAAAACCCTATTCAAGCACTATTCTCAGCCTTTTTTAAGAGCTGATTCAAAGCACTGAACATCCGGACTGGGAGGAGTTTGTAGCCAAGCCTCCTTGCTGCTGGCAGAGCTGATCATCACCAATGTTCTGCAACATATTTCAGGATTTCAACCTAATACCAAATGGGAAGAAGATGTGTAAAGTTCCACGAAAAATGAGAGATGGATAAAGAATTGTTCAGAATAGTAGCTCAGAGACTTAGGCACTCACAGCATGTAGGAGACCTAAACCAGGATCTCCTGCTCCTACTTCAGAGAAGTCTTGTCCCTCCATCTGATACTCCACCACTCAAATTTCTTCAGAACCAGAAGACGAACACACCATGTCCTTGCACTCTGCACCTTTGGATAAAGTCAGAAAGGAAGCAGTGCTCCCCTACCACATCTTCACCAGTGAGCCTCACTGCATTCTGGTTTGGATTCAAGGTCACTGCATCTATCTGAAGGGCTTACTATAGACTGCCTTTCTTCCTACAAATCAGAATGACATCTACAGAGACTTGTAAAATCATTCAGACTGAGTTCCTCAGCCAAGACACATTACCTGGAAGTCTTCAGCCTCAGTCCCAGCAGGTCCCTTTGGAGACGATGGTACTAACTAGCCTTTGAGACAGTGAAAATGCATCCTGCCCTGCAGCACTGGCCCAGGATGTGGGAAACATGAGCCTATTCTGGTTCACATCTGGTTCATTTACTAGAATTTGCTTTGCCTTGGAAGGAAAAGGATAAAGATCAGACAAACACAGAGAGACCATAAATAATTTTTTGTGCCCTATTCCTTAAAATAGGCTAAGTAAACAGTGTGAACATGAAACTACTCTGGGAATTGAGGTAATGAGAGACAGAGCAATATTCCCACATAGGAATAGAAATCCAGAACGAATGCAAGACCTGAGATTCTTCTCGACCCTTTCTCAATCATGGCAATGCAGTGAGAGAATGCAAAGGAATCCCATATACCCCAGAAAATGGACATGACCAAGAAGGAGAAAAGTGTAAGCTGCAAATTTGGATTTAATGCTCTAGGATCTGTCTTACATTTGTTTGTATTGAGAAAATCTCAACCCTTTCCCTGCAGTATAACAGTATCTACTTACCAGTGGCAGAATATTCAGTGAAGAAAGGCCTGCTTTGACATCTTCTGCCCAGTGACTCCCAGGCCCTCCTGGTGTCTCCTGCAGTTCCACCCTCACTGTGTCACAGTCAGTGTCTTCCTTCAGGCAAGATTTAATATAAAAACATCTGCTGATTGTCTGCCGTGCAGTGCAGTACCCTAATGAGCCGAGCAAAGTGCACTGGGCAAATTCCCGTTATGGAAACAAAGTAATGATCGAGAAATCCAACATTCTTCTGCCTTCATCCTTATCTGCTTTCTGCAATGAGAAAATAGCTGAAGAGGCAGCACAAAAGAAGTGGGGGAGGGCAGCAGAACAGAGAGGCCAGTTTCAGTTTGCTTTTTTTTTTTTTGGTGAAAAAAACAGTGAACCATGTCTGAAAACAGCACAAGCAGCACGTGGCATTGTGCCCATTCTCTTATCTGAATTATATGTCCTGATTGTGCTAGGGGCACTCAGTTCCAAAGTCCACATGAATGGTCCTCATTCTGCTGCAGTCTGCAGCATTGCCATTAGTGTTAAACTGATCTAAGTGTCACTCAGATGCATGCTAGCATAGAGAACATAGTGCTCCTGCCACCAAGAGATGGTAGATCTTACATGAGTGTTGCTTGCATGGGAGAGTTTTGTTATTTACACTTTGTGTTAACTGAATACAAACCCCTGTGGCGAAGTGCATCGCAGGATATTGTTGCTTTCAAGTTTTATCCTCAAAAACAAGATAATCAACAAAAAAACCCAAGCACTTCAGTGACAATTAAGCACCACAGGGAGGATGAAATGTGTCCACTTATAAACACAAACACTCCAAGTACTACTGCAAACAGCTGCCAACCGTGACCACTTTCAGTCATGTATTAACTTAGTCCCCACAGACTTCTCCAGGCTAAAATCTCCCAGTGTTTCTCCATGTGAGAGGCATTCGAGCTCTCTGATGATTTTCATGGCTGTCCTGCTCTAACAGCTCCATGTCTTTCTGATGCTGGGGACCCCAGTGCTGGATGCAGGACTTCAGGTGGGATCTCACAGGAGTGGAGCAGAACGGGGCAGTCGCATACCTCCATCTGCTGTCACACTTTTGGTGCAATCCTGGCTACAATTGGCTTTCTGGGCTGCAAAAGCACATTACTGGTTTGAATCCCATTTTTCTTCTCCAAGTTCTCTGCAGAGTTGCTCTCAGTCAATTTTTCTTCCAGACGTTGACAACACCGAGGATTGCCTTGACCCAGCGCAGGACCCTGCACTTAGCCTGAGCTTCATGAAGTCCACGTGGGCCTATTTCTAAAGCCTGTCAGGGTCCCTCTGTGCAGCAGTTGTCACTAGTTTTCCTATCTTATTTATCTGGGTGGTAACATTTTCATTGTCTTTTTATAACCTATGGACAAACACACAAGTGGTGGGTTTGTGCACTGCACTGCTGCTTTGCTCTCCAAGCACATTTCCACCCATTAAAAAAAAAAATAAAAGAAACATTTACCTTTTCTAGCAGATCTGTGCATTCAGTGAGCCACCAGATCAGCCATAGGATTCCTGCAGCCTGTGACTGGCAATCAGTGCTGGGCTGATGACATTTAATAGGCAAGATAGCGTGACAAAGACATTCACCTCCTTCCCAAGGCATTAAAGCAGAAGGTGACGTTTCTGAAACAAATGGGAAACTGCTGACTGTGCATATGTGAGAAAGGAGACTTCCATGCAGTGAAGGGAGCATGACTAATTTTAAATCAGTGTGTCAGCTCACTCGTAAAGCCAAAATCCAAAGCACATTCACTCGTGTGCTAGGAGCTGCTTCCAGCTATGCAGAAATCTGCTCACTACATAGAGAATGGGAACAGTTCAAAAACACCCCCAAACATGTATATCTGATAACTAAGCTCCATACAGGAACCTAATGCAGCATGAGGGAGTGTGGGATGTGGGTGCCTTGCTCATGTAGGCTTTGCTGGAAATCTGTCTCAGTCCTTAAGAGTACACTAGCTGAAATAGATTTATTGATTTATTGATTTATTTGTAAAATATGCTTTTAAAAGTGAGCTCAATGAAAGTGCCATGTCCAGGCAGCTACAAGCATCACTGGAATCACTAGGTGATATTCTAGTTCCTGGACAGTCCTATTGATTAGCATCAATCCCTTATCTAGATGCCCTGTTAACTGAACATTAACTGAACATTCTGTAGAAGGGTCCAAACTCTTGAATAATCTTCAGTGTTTGCACAGCAGAAGACCTCAACTGAACTGCAAACTGCAAACATTAAATTAGCTCAGATTCAAAGTACAGAAGTCAACACAGGAGATAATGGGCTGTATTTTGCACAGTAGAATAGAATGGGAACACTTTCAAGGTCACATAAGAAAACGTGCATTTGCAGCAAGATCAATACCTTGCTTTTCTCGCTTCCAGTCTAGTATGTTAAACAGGAGACCATTCTTCTACACAGAAAATTATATATCATTAGTGAAAACTGTAAAAGCAGACTACACAGGAAAGAGGAAAAGTAGGAGTCCTGAAGTGACTTTCTAACCATGTCAGGAACTAACAGCTAAGAAATCAGTTTTTAGCATGACAACAGGCATATTCACAGTGTCTGCAGCAATCAGTATAGACTGCCCAATGAAACTGGAGGCCATTAGCAATTAGGTAAAGGAAAGAGGAACTCATCATACTTCCATGTATTGTCACTTAAAGGAAGCTTTAGGGACATGAGAGAGGTGCACATATCAGCAAAAAGTATCTCTGCCCACATTGCAGTATATAGTAGCTGGCTATATGGTACCATGAAGCAAAGTAGTTGCTTATTCAGGTCATCCATGTGTTCAAAATACAAAATTTCTGGTGCTCTTCCCACTTTTAACATATCTATTTGGCAAGGCTTTGGGTAAAACATACTCTGGCATTCTCTCTAGGACTCTGTGCACTGTGATGAGGTCCAGTTCTTAATCCTTATGCAGCAATACTTCTGGGAAGCAGGTTCCTCACTTCTTGCACCGAACAAAAGTGCTAGTGGCTTGAGTTATAAAAGTGGAAAATATGACAAACCTCCCCCACGCAGCACCTTTCCTCTGGGGAATGAGGGTATATATAACATCTGTTCCTTCTGACCTTTTTAGAGGAAGGTTTTGTTATAGAAGTTCTTAAAATAAAGGAAACTGTAGTCATCAGAAAAAAAAGAGATGCTGTTCTTCAGCACTTGCTGTCTGGGTAAACTTGCTGCAGAAATGGTGTTATGGACTCTCCCCTGCGAATAAGTGTCCTGCAGGCACACTTCACAGAATAGCCATGGCTGTGTGAGAGGGTTCAGGTCATTAGGTGATAAGGGATCATTCTTTAAACAAAATACATCTTTGAAGTTGAAATATTTCACAGAAAAATGGATCCTAAAGTCCCCCAGACAATCTACATATATATGTAATGCCCATATTGCTTATTGATACCTGCATACCTGGGAAGCCTCCAGGCATCTTCAGCTTCTCTGTCTGGAATATACCAACAATTTATTTTGCCCCTTTTTAAGAGAGTTCCACTTCACATGCAACAAGCTTCTGATCTTCCAGATTCCCAACTGTGGTAAAAGATCTGTGCAACCTTATTTTATTAGGGAAAAAAAAAAGTTGCTATATTGAAATTGAATCATAAAATCATAGAATGGCCTGGGTTGCAAAGGAGCACAATGCTCATCCAGTTCCAACCCCTGCTGCGTGCAGGTCACCAACCAGCAGACCAGGCTGCCCAGAGCCACATCCAGCCTGGCCTTGAATGCCTGCAGGGATGGGGCATCCACAGCCTCCTTGGGCAGCCTGTTCCAGTGCCTCATCACCCTCTCAGTGAAATTGTTTCTGGTGTAAACCACTGCCTTGGAATTAGCCAGAAGGTACTGGATCCCTAACCACCACCATGTGACTTCTACTTGTTATTCCAAGTCCAGAGCAACACATCTTAGAAAGTCCAACATCTCTGCCTAATGGATCTGGGCTCACCCTGTCCATATGCAGTCATTACATATCAGCACTCAACAGCACAGCAAACATGCTGTGTTTTAATAAAGACTCCATGCATCTCTAATCATTTTAAGTAATGATATTTCATAAAGGCTCAACAAACATGCTCTCGAGAAACAGCAGTGTTTTTATATGGTAGATATGCCATGTCTCCCATTGACAGAGCAGAACTTCCATTAGTTCTTCTGCAGTTTCTTCTAGAGTGGGTTGAACTCAGCCAAGACAGATAGTACTGTGGTGTTTTTTATGCTGGGAGATGGCATGCTGCAAATTTATGGGGGAAATGTTAGCAAGAGCATCTTTATAAGTACAAGAAAGGAAACTGAAGTTACAATTAAATCTCAGAAAATCTCTGTAAAGTGGCAATGAAATTAGTTGATGAACTACAACTGCCATTGGAGCTAGCCGAGGGTTGGCACATGGCACACACAGACACCTGTTGTTTTAGAACCACTATCAGTCTGTAAGAGCATATTCTCTCCTTCCATATCTTATTTGAAGAAAGTTTCTGAATTACACAAGTTTATCCCAATGAAGTGCTTTCACAACTAGCATCTTACAAAGAGTTTCGATGTGAGTGCAAACTCTATCCTTGAACTCCCTTTAAAATCTTTAGAATCAGGATATTCTGTCGAACTTGCTTTTTTACTCTAAGTCATTTCTTGCCAACAGAAGACTATTGCAGTCCTGCTGATTATTCACTCTGACTTGTCCAAGTACTCATGTAGCCTTGAACAATCAGAATCAACACAAAGAAAGAAGAACTAAAGATAATTTCTCACTTACTTGAGTCATAAATGGCCTTTATCCAACCCCTCCAGCTACTATTTGACATAATAATTTCTGCTGTAAAACTTCACACTGGAGCCTGTGTAACCCATTCTCTTTTGACTGACCCTTTCCAGATGTTTCTTTATCTCAAGCATCTCAGAATGTGTCGAAAGAATTTGCTGAGGCTGCGCGACTGCTTAAGAAAGAAGCTCCAAGAATCCAGTTTGGCAAAATAGATGTCACAGATCAATTTGATTTGAGAAAAGAATTTAATATTCAAGAGTTTCCTACCGTGAAATTTTTTGTGGATGGCATCAGGGAGGCCCCTATAGACTGCAAAGGTAAATTATCTTCTGCACTGTTAATGACAGGATGTGCTGACCTATTTTGCTGCCAAGGATAAAAGTATGGATGCTCAGATACAGTCTATGCAAACTCTTTGTGCCCATGGTGTTAAATGTGCAATTAACTCTGTATCTATACAAGAATTTTGATTTTAATTGGTCTTCTATGTTTATAACTGAATATGCTTCTCTCTACTGAGTTCACACAGCCAAGCTCACAGCTGGCATAATTCTGAGGACATAGAAACACACCCAAAATGACACACGCCCACACACTACAAACAAACAAAAAAAATCCCCATAAATAAAAGTTACACCAAACAAGAATTGGATCCCAAACCCGCTTGTTTGCACTTCTGCTGGCTCACTGCAACTTACACAGGTACTGTCCCTGCAGCAGGATGCATTTAACAGCAAATTCTGAACAAAGCTGAAGAAAAGAATTTGACAGTGCAGCCATGAGAGGGAGCTCATACATGGCTCAGAAAAGAAATTATGGAATAATTTCAAATCTTTTGGGGATAGTTATTCAGCAAAAACAACAATATTGCAATAGTACGAATGAGCAATCCTTGGAAATCCAGGCCTTCTTAGAGTTTTTCTTGCAACAAAAGTGCAGACAAGTAATTCCTTCTCCTCTCCTCTCCTCTCCTCTCCTCTCCTCTCCTCTCCTCTCCTCTCCTCTCCTCTCCTCTCCTCTCCTCTCCTCTCCTCTCCTCTCCTCTCCTCTCCTCTCCTCTCCTCTCCTCTCCTCTCCTCTCCTCTCCTCTCCTCTCCTCCCCTTCCCCTTCCCCTTCCCCTTCCCCTTCCCGTATCCCTTTAGTTTTTCTTCCTAAAAATGGCTAGTTCTATAGAGTTAGCAACGTCATGACTTGCCTAAGCCTCCATTTGTGCTCTGAGAAAATACACTTAAGTCACAAGTTTAAAAAATGATTGTGAAGTTTGTTTCTGAGCCTGTACACAACGGAGTGCTCAGATTTCTTCAACTCCTGAGCCCCTGTGGCTGCTCTGCTGAAAGCTGACCTGGAGTATTTTTAGTAACTTGCTTCTCCTTGTACATCAGCTATTGAATTTCATATCCACGTTCCCATAATCTACACTTGTGCAAACAGCTCCTGCACAAATGCCACTGAAATCACAGTTTGCCATAGACAACTTGTATTAGAGGTGCTGATACATGAGAGTGAAAGCTCCGACTTGAGTTTCTAGGGCTGACTTGGAAACATTTTTTAAACTGGTAAACTAACTTGTCAAGCGTGCTTGAGAGAGCCAGAGAACACAGAGCACGGCAACACGAGATGCACACAGCCATCCTTCAGCCCAGAGCTGCTGTTTAAGAGACACCTCCCAGCAGGACACAAGGAGTTAGCAAACTGCTTCTCCCCTGCAATCTGCATAATGCAGTGCTGACTGTTCTGAGACATACACTGCTAATAATGACTTAAATCACGCTTTGTTGATTTGCTTGTACAATTGCTAGTGAAAGCTTACCTAGCCAGTATAACTATAAACACTGGGAATCCTCAAGCAAATCCTAGGCATTGCAGAAATCGTTATTTACATCTCCAAGGCCAGAATTTGCCTAGAAGAAACAACTGCACAGGCCGTGTAGAACAGCGGCAGGAATACTCTGCATATGAAAAGCCTGCTGAGAGGTTATTTAGCTGACAGAAAGCTGCAAGAGCCCAGCTCTGCGTGTGGATAGAAGCCAAGCCCTGTGTGGCCACTAGGCAGTGCTCTGTGCTTTGCTCTGCAGCCTGCACACCTTAACAGCCGATGTCTGCCGGCTTGGCCTTAAAAAAATCCAATGACAACAAAAAAACCCCATCACCACCACCAACAAAAACCCCATATTTTAAACTAGTTGCAGTGCAGCCTGCTGCAAAATGACTTGATGGCAGTAAAATGGTATGACTCAATTTTGACCTTGCCGTATTGTTAAAATACCCAGCTCTAGGACTTGCATCTTTGATTATCCACTTGTACAGCACATCTCGATTCTGGCACTTTGCAGCATAACACATGCAGACATTGTCACGTACAGTTTTCATTAACCCTTTGCTGGACTTTTGTTCCAATCCAAAAAGGATGCCAGGCTCCCATAGATGAAGGGGTTATTTTATGGCTGAGAGCCTCAATTTATGGCTCCATTTCCTTAGAAAACACAATAACTACAAACTATTTTAAAAGAGATTTAGGATTTCTAAAACTCCTGAAAACCTGAGAAGAATTTACCAAATAAATGGACTGAGTATGAACTTATGAACACAGCAATGTTAATTTAGAACCCCAAAGATGGAATGCTGCCAAATTTAAGGACAACTTTGACATTTTTCAGCTTTGTTCCTCATATCTAAGACAAAGTGAAGCTGCAGTACCACTGGGGAGTTTCATCATGTCTCTGTACCTATTAGATCCTTTCTGCAGCAGCAAAGGAACAATTTTGACACCTAACTCAATTGAATAGCCAATCCAATAAAATCTGCAATTGGTTTGAAGACATTTTGGATTAAACCTCAGGTCGATAGCTCTTTATAGCTTATTATGATTTTGATTCACTTGTGGGCACATGAAACTCTGCAGAACAGGTTTTCTAGTTGTCTGATTTGTCTCATCTCTACACTCAAGCAATTAACTGGATGCAGTTGTGTGCAGAGGCCCCACAAAACACTGCTCATCACTGCTGATCTTCTAGAGCTGGCAGTAATTACAGTGGTGATGGGACCCTGAAGTTGGGTTTGAATCAGCATCGACCTCAGTCCTAAGGAGTCTAAGTTCAGCATCCTTCCCATCTTCCACTGCTTCTGTCTTGATTGCTCAGAAATGCCTCATTCATTTTGAAGCTCACTTTAATTCTTTTTTTTTCCTGCCACAGGAGTCAGACAGGCTTCAGCTTTTATCACATGGCTCAAAAGACGAACAGGACCCAGCACAGTTTTAATCAACTCCACCGATCAGGTCGAAGCCATCATAAATGCTGACGATTTGGCAGTGATTGGCTTTTTTAAGGTAATTCACTGGAGAGCTCAGAAGGCTGGTTTCCCTTCTGATCTGTTAGGGTTATGTTGTTTTCCACTGCCACCAAATCTCACACATCCATAAAGCCCAGAACTTCCTGAAAGACTTTTTGTACCCTCCAGCCTCCTCCCTGGCAGGGCAGGGCAGCACAAGAAGCATAAAGTGCTCAACATTGCGGAAGCACTGCTTTGCAAAAACGAAAGCAGTGGGGTACTATCACCACCATCATCAAAAACCCAAAACACAACAGTGTGAGCCTCTACAAAGAAAATTAAACTCTGTGCCAGTCAAAACCACAACAACTAATCACAGCATTTCTATTCAAAGATGGTGTAAAGCACAGATGTGAATATTTGGCAAGGAGAAGGAAAGCTCCTTTCATGCTCAAATCCCTAGAAAAGGTGATAAATACCATCAAATGTGCCGGAATGCCTTTTACTTGTCTTTCCATTTGAGGAGTAGAAAAGAGCTCCATCGGTAACTCATTAGCAGTTTATTTAACTTCTGCCAGCTAGGAAATCTGCAGGGAATAGGAAGTCAAATTATTGCACTGTGTATGATCCAACTCATGCAGTCCTTTCTCAGGTAAAATCCTACTGCTTTCCAAAGTAGAATAAGGTCCTCAGGATTTGGGACTGAACGATGCAGAGCAATAGCCAAATAGTGTAATGTAAATATGAGCTGTCAAAGCACTCAGAGGTCAGTACAAAAGGGGTAGGTTTTTTAATTCTGCTTTTTCATTGTGTCCTTGAAACCTTCACTATCTGAAACATTCAATGCTCTAAAGAGACTTTTATTCTGGTAACTTTCTGCCTAGTTCAAGGCACGATGTCTGGACTCATACCTGTACTGATAAGGTCCCAAATGTGCTGGCTACAGCAGACAGACCATGTTTTATGGCTGAGGAAAGTAGGATTCATTACCAAATTGCCCAGAGTAACAGAGGTGGTGAACACAAATGGCATAATAGGAGAAACTGTGAAAATGCTCACAAAGCCCAGAATTTGCTTTGCAGCAATCTGCTCACAGCCATGTATGGAGAAGGGCAGTTTTCCAGTGCTGGATCAGACTGAGATGCTTTTGGTATGGCAGTGATGCTGGAGAGTCTCCTGCAAAAGGCTGATAGCAGATAGTGCCTGCAGATGTGTCTGACTGGACTCCACAATTTACCTGAAAAAACAGTAGATGAGCACTATCATGAGTGAGGCCATGTCAGAAATGCTGGGGGTAGAAACTAATGCAGTGGTGTCCAAGTAAATAAAGAGCTGCATTTGGCCTTCTGTTACTCACAGATTGCTCACAGATGTGAGTGCCAAAATGTGTTGGGAGATCTCAGCATATAAATTGCTATTAATCCAGCGTGAAATAATTGTCTGATTAAATCATACCCGAAAGAGCTGCTGCCTTTCATCGTACTTATTGACTACTAGTTCGAGGGTGGACAGAACGGTGACTGTTTGACAGATGTAGGAGTCAAGATGCCTGCTTTGAGGAGCACTCAGTCAAAGCCCCAGACACATCCATCAGGTCCTCCTGCAAG
Source organism: Lagopus muta (assembly GCF_023343835.1). Classification (NCBI taxonomy): domain Eukaryota; kingdom Metazoa; phylum Chordata; class Aves; order Galliformes; family Phasianidae; genus Lagopus; species Lagopus muta. Next base: position 822,786 of record NC_064447.1, on the reverse strand, counting down.
CAGGCAGCCCTCCCTTCTTGTCCATGCAGCTCTTTGTGCAGCTGTGCAGCAGAGCTGGAGCAGGGGAGCAGCTGCTAGCTCGATCCTTCCCCGTCTGGAGAAGTCTTGGCAGAGTGTGGCAATACCAGGGGAGTGCAGGGCAGAGATGAGATGAGTGCAGGAAGGAGATGGGGAGCTGTTCAGAAACCATATTGCCCAGCCCAGACAACACTAGCCAGAACAGTGAACACAGCAGTGCTGTCACAGCACTCCTATGATTTCCTCTATTCTAAAGATTTCCCTGTGAATGTAATTGTGGCAAGCTCATTTTTGCACTCACCTATACCTCACAAGCCTTTCAGGGCCCACATCACTTGCAGCTCTCACTCCTACACATCCTGTCAGGATCCTGGACACAGCTCTTAATGAATACTCTTTCTGGGATTAGGAACTTCACAAAGACAGCGTGGAAGTTTTCCGTGAGACTGCAAAAGATGTGCCAGAGATGCCTTTTGGGATGACAAGCAGCGAGGACATCTGTGCCCATTATGGCATCCAAACTAACACTCTGGTTGTGTTTAAGAAGGTAGGAGTGTAAGCCTAGCAAGGTAAGGTGCAACAGGCTGCTGTGGCAGCTTCAGGACATGGAAAAAGGCAGTGTGGCATTTTTTCAGGTTATATCCCTACCTGAAATTCAAGTAGTTTATCACAAAAAATATTGCATTTGCAGACAAGAAAGATAAGGAAGAGGCAGACAACAACCTCTGGATGTTTTCCATCTGTCTGCTCACACTTCAGGATCCTGGTTTATACTTGAAGTCATTTTATTAGGTGTTCTAATTCACCTATCACCCATGCACACCATGAACTGAACATGGTAATGTTCAGAGAGTTCTGCTGACTCTTCCCTTTTCCTTCAAGCAGGTATCTTTTCTTCCAGCCCACATCAGAAGTGGCCAACAAGATCAAATATACAGTAACAGCATCAAGCTTTAGGCCTCAAAGTAGCCAGACCAAAAACGGGGGTAGAAGAGATCTGCTAGTTTATTAACGAGCAAATTAAAACTGTCACCTCTATCCTGGATTCTAGCTATAATCTTCTGTAATCCATGGCATTCATTTTACAAGCAATGGAATTTCACTCACTGAGGATCAGAAAACAGTAAGGGCAACATTTTAGCTTAAAGACAGTGCTTTTGTTCCTATAGTTGATAAAACCAACAACCTCAAATCTCACTATTTATCTAAGGGAAAACCTGCGCATAATGAAGTGCTTGAAGATGGCAGACAGAACAAACTGGACCTCACAAGGATAATCAAAACCTTTACCTTGGATTTGGTCACTGAATATAATCTTGAGGTATGTGTATTTTTTCACTGTGTTAACAAAAGCCACGGGAGAAGGACAGCCAGTAACATTTCACATCAACCTCTGAGAAATCTCCCTACGTTTCTTAGGTTTTAGGCTATCAGATTGATACAGGCAACATGTTATGAAACTGCTTGCATGTCTTGACAAGTTATTACCTGGAACAGAAGAGAGTATTTGGCTAACATATTTCATGTGCTATTTCCCACTTACTGCAGGCTATCATTCGTGGCACCTCTTATAATACTGTGAAAAAATGGGAAGGAAGTGGGAAGGGAGGAAACCCTACCCACCAGATATAAAGTCTATGTGTTAAGAATTCAGGGATGAGGGAACAGTTGCCTTTCTTCCTAACAACTGCTGTCACTGTGAGCTCTGCTGGCAAATACCATCTGCAGAGGAATGCATACAGAAAAGAAGGAGCTGATCAGCTTCTTAGTGTTTGAGAATGTTGTTTGACTAGGCTAGCCCTAATCATATCTAGGAACCCCAGTAAAATCCAACAGGCAGCTCTTGGTCAAATCCAGACCAGAGGGTGCATCCCTCTTAGCAAGGTGATGTTTCCTGAGGGGACAGGGAAGGGCTGGCCAAGCAGTGAGCCCACCTGAACATGCAGACACCACCGACCTGCAGAGAAGGCACAAACCTCAGGCTTCTGAGGCAGCTCAGAGGGTTGGAGGTTGGAAGGTCAGTTTCCACCCTGTCTCCAGCCCTTCCATTCCCATGCATCAACCCTGGCCTCTGGGCCAAGAGAAATTAGAAACACTGGAACAGCCATTGCTAGAGGAGGAAGAGGAGACAAGGCGTGGAAGTGCTTGCATGGGAGGGTACTCCATTAACTCTGATCATGGTGTGGAATGAGAAAGTTCTGTGCAAAGGAGGAGATGTAGGCTGCTGATGGCATGCAGAAGTGAGGGAAGTGTCCCAGTTGGCTCTAGATGCTGCACCTCGGCCTCCTTAGGTAACACTGCCTTTTACTTTCAGCACATCTTTAGCACTAATTCTTCAGCATGTGTTACACAGGAGGACAGAGGCTCCCTTCTGACTGTAAAATCCATGAATACCAATGAGGTTCTTACTGAAATATAGAAAATATTCAGGAGCTACTGATTCTTCTCACTTTATCTTCTCTAAAACAATGAAAGCAATCTCAGGGTTATGGAAATTATTGGGAATAGAGCCTCGAGAAGTAAAATTTGCAATATCAGAACTGAATGACACTGATACTCTGAGCCTCTGATTCCCTGCTCTACTTAAGAGGAATGGAACAGATGTTGAGTGTTGTTTTCCAGACATCTGTGAAGATTTTTGATGTCCCTGTTGAAAACCACATCCTGCTGTTCATCCCAACGAACTCAAAGACATTCAGCACAACTTATGAAAACTACAAGTCTGCTGCTGCAGAATTTAGGGGGAAGGTTTGTAATATTGAATCCTACAACACAAACACAAATGCTAAAAGATCAGTGGAAAAACACCATTGGTGTTTGCAAAAGTACACTGATGCCACTCTGTCTTTAGGTCTACTAAGCCCTTTAGAAACCATTTCAGCAACTATTTTTCAGCTTGGGCCCTTAATAGAATTATCTGAGAAATTCAAAGAATAAATGTCACTTCAAAACGATTCTTCAAAACAGAAAGATCACAGAAACCAACACTAATTCCAGCTGCTCCCACTCAACTGGCTTCTGATTTTACATATACAACTTTCTCGGAGCAATTTCCAACCAAAGCTGGCTTTAGCAAGCTTCTGGCAATTTCTGCCTGCACCCAGAAATGGCTGAAAGATCTCAGGGCATTGCCTGCAGCAAGAGCTGGTTCCAGCTCCAAAGCCTGAGAAACACTGCAAGGCATCTGCATGGCTTTGTCTGCAGTGCACAAGTGTTTGCATATGTATATTTACAGATAAGAGCAGTCTTACACAGAGGTATTTCAGTTTCTATTGCCAGCCAGCCTGGTGCTACTTCTGCTTTAACTGTGCTAAAGATTGAAGAAGTATAAATTGCCTTGTAATAGAAGAGCGCACATGAGTATTCAAAAAGACATATGCATGACATGTGTTCCAGCAATTCTGTCCTGTGAAGACCTATTAAGAACTTTAAGGGGTAATTTAGAAGTGTTTCTAAAATAAGTGGTAGCAAACCAGTGTCAAAAGGCAGAAGGGAAATTTCCATTCATTTTGGCTGTTTTGCCATTTCTTAACTTGGATCAAGGTACGAAAATGTTCACAGAGCTGCTGGCTTTTGGGCTGAGACCAAAAAAGGGTTCTACAAAATTGCTTTCATTTAAGGTTAGGTCCGAACCCACTGCCAAGCTGCACTTCTCTAAAATGGCTAAAAGAAAGCTGTAAGACTCAACCAGATGTTTGGCTCTCTTTATTATCAGATAATGTTTGTGGTGGTGAATACTAATGAAACAAGAAATGGACGCATTTTTGAGTATTTTCGCATCAGGGATGTTGATGTTCCTGCTGTTAGAATCCTAAATCTGACAAGCCAAGCAAAGTACAAAATGCCTGCAGATGAGGTGACTACGGAGAACATAAGACATTTTTGCCAGAGCTACCTGGATGGAAAAGCAAAGGTACGTCCATCACTAATGAGATGCCCCTCTGCTACACCAACTAAAACAGATTTGCAAAGTTAGTATTAGAACAGTGTGCTTTTCTGATTATCAACTGATTAACTTACTCTTGCCCTAGTGCATTCACTGATAATTACTGAAAGAACATTCCTCCGTATTTAAAACAGAGGGGGATTACAAAGCTCTCCTGTTCTCCTACCTGAAAAATGGGCAAATTATTTAGGATGCAATTTTTCAGTTGATGCAAGCTGATGTTTTAGTGCTTTAAGACTCCCTGTGCTTCCATCTTTCCAGTAATCGTGGAGAAATCTGTTCTCTTGGTTGGGAGAAATGAAATTTCACTAATGATTGCAAAGGAATTTGAAGTTCAGCAAATAGAAAATTGTCAATTTCACAGTAAAACAGAATTTAGCAGAGTCTAGCAGAGTGAATTTTGACAGGATGAATCACTCCCAGTGGTAAACACAGTATTTTTTGTCATAATGAAGCATCATCCTCCATACTCACATGGAAAATACATGAAAACATTTTCCTTCTTTAGTGCTCTTCAGGGTTATTTATTTTCATTTTCATCACAAGGAGTGATGAAGTGAGTAAAGTCAGAGTAAATTGACTTCAAAAATTTGAGCAGTAGATCCTATTTTCAATCTTGAGGCAGGTAGAGGGACAGAAGAGCTGCAGAAATCTCCTCCACAAAGAGCTGCTTTTGTGGCAAACGCATGCTATGGAACAGCTCCTAAGAGGAGAGTGTGACATTCTTCTAATTGGTCTAAAAGAAAAGAAATTGCCAGGCTATATGCTGGAAATTGTAGGAGTCACGTGGAGGCTGTGATCAGCAGCAGAAGAAAAATATAGGCAATACTCACAGTTTTATGTGTTTTACTTAATTTTCAGAGCCCTCAATAGAATCATAGAATCATAAAATGGACTAGGTTGAAAAGGACCATTATGATCACTTAGTTTTAATGTCAATAAGGGGTAAGCTTTTCAGCATTCTAGCCAATGAACGGTGGGCAGCAAGCATCCAGGATAACATAGTACAATACAGATATGTTCCCAAAAGTGATTTGCAGACTGTCTGTATTCAAGAGAGGGACACATAATTCTGCCTGCCAACTATACAGGGGTGTGAGATACCAGTTCCCTGCTGAGGGCAGAGCAGAGAGTAGCATGAGAAGGCAAGAGAGGATTTAGAGATAGCAAAAAAATAGCATTAGGTGGAAGAGGACAGCAAGCAGAGGGTGATCCCACTTGTCTCACAATAACTTGATCTGGAGTATAGTTCCTCAATGCTCCCTGCACTTTCACAGCAGTGTTTGTTTCTGCTTAGTTACATCTCTCTAGTGAAGAAATTGCCAAAGACTGGGACAAGAGGCCTGTCAAAGTGCTCGTTGGGAAGAATTTCAACAGGATTGTCTTCAATAGGACCATGAGTGTGTTTGTCATGTTTTGTAAGTGTCATTGTATTCAGACTACTTTAATGTGATCCATTGGAAATGAAAAAAGAAAGCTCATTCTTACATACCAAACTGGTCTTTGCACTTTACAGAAGTCATGCTGAGCAAATCTGTGATGTCTGATGAAAGCACTTAAAAAATTTTGTCCTATGAAAATGCTGCACTACCTTTGGTGACTTAGAGTGGCAATGAGAAACATTCAGTCCCTTCAATAAGGTTTTGTCAAAGCAATTTCAAATCTCTGCCTGGAAGGAAAGGGACACTAGGATCTCATGCTGTACAATGGAACATTATAATATTCTGTACAGTATGAGTCTGGCTGTCTTCCAAGGAGAGAAGGGAGTTAAGTAAGGTTGTCTGGATGCAATGCTGTAGTATTGCATCCCAAAGAGCTGTAGTTTAGCAAATCTAACTCCTTTCCCTTCTCTGTCTGCACGTAAAGTGGCATTCCTTGTCAACCTTTCTCTGCAGGAAACTGCTGCCCTACCCTATACCAGCCAGCAGAGATTACACTGCCTTAATTTGTTCAGTAGAGCAAACATACAGCATTAGTATAAATACAACATTCAGCATAATACTAGCAAATTCTTAACGGTAGCACAATCATGCAATCCTTTTAATTCCATCTAATCTGATCATGACCACTCTTCTCTTGATGGAAAATCTGTGGCTATTTAAGAGCATTCTCAGCAGTATGCCTTTTTGTTAACCTGTTAAATGTGCACTGCTTGGAGACAAAGCACCACCATACCTCAATCTCCTCCTTTTCAGTACAACTATAGCATAGTTTATGGACACATTTAATTTTAATATGTCTGGAGACATTTTAATATGTGTAAAGCATTTTGTGCCTCTGGCAAGTACCTCATCATGGGAACAATGTGTTTCTTGGGTTGCACTGGTTATCTGCCATGCTTCTCCAGCAAAGTGCTGGCAAGTGCTGTGTGTTACAGTAATAAGGATCTAAGAAGCAGTGCTGCTGCCTTAGAGATAGTGATAGTAATAACCTTAGGTTGGTTATCACTACATGAAGACTTATGGAAAATGGATGGTTTCAAGTAGAAAGGGACCACAAGAGAAATCATAAAACCCCATTAACTTTCACAGAATTAGCAGATTCCACTCAGCAAACCAGGACATGCTCTTACAGCAGACTGCATGCTTTTACATTTGCAGATGCCCCTTGGTCCTATGATTGCAGAAAACTTCTGCCAATCTGGGATGAGCTAGGAGAGAAATATCAAAGCCACAAGGACGTAATCATTGCAAAGATAGATGTCACAGCAAACGATGTCCTGTCAGTTGTGATGGATCGCTATCCCTTCTTCAGACTCTTCCCTGCTGGACCCGATATCCAGGTGAGAAACTTGAGGGGATGGCACAGCTGCATGCTGATGGGGGACTGTGTGTGCATGTCAGATGGAAGCACATCCTTTAAGCAAGGCTTTGCTCTTTATCTACTCAACACTGAGCTCATTATGAACAAGAATCTGAATTAAAGGGGAAACTCTTCCACTGTCTCTGAAACGTGAAGCTGTAGCAAGAGCCTTTGCTCTATTCGCCATCTGGGACCTCACTGCTGCCTTATTCTCTGCTGTTTAGCAGCCTCCCATCTGGGTTCTATCAACAGCCTCACCTCAGAGCAAACTCCTCATCATGAGAGCCAGACTCCTCGTCACTACAGGCCTTTCTTCAAACCACGGCAAGAGGCAGACAGTCACAGAACAACTCTGAAGCAGCTATGACTAGGCTGTAAAATACTGCTATCACTTGTCACATCCTCTAAATTTTCACAACATTCAGCTCTCAAGACTTACTCCTGTGCAGTTCTGCCAGTAATTTTATTTCATTCAGTCTCAGTAGGGAAGAAATATTTGTTGTCAAGACTAATGATCTTCAGAATATGCTACCTAATGCCATGTTACAGAATAATCAGAAAATGCTACAGCTGAAAGAAAGAAAAATATTAGACAAGTAGTTATATTCCTCCATCTACATATACAATCTCATTAAAAATAAAATACATCTGAAGCCAAAATAAATTAAATTCTGAGATACCGCTATAATTAAGACATTACTAAGCTTTTCATTTTTCTTTTTAGTCCCAAACTTAAATTAAATTTGAAGACATTTGCTCATGTTCTCATTTAATCTTTTAGGGAGATATTTTGCTCTCAGATGTGCATGCCCATCTTCTAATGAATTGAACTATAGTCCTGCACACTCACATTGTGCTTTGTCTTTAAACAGGAGAGCAGAAATCCATGAAATTCTCATAATAAATGCCAGATTGTAAAAAAATCAGTAATATCTTTCAGTAGCCATTAAGGGATTGTTTCAGACTTAAAATACTAAGTTTGTTTCTTGCTTGTGCACCATGTTTTTATGCCAGGTCCCTTGGTACTGGAGATGTTAGCCTGTACTTGATGGGCAATGCAGGTGTCCTGCAGCTTCCTGCAGTGGCTGACCCACGTCCCAGCCTTCCTTCTTAGTGCAGTGAAAGGACAGCTGGCCACAGACCATCATAAATAACCGGAGACACACTCAAGCCATTAATACACAGTCACTGCAACAGCCTCAGCCATTTTCTACCCAACCAGCAGTTATACCAGGAATTCTTCCAAGTACATTTACACCTTTTTAGAAGTTAACCAAAGAAAGGGTGCAGTTATACCCCAACTTGCCAATACACAGAGCATGACATACTGTATAGGCACTACCCCACCTTCACAGTCCCTGCTTCTTATTCTGCCAATGAAAAGCTAACAGAAAAGTCTTGGAGACAAAGAGGAATGTGCAGAAGGAAGAGGAACAAGACATATCTACAGGCCAGCATCACCACCTGGTACAGCCCTGATTTCACACAAACATAGTGCTGGAAACAAACACGAGTCTTCTAACGGCCCCTGTTGATCCTCCATGTTGTTTAAAGACTAAGGATGAATTGAAAGCTAGTGTGGAAGCAGGTAGCATTCTAAAGATGGAATAGCTATCCTAAGACTCTAGAAAGCACTCAAATATAAATAAAGGAGTTTGAGCCAGCTCATGATAAGCCAATGGAAATGTGGCTAATATAACATGACTCATAGCTGTTTTCTAGATTGGGTTATCATGTTCTCTACTTAAAGAACACATTCTTACACAGACTCTTCCATGCACTCTGGCCTGATGAGATCACACTCCCCTCCTACAGACAGGAGCATCTGCTTGGTCTGCAGGGCATGAACTGTCTGCTTTCCAGTCACACTCCATCTATGCAATCTAAGAAGTCAGCTTTTTCTGAAGCTAAAGATGAGTGACCCTCTTGCTCACAATGGATGCAAACTTGGTGGTTTATTTCATTTTTTTAATAATTAATTTATTTTTAAACCTGAAGTCACTTAGTGTGGAGTTAAGTGGGGCTACATGAGCTCAGACACCTCCATCTGTAGCTGGACACTTAAGCACGGATCCAGTTTTCCAAACCACCAGCTCTGTGTTCCTATGTTATTTTTTCATTCTCACTGTTTAATAACCATTGATTTCAGCATAAGGATGCACTGCTAGATGGCTATTGATAAGACAAAAAAAAACCTTCTGATGTCAAAAGCAAAAATCAACTCTCAGTGAGACAGAAAAGTTTCCTCCTCCCCCAAAGAACAATTAAATCCGGCATGTAGCTCTATTCCAAGAACAGCTATAGTCAGAGCTGGAGGAACAAGAGAGTGGAATGACTGTGTGGAGGAAAGAGTGACCAGGCATCATCTGTGAGATGAACAACTCATCCATTGCGTCATCAAGTCCAAATGTGAGAGAAAAACATGCATTTTTTCAGGCAGATTTTAAGGTTATTTGATTTATTTCTATGGATTAAGTAAGAAAAATAACATTGACATACACTTACGCACTGATTGCTCTAATGAGAAATGTTGACACATATCCTCAGTAACCAGAGCAAGGATCAACTGCTTCTCTGGTTTTACAGGTCTTTGGTCTGAGAAATTTCTATTTCAGCCATTAGAGTGGAGCAGGACTCATCTGAGAATATTAATTGCCTCTGGAGGAATCAAATAATATTACTCAAGAAAGTTAATTTTGCAAAGAAAAGATGCCTTCAAGGTTGCAACATCTTTTATTACAAGAGAATACCTTACTGCATGGGGAATATTAAACCCATGTATACATCTAGTGAATTCACCAGGGAATGGAGGTCTTCTGTTTATAGTCCCTTGAACTCAAATCAGGCATAACAGCATCTGGTATAAAGTAATACAGCATTGTTGGTCTCTGTGAGAAGCTAGATTACCTCAGGTGAGAAAAGGCGTTTGCCTAAGTCTAAATAGACTCTGGTTGACAGCAGACAATTCCTGAAGTGGCACGCATGGGCTTCTACAAATTTTCACTGAAGGATTTGTGCAAGATCCTTTCAGACTTCCAGAGGGCGCTTGGAAGTGATAGTATTTGGGAAAAAAAACACCAAACCCAACGTCTTTAAAAGAGAGTATGATGCTCAGACTCATTCAGAGAATTGTAAAGACCTAAATTGAAAGTGCATCTCACTAAACTTATTAAGAAAATCTCTCATGAGCCCCCAACTGAAAGTGAAGTGTAAGAAAAATAATGTAACTGCTCCCCTTCCTGCTGCTCTTATTGAATATTCAAGCTGGGGAATGTGGATTTTAACAACGTTTCTGGATTTTGAATTTCCATAAAAATGTTCAGACAGCTTAGAATATCACAGCTGGACCTGCAAAATACTCTGCTCCCCAGATATCTTGCAAACGTTTAACTGCTGCAATTCTACCTTCACTTTTTAAACTAAGAGCAAAAGTCTAGAGCGCGGGCAATCTAAAACATGGACATCCTTCAGCTAATTATGCTGCTATTTCCAGCACTTTGTGTACAGAGTTAAAGACTTTCCTAATCTTCAAACTCTTTCTAGGAGGTGCCCTATGCTGGGGAGCACAACTTGGAGGCATTTTCAGAATTCTTAGAAGAACAAATCAAGATGAGAGCAGAAACAAGAGAAAAGGTAGGCATCTGACCCAGACAATGACTGATCTGCTGTGCAATCCAAGGCATGTTTGTACCTTATATAGGCACACCTGAATCGGCAATAGCATAGACCACAAGTGTGGGCTTCAGCCACTGCTTGGATGGTTCTTACCAGCTCACCAGCTTGGCATGACCACATTAACTGCAGTCATACCACCACCAGGCTGGCACACACCCACTCACATCCTTGTTTTCGTCACACAGAAATCTCTTCTCCCACTCCTCATATCACCACTGAGCCCCTATGTTAATGTGGTACTGCAAAAAGAAACTTGTGCCTTGACAAGTGTAACCAAAACCTTGTCAGGATTTTAGCTGGAAAAAAGCCTTTGCTAAATTCATTTCAGCTACAGCCAGACTGGTTCAAATATTCATACTTACCTCATCCTTCTGCATGCAGTGTAGTTCCCCTTCTTCATAAAGCAATGGCACAATTGAGAGCTGACTGTCCCTCATATTGACAATCTAGTTATGTCAATTTTCTGATTCCTCATCTCTCTCTCACCCACTGTAAGTCAAACCAGATAAGCATTAGCTGTCTCATTCAATGTAAAAATTGATTCACTCCTGACTTCACTGCTGAAATAAGTAGTTACAAATGGAGAGAGATGACTAAATAGTGTTACCAAACAGAGGTCTGCACTGAAGGGTCAGACCTGTGACTGACTAGTCACTGTACACCTCTGTTTTCCAATACCTGGAGCCTACATTTGGCGTCTGCCCCTGCTGCATGTACCTCAGTGCTGAGTCTGCAACAGATCCCTTGAACCCCATACGTACCATCTTGAGGAGCCATTCTGTCATCCCTTCTTCATCCTTTGTTTTGCATTAAACCATAAGTGCCTACTTGGGAAACATTATCCATAAAATAAAATAAAACCATCCTTTGTGCAGTAAAATAGGTAACTATCTGACATTTGTTCATCTGTTCAAAATTCTCCATCCTGATGTGCTCCAAGTTTTCCCAGAAGAAAGCAGTTGTAGACCTTTTGCAGTACAGTGCTTGATGTAAAGTCCCCTGTAAGCATATTGATTTCAGCAAGAGCGTGTTAATAGGGTAAGAAGTAGAGCTTATGAATACCCTGACTTCAGGGTATTCATAAACAGGATAAATAAGTATCACAGAATCATGGGGTTGGAAGGGACCTCAAGGACCATGAATCTCTAACACCCCTGCCACATGCAGGGCCTCCAACCTCCATATTTAATACCAGCCCAGGCTGCCCAGGGCCCCATCCAACCTGGCATTGAACACCTCCAGGGATGGACGGGGCATCCACAGCCTCTCTGGGCAGCTGTTCCAGCACCTCATTGCTCTACTAGCACAGAAATTCCCCCTGACATCCAACCTCAATCTGCCCTCCCTCAACTTCAAAACATTTCCCCTTGTCCTGCTGTTATCTCCCCTTTCCAAGAGCTGACTCCCCTCCTGTCTGTAGGCTCCCTTTAGGTACTGCAGGCTGCAATGAGGTCACCCCACAGCCTTCTTTTCTCCAGGCTGAACAAGCCCAGCTCCCTCAGCCTGTCTTTGTAGTGGAGGTGCTGCAGCCCCCTGATCATCTCTGTGGCTCCTCTGGATCCTCTCCAACAGCTCCCTGTCTTTCTTGTACTGGGGGCTCCAGACCTGGACACAGTAGGTGATTTCTTCTGTAACTGCCTATAAAATATTCCTCCATTCTCATTATCTTACCAACCATGGGGTCCAAGCTCTCATCAAAGCTCCATTCAAAACCTCATCTATGCTTCGCCATAACCCAGTGCAAGGGCATGCAAACAGAACATGTTTTATCAACAGCAGCTCTACTTCTTACCCTATTAACCACTACTTCTTACCCCATTAACGTGCTCTTGCTGAAATCAATTTGTTATACATTGATTTTTTTTTTGTTTTTGAAAGAAAAGGGTTACTAGGAGCAACTCTCTTAGTGAACATGAATAGTAAGCAGCTTTGCTCTTGCATTTGGTTTTTTAAAAGGGTCCTTCAAGAATGAAAGAGGGTCTCAGCCAGAAAGAGACTGTAATAACTGAGAAAGAAGAACTTTAATAGTACGGAGAGAAAAATCCTGAGGATTGTGGAGAATATGTCCTGGAAGGAACTCATTGTGAGAGTGAATCAACTCAAGTGAGCACAGAACTGAAAAACAAACAAACAAATAAATAAATAAAAGTAAAGAATTCAGCATCAATTGCTCATTGTGTGACCTCTATTCTGAATTCAGTTTTATTTGTAGTTTTACCAGGATCAGTTGTCAGGGTTCTTAAAATATTGTCGATTTTGCCTGAATAATTCTTTCATTATCAAACCATTGCTCTTCTTTAGAAAAGTATAAGTGCCACGGTAAACCAATCAAGATGCAATGCTATTCATTTTGATCAAAAAGTGCAACGAGTTTGCAATCAGTTCCTCTCCAGTGTAGCCCTTGGCAGCCCTATTGTTTCCAAGGGAGATCAACTGATCACTAGGGAGTGATCAGTTCCAAGGGAGTAACTGCAGCTAGGGGCTGTGCCCAAAGTGGCACCAAGGGGTGGTCTGTGATCATTTCACTATTTGTCAAGCAGCAGAAAACACAGAAGTTATGATATAATATAATTGCAGTAAGAGAAATACTGTACCTAATACCCGAAGTCAGTGTTATGACTCATATTTCAGTTCTGGTAGGTCTCCTAAGCACCCCATACGTGTGACAGTGCTGGACAATGACAGTTTCTTTCTGCAGAGTTTAAACAAAGTAGAAATAAATATGAAAACTTGAAAACTTTTTTTAAGAGAATTAGAAATCACATACTAAGCATTCATTTCAATAATGGACTTCCCAAGTCTTTGTTCCCAACTGGTTAATGTCAATAAGCTGCATATGTATGCAGAGGAACAGAGGTGAAAACGTATAAAATGACTGCAGTGTGAAGAACACAGCACTGAAAGAGCAGTGGAGATCTCCTACTTCTGCCCTCTTGTGAAAATCAACAAGAAATGGACAATTTTGAGCTGTTGGACCTTTCACGTTTTGCAGCTATTTGCTAGAAAGAACAGTTCAGAACCAATGGTTTGTTTGCCAGCCAGGCTGCAAAGTGTAATTCAACAGACACACTTAGGGATGGAAGATAATATGTCAACTCCTTTTTACCTCACAGATCTTGCAAATAGATAGCACTTCACATGCAGTGCTGTCATCTCATGGCTGCTTTGGCCTTTGGTGATGAAGCGTTAATAACAAGGAGACAAAGCAAAGCAGTTTGTGTGATGCCTCACCGGCACATTTAATCTCTGCTGGGGATAATCTTCACTTGGACTGCAATTAAATCCTCATAATCTGCCACTTTTAGATGTATGTTTTTATGCAATATCACACAGAGGATCTGCCTGGGCTTTTTGTAGGTCTTGGACCTACTTTCTTGAGCAGCTGATGGGTGCTGTTCCTCATGGCTGAGAAGATGCATCTAAGTCACTCAGACTCCCAAGGTATTTAGCACGTATTCACCTCACCCTGCCTATACAACGGGAGACAGAAAATGGTCACCATGACTGACAGTGTTCTTTACCACCTCAGCGCTGCACTTTAGGAGCTGAAGTTGACCCTTCTAAACTTCACTGGAAGCACAGGAGGGGTTCAAGGTCCTTGCACTGTCCTGGTTCTGTTCCCAAAGTCAGTCCTATAACCCAGCCAGCTGGATGGTAAACTGCAAACACGGTAAGAGCCACATCATTTGTATTTCCTACTTTCCTAAGTTTCATATGTATGTATATATACACATACATGTATACATGTACATACATATTAGAGAAGATTCAAATACCCAAATTACTTTTTGCTCCCAATTCTTTGGCAAAATATTTTGTTCCTCGCATTTCAAAATCCACTGAATTTAGCAATTCTAAAATTGGAAACTGTAGCTTAAGTCACGATAGCAGAACTGAGAGAAGCAGTCCACTCCTTCACTTCTAATTGCAAATCACAGCTGAGCTATTATTTAAAGCAAAATTCTTCCCTAAAGATGCCAAGTGCTATTTAAACCTCTTGATTTTAGGGCAGAGCAAGATTTTGATAGAGCTGCGACACAGCACATGTCTAACCAAAGTCTCACTCAGCAGCAACAGCAGAAGACAGGATCTCAAATAGAGGGATGCTGGGTTTGGAGAGATTAGCCTTAGTTGCTGGCAGTGGAAACTCCCATCCCAGCTGGACAGTGAGGGATGCAGTTAACAGTAATTGCTTCTCTGCACCATTATTAAGAGCTTTTATTTACCAATATCACAGAAGAGTTTCTAGCTCCAAAGTATGCCAAAGGGTTTTTTTTTATTATTATTACACACAATTGAAGAAGTCAGTTCTCTGTTGGACATCAAACCAGTTGTCTGCCAGTGGGTCCTTGCACAAAGTAAACCTGCTCACTGCTGGACGCCGGGTTTCATTTAACTTTGGGCATTCATTAACAAACAGAGGCACTCACGTGATACCCTGGGAGATCAGATTAGAGAGTGAATGAGAGGAAACGAATCCAGAAGAGGGAAGTGCCAGCATGCTTTCCCTTTGCTGCACTCAACATGATGAAATTTGAATGGCAAGCAGTGTCACCAATGCGTTTTGAATGACTATTAAACACAGAAGCTATAATCTTTTAATTAGTTTCTCCATAGAAAAACACAACAAGCAATGTTCTGCACATTATCTGACAGATGGGTTAGCATTCAAGATAATGAAAAAAAAATTAATTTTCACTGCTCCTACCCCCTGTATATGAGGCTCAATCCTGAAGCTGCTATCTATCCTATTATAAGGTGCAAGATGACAGATTAATGAAAACATGTGCCACCTCAGCAAATGATGTTCTCATTTCTATCCCAACCACTCTAATATGTTGTGCAAAGGCAAGAGGCCAAGTGCACGCTGGCCTTGCCCTGATACATGGAGAGAATTACAAATCTATAAAGCATCTGGTAAAAGTCTGCCTTTAAGACAAGTTCTGTGGTGTGAACTGAACCCAAAATTTAAAGCCAGGTTCAACTGATCCAATAACTCGCTTTCCCTCCCATGCCAACTTCTGTCAGATTGATCAACCAAACCCATAAGTGCCTCTGAGGTTCCTCAACAATCACAAGCAGGAATGAGCCCTAAAAGCTGGAAGCTGAATCACTTTCTCAAGCTTTACAAAGTCAAATGCTGTTTTGCATAATGTCCAAACATTAGAGAACTTCATTATAACCAAGGTCAGATAGTCTAAAAATTATTTAAATCCAGGCAAAAAAAAAAAAAAAAGAAAAAAAAGAAAAAAAGATGTTTATTAATTGAATGACAGTAAATGAGTATCAGTGAGCACACCAATATCACCGGTTTTTAATCGTATGAATGACGTCCCCATGCACATAAATAAGCCCAATCAATTAAGTTTGATATGACTAAGTAAAAAGATATCTGTGTGCACCAACTATGGAGATCATTTAGTCTGCAGAGCCAAGATGGTTTGGTTACTAATATGGAGCAGAAGAAACACTCTCAGCCAAGAATCTTACTTCAAAAAGCACTCAAAAGCAATGTGAAGCATAGCAAAGCTTTATGAAAAAAAAAAGTTGGAGGTTTTGTGAACTACCTCCCAGTAATTCTGACTTTTTAAAACACCAAATATCTGCCTATTTTGCCTTAAAATACAAGTTTTGAGCACCTTGAGGATAGCAGTTCATCTCATTAAGCTCTCTTCTTAAATCCCGGGGAAGAAAAACATGGTTCAGAATTGATAATCATTCATAAATGCTCATATGCACATGAAAATCGCAATAATTCTTCTTGTCTTTGCAACAGCTTCATCCTAGCTTAATTCCCCTGGAGTTATTTTCAGCCAGCATAGCATAAGGACAGAAGCAGTACCACAGTACATTAGAAGAGGTTAATACAAATGCACAACAGATGCACTGATTGCTCAAAAAGCCCCGACTGTGGTAGTTGCACAGTTTTTTGGTATAAACCAAAAGGTCTGAGTTGGGGGCCAAAACTTTGGCTTTGATAGAAATACTTAGGTTATATCCTTGAAATCTGATGTGACGATGAAAAAGAGGTGCTAAGGTCAGCACTTCAGGAATTTGGTTCAATGACTGGAATTGCCAAACTTCGTATATTTGGAAGCCTTTACCTTTGCCTTGCCTTTCTCTCACCTTTACTCCAGATAACAAAGAGGGGAGATAGCTCCAAGCATACAATGCCTATGTACAGAGATATTATTGAAAATGGACAATCACCACTTTACTAAAAATGTGCTGTTGTGCTAACTCAAGTGGAGTTTGGCTGACGAAAATTACTAGTTCAAAAGTTCATGACTGAAAACAATGCTTGGATATGATCAACTGATAACTGGGGGTAGGAGATAGTGTGACAGATGGATTTGGGAGATGCTTCAACTCCATCTGTCCCCTGGGCTTGTGGGACACCATTGAGTCTGTGTACCCACAGTGCCACACAGCCTTCAGGTCCCTCACACAAGTTTGTGTTCCATTTTGAGAGTTTCCATGTAGACTTTACTGCTCAGCAATTTACATACCAGGCAGTGCGTATACAATCAAAGAATCATTTGCTACCCTTCGCCAGCAAGTAAAACTCTGCTGTGCTTCATTTAACCTCCCCTGGGCAAATGTGTGTTACCAGCAACTGCCACCAGTGAATAATAAATATTAACAAAACATTTAATTGGAATCTATTGAAAAGCACTTTCACCAGCACGGCTGGCAAAAGTCCCCTTGAACAAATGTTGTCTCCTTGCCAAGTACAACACAGGTAGAATCATAATTAGTCACAGGCTACAGAACATACATGTGTAAACAACACTGCTCAAGCATGATCTTTGCAAAGCCTGAATTTGATAGATTACAGTAATCTGGGTTCTAACTAACTTCCCTGGCCTTGTTTTTGAACAGGTGCTGATTATTTCTCTATACATACCTCTAGTCTAAGCTGTTTTACTCTTACAATCTTTGATAATTTACCATGTAATCCTTTATTAAGACTCATCAAAGGAAGAGATTTGGACACTACGCTGTACCCAATTAGCAATCTTTACTGTAGATCTCTCTTCATCCATTTGAAACCCTTGCACTAAGATGCTGGCTGGCATAAGAATTTGTTAGGACATTTCTTCTGAGAGCACATCCCTGTGGAGGTGTGAAGGATGTGCTCTCTCAGCAACCAAAGGACATCACAGAGGGTGAGGAAGATGACTTTTTTTTGAATAGTCGTAGGTGAAAGTGAACTACAAGCTGTGATGCTTGAAAAGAAAATCAATTTGGATAAACTAATGTCTTTATTTTGAAATCCATTTCCTTTTGTGACCTGAAACCTTATCTTCAGCTATTGTGGTGATCAAATCTTGGCTTACAAAATCTCATTCTCACTGGAAGCATCCAAAGCACTTTTCCAAATCTGTTTATTGTTTTACAATCTGGTTCTTAGTAACGTATCTGAGCCTAGCACAACAACATTTCAGTCATCCAGTCAGAGGTGAGAAATAAGGTGTATGACTTCAGGGAAAAAACACTGAGTGGTAAACAACAGAAACTGAAAGCAATCACTGAGCACAAGGTTTGAAAGGGTGAGAAAAGCTAACAAGGCAGAGCTCAGGTGTATGAGCTGGCAAGTAGAATGGAAACAAGAATAATCATAACTTCCCAGGACACCAATGCAGCATGTTTCTTCATTAGCAATGCCCAAAGCACTTAGCAATGCTCAAAGCACAACTGACCACTCCATTAATGACACCTGCTGGTGAACTGTAAGGTTGTGTTGATTCCCTGGGGAACTCCCTGACATGGGGACAGAGCATGGAGCACCACAGGGTCAAATATCACCACCCTCGGAAAGGAAAAGACCTTGTGGGCTGCACCTGTCAGGACCCCATCCACATTTTCTCATTAAAAAAAAATGTTCATCAGAAATCTACTAGATCATTCATATCCATATGTAACACTTACAAAGCTCTAGTGCTTCTGGAAAGATCAGGTGAGCACCAAGTACATTTTCTCATATATAGTGTTAACCAGAGACTTCTCCAGCTGACAGAGCTATTCAGAAAAGGGGTAACTTTGGCCTGTTGGAAGTGGCCTAACAAATCATCTCTCTTTTTTTCTCTCCAGACCAAAATAAGAAGGCAAAAAAACCTTAAAAGTACAAATAAACTAAGATTTTTGAAATCAGGAAAAACTCTGGACCAGGGAAGTTAAAATGAATATATTGCAACCTCATTCCAGAGCTTTAATATGTCAAACTCATATCGCAACAATGCATAAAAACCATACTAATGCCTTCCTCAACAGTATCAAAACTTAGATCTGTAGAATTGAACAAAAATGGCTGAAACTGAACATGTGAAGATGTAATACATGGAATGTGCCAACCAACAGAAATGTTGAACAGAACTCAGCTTGCAAAAGCAACATCTGTTTGCTGCAACAGTTAGAGGTGCCATGTTAGGATGCATTGTGATGCTCCAATATAGCACTGCTATGCCTGTTGTGAAGCCAGACATCAATTCAAAGAGCACATTTTCCTGGAAATACCCTGCATGCTAGCGATGATTACACACAAGGTAAAGTTGAATCAGTGTTCTGGGAAAACAAGCTGACATACTTGATATCCTAAGATAGCTTTCTGATCATACAAAACCAGCTATTACGCATAGTCTTGATTTTCAACCTTCTTAATATCCCAATGGCTTATTCCTTCAAGATGTGTAATTCTTCTGGATGATTTCCAAGACCTTCATAGTTCTTCTTCACCCTGTCTTCAATACCGTTATTCTTTCTAGCACCTCTTGAGCACCCAGGCTCTAGTTTCTTTGATTCTCTGTTCATACAGATCACTCAAGATGTTATCTTCACATTTATTTCTCAGGTCAAAACCTGAAGGACAATGCACTAGTGCCCACAGAAAAGTGATCTTCAGAGACACTTTAAGGAGCAAAGTTCATGACTGCTGAAGATGAATTTATTGTAGGTGGTGATAAACAAGCCTAAAGGAGCAAAAACAAACAAACAACAAAAACAGCAAAAACAAACAATGGATTTTGTTAGAAGTGCACTTCTTGAAAACTAGCTGAAAAAGTAAGAATTTGTCCCCCATTGATAACCTGATTGACTTGCAGCATTGAAATACCAGGTACATTCATTATGAAGCTCGAATCTTCCCTTCACCACAACTGTCAATTTAATGTCATGCATGTGCAGCCCCATGCCAACCTCTCCTTGCCTTAATGAAGTCAGGCTACCCATCTGGCACCACCGCACATGTAGAGCTGTGCTTGCCAAGAAAAATAAGCAGACTCAGCCAAAAGCTGAGATCCACTTTGCGAGAAATGCAGCTTTTATTTGCTCTTTACAGTTTTGTCTGTATGTAGGAAGCATCTCTGGACTTGCTGGAGCCTTCAGGATCAGCAGTGGTTCCAGCTGCCAGTTCTTTTCCATCTTATTGATTTAATGATTCTAATGCTCGTATAGAAGAACTCTGATGACAACAGCAAGTGGGTCAGGCACATGTTCTTCAGCTGATGAAGCTAAGCTGATTGATGTAAGTTGAGAACCAGATAATTATCTGCACCTAATTCAATTTGATATTGTCCCAATTCAAATTCCAATTTTCATTTGTTCATGAACATGATTTGCTACTAAACAGACTCAATTAAAAGTTGCTCAAGTGCAGCTTTGGACCAACTTTTCCAAGTAGTGAGTACATTTTTGACTAGAGAAGTCAATTTTCTCCCTTTCCCTGAGAAGGAAAAAATAGTTGTGTTAGTTTTACAGTTGCTCTCTGTCGTGGAAACGAAGGACAGAGTTTATGTTTTTCCTGCACAAAACTGCCTTTTTTTTTTTTTTTTTTTTTTGTACACAAACACCACTAATTACCTTTCCTTCATGTCTGAATGTCAGAAAATTATCTATATTTAGCAGACTGAATGTAACACAAGGAGAAGGATAAAACTTCTGAGCAAGACACAACAAACATCTTGGTCAGAAGAATCCAGCATTTTTGAAGCCTATTATATCAATTCATATGCTTATAGGAGAGAATGAATTTGATTCGAATTCATGCCATCCTTTCAATCTCACAGGTTTTCATCATGTCTCCCTTAGAGGAGAACATGGAATACTTGTGCTCTGTGCAAATTACTCCTCCTGGTAATACTTTTCTACCTTGCCCTCAAGCATGACAGATAACAAATGACACAATCTCTTAGCATCATAATTCCTCACACCACAAAAACCAACCAACCACAACAGCAACAACAACAACAAAAATACAGAGGGAAGGGCAGAACATATCCAGAAAATACAGAAGATATTTATGAGATGAAGAGATACCACAGGACTGGTGGGAAGGCAAGGCACTAACTAAATATGAGACTCCAAAAAAGAAGAGTACCTGAAGAAGTCTGTAGGACAGGTTATGAAAATATCATGAGAGGTAATATGTGCATGAAGTTTTACACGAGAAGAAAAGCTTTGCTGATAGCTGCTTCTGTATCCAGTTCTAAACACGCAGTGATACCATCTCACACACAGAGAACCAATCATAAGTGCCAGTCACACCCTATATTCTGAGTAGAGCCTTTGTATGGAATTGGGTTTGACATCAAGGCTGTGCTTTGGGGAACAGTTTTAGTGCAGTTTTATCAAACCCTAGAAGACTGATAGACAATGGAGACTTTTTTTCCATCATGAAGTTTCTGTTGAGTTTCTGCAGTGCACACCATGGATATTTTCTACCAGATTGTGCTGGGTTATTTTTTCCAAATACATCAGCATTCATGTTGTCAGGAAGCAGATTTGAGTGCAGCTGTGAGGTGGTACATCTCATGCCTCCACTCGCCTCATCTCGAGCAACAGGAGAACAGCTCTCACTCCCATTCTAAAAGCTGCCAAGTAAGTTTTGGTTACAAATACTGTAACTATCCACTTTGAAACAGGATAATTACCAGCACTTCTAATTTAAGATGATTACAAAGTCCTGTAGTTGCCTATCTGAAATAACCTTTGCATCAAAATAAGATGTGGCCTGTGCTTCCTCTTTTGTGTTGCACAGTCATGTAGGTTCAGAGCAAAACAAAAATATTTCACCTTTAGCTAGCGATACCAAAGGCAGTGACACACCAACAGGATCATATCCCTTATGAAGCTTTTTTACTTGGGAAACTAGCCCACGTGCATTAATCTGGGTAACATAAGCTGTACCTACAAGGAAAGTTTGCCAAACTGGTCACAATTGTGTATATTGTAGTAAAAATATTCGAAGACTTTGTCTAGCAGACTGTATAACCCTCCATTAAAATTGTTCATGTTTTGTTTCTAACTTTTTCACATATTTAATCACTTATTTACTCCACAAGTGAGTCTGATGGTAAAGTTGTTGACCCCATAGCTCCTTTGCCAATGCCATTTCAGTGAATACCTTCTTTCAGCATGGCCCACACCAACTTCTGAGACAACAGAACTCACAGCACTGCTAGCTTATGGGGTCTTGGTACCCAAGTCCCAACCCCAGGGAGACGTCCTTGAATGAACAACTCCAAGTGAGCAATAGATGCACCAGGATGGTCATTCCAGCTAGTATGTGAATAATATATCGGTTATGCATCAAACACAAGAGGTACCCAATTCTCATTCTGCCTGCTGGCATGCACTTCAGGATTACCATAACATTAGCAGAGTAAGAGCAAAATCAGAACAGATACTACAGAAATCACCAGCTACATAAACAAAGCTTTGAATGCAGGATCCAAGCCTATTTTCACAGATTTATGGCCACTGCTTTGAGGAATAGAGCATCTGAGAACTGGGAGCATCTCATCCTTACTCCCCCTCATAGTAGTTTCTACTGTCTTGAGGCAGCCTGATTGCAGAACCTGCCCATGTGTGTCCACAGTTATTCCTTCAGTTTCCACATAATTTCTCCCCTTGCTTCAGTGTAGCAACAAGAAGAGACAGTGACTGCTCCAACCCTGCAGTAAAGCAAGGTGCCAGGGAGCAGAGATCGAGGAAAGTCCAAGAGGTGCTATCAGGGCAGCAGGGACCCAGCATCTCTTGGCTGGGAAAGCAAGGGGCTCTTCACCACACACTGCTCCAGCACCCAGCTTCTGTGCCAGCCTGAGCTAGCAGCAGCCCTTGTGCCTTAAATCACAGAACCCCAGAATGGCTTAATGCCCACGCAATTCCAACCCTTCCAGCCCTCTGCCATGGGCTGGTTGCCCCCCCACCCCCCTGCTCAGGCTGCCCAGGGCTTCATGCATGGCCTTGGGCACCACCATAGATGGGGGCAGCAGTGCCAGAGCCTCACTGCCCTCTGGATGCAGAACTTCTCCCTTACATTTAACCTAAATCTTGCTCAACCTTGTTAAGTTTACATGGGGCCACTTCTCAAGATTATCCGAAAATGCAGCACTTGGCCCCAAGTAGCCACTGTGTTACAGCAAGGGGTGAAGTGTCTGTCAGAGCAGTTAAGCAAATTATGAGGAAATTCAAACCAGCGTTCAAGACAACATCTTCAGCATAAATTCCTGCTACTGAATTTTGCAGCTGACCCCTAAAATCTGTCATGTTTTGAAGAACTTATAGAGATCTTATTCCTGATGTATCTGTCCCTTTCTGGAGCAAAAGGTTTAGTGTCACAAACCCAAGTGCTGGCTGTATTTTCCACCTTGTGTCAGGCATGCTCACTGCAGCCAGGATTTCCTTGCCAGAACTGATTAAGAGAAGTAAGAGCAATATGAGAAGATAGCCATGAGCAAATTATTTTACAAGCAAGGAGCACAACAGGTCTGTGACTAATTAAGAGCATGTATTGATGGTCTTTCAACAGCCCTTTTGGTTGGTGTAGGTTTTCAGATGAACACTGTAGGACATAGGATGCACAGACAAGCTACACAAATGTGATTATGGAACAATGCAGGTCAAGGACACTGTATTCTCTATATTTAACAGGGATAATGATGATTTTATCAGTTCTTACACTAGCTATCGTGAACATTAACTGCTGATCCTAAGAAGCCCAGCACAAACACAACAAAGACCAAAACCAGAACCCCTTTTCTCCACCAATGTTACCACAGGACCAGACATAGTGTCTTACCAGCCAAAATGGCTATCATATAAAAGACAGAACCAGCTTTCATTTTAATGGGTAACAGAAGAGCCAGAAAGTTGCAATGCTTTTCCAAGTTAAGATGAAAAACTCCCTGGAAGGGTGCACGTATGTGTGTGCTTAAATATGAAGAGGCTGTTAGCCTAAAGGATGAACCGCACAAATTCCACAAGTTGGCAGAAGATTTACAGAGGCAAAGCTGCCAATTTACGGAGATCACCTCCTGAGGCATTCAGTCTACAGCAGTTATAATTCCTGAAGTCGTGTGTGGGAGTGCTATCAGAAGGAACTGTCACTGGGAGTAAAGAAACAAAACACAAGAAATTATATCTGAATATCCAGGTCTGCTGGTGGTAGATGTCTCTGGTGGTCATTCCAGAAGAAATGATGGTACTCAAAATGTTACAGTAAATGCTGATAATAACAGCAACAAGATACAAATCTTTCACCTTCTGAGGCCCGTGGTACGGCTGACAGTGTTACATGATGATATAATCCCCCCTTCCCCTTGAAAGGGGAGCTGAGCACAATAGAATTTCATGCTGGCTTTTGGAGGAGAGCCATGGTGAGCCTGGTGGGCTGTGAAGACCCTTGCTGAGGTCAGAGCAGTTTTTGCAGAATGTCACTCCGCAGCTGCAATCATTTTCACTTCCCAATTTCTTTCCAATAACCTTCATGAGCAGCACACAATAGAACACAGATGGGTTTCAAAAGATAAAACATCAGCAGAGCCCAGAGAGACACACTGCTGCTGCTCAGAAACAGAAGCAGATTCTGCTGTTCCAGTTCAAGCAGTTCCTGCCTTTGGCCCATAGTTGACCCAGGGCAGGGAACAAATCTCTGCAAACCTGTGGCCACATACTACCTTGCACGTGTGGATGGAAAACACTAAAGGACTGAACTGAACCTTTTGCTGGATGGCAATGAACACAGGTTTTCCAGGAGCAAATGCTTCTCCCTCCAACTGTCCCTTAGGCAAGTACAGCAAAAGCCCTCCCTAAGTTTTGTCAGCCCCCTCAGCTGCTCCCAGATGAGCAGAAAAGCCCGTGATTTAAGGTACCTGCAAATCTTTGGAGCAGCATATGAAGAGGTACCTATCAACATCAAGTACTCAGAGAAGCTCAGCTATCAGAGGCACGCAGTATGTTCCCAGGCATTTTATACATCAGACTTCTGCAAGCGCTAGGAGAGAAAATTTATGTTTAACCTCTCATTTCCTTTATCTGCCCATCAATATAGTCTGCTGGTTAGCAAATGGGTAATACAACCAGGGGAATGGCCACTGTCAGTTTCAGCCAAATTATGCAGGAAGAACAGTCTGCATTTTCCTGATCTGAGGTGGGAGAAAATCTGGAATGACAGATTTGTCTCAGTCAGGTGCTCCAGGGGCACTTCTCTTACATGAACCTAGATGTGCCCCTGCGAGAATGAGGGGGCACAGATGGAGTAGCTGTAGACAAACAGATATGATCACTAGTAGCTTTTAGAGATAGGTTTTCTGGCTCAGTATGAACTCCCACGGAGGCTGAATTACATGACATGAACGGTTACAAGCAACATTATCAGAAACAACTCCCATCAAACTGTAATGGTGGTATTCTTAGACAAGCAGAGGGCTCCTCTCCCTCCCCTTCCTGTATCACCTCAGGTTGCAATTCTACAATTTAACAGATGGTGCTTGGAGAAGTAGCAGTTTTCACTTAAAACAGTTCCTGACAATTCCCGACATGCTCTCATTAAGAGCATGTTTATATTCACAGTGGGATGGAAACCCCTTCATCTGGCTGGTTAATGCACTACAGGGACCTGTAACGATCAGAAAAATCAGTGCAGTGGAATGATGACACAGGAGGTGCAAAGACAAAGGGACTAGAGCAAAGGAAAGGTGTTACAATGGGAAAGTGCTCACCCATCACTGAACATCTCAGCTCCCAGGGGAAAACTCCACCAAAGAGGGACCTCTAGAAGGAAATCCTTCCCCAGTGGCAGTCAGCCCTTAAAGGAGGTCTAAGAGAGGTGCAGCCAGGCTCCACCTCTTCCAGTCACACAGCTGAATTGCATTCACCTGTGCTGCCAGGGCTGACCAGGTCCTTTCCCCAGGTCTCAGTCAGTGGTTCAGGCTGGGACTCAGCAGTTACCATACAAGACCTTTCTCAATCATGGCTGCACTTTTTCCTGTTCAAATCTCCTTCCCGTAGCAGATTTTCCATTACCAGCCTGTTAGCAGTGGTATGTATCAAAATAATATGATGTGCTTGCCCAGATGGGCTCGTGTGAGATTTCTGTCAATGTTCCCCATGGCTTTTTGTGGACTTAAGCATTGCAGTCACAGGAGGAGATGTTACTCTGCTGCCATATATATGCATCTTCAGGTAGGATACAAACTGGGAAGCACTGAATCAGATCAACAATAAGAAACAACAATTTCCAAGTTCAGCTTGGACAGTTGGAGTGTTTAGAGCTCTTGTAAACTTTGTGTACATCTACAAACGAAACCATGTACACTGCAGAAATGTCTGAGCTAGCAGATATCACTCAAGGGATAAAGCCAGAAGGTAAATAACTACATTAGAATGGTGCTTTGCCCAAAATTATCAAGCTCTGCTTATTGCTAGCAGCTTTACTTTACCATAGGGATCATTTCCAGCTGGAGCCAATAGAGGTGAGCAAATATTTTCCTTCTGCAATGCTTTGGAAAATCCTGTAGATATGCTGAAAAAGAAAGTTTTCCAACTCAGGGGTCCATCAAATAGAGGCATGCAGATCACCCTCATCAGAAGAGGATCACACTGAGCTGTTTGCCCCAAGTGATGCTGCAAAACCTTCAGGGTTACAGAAGATAGAGGTTTGGGCTGAGCAACTGAAAAGCCCTAAAGTTCAGGTGCAGGCTTGTTCAGTGAATGCCTCTAAGTCTGGCCAGAACAGGGATGTGCTTTCAGTCAGTTTTCAATTTGCTCTCGTACTCTGGAAATTGTGGAATGCCTTGTGGAATGAACAAACAAATAAAAAAACAACAAAAAGACAGCAGTTGGGGCAATAGCAAGCACAGATACAGGTTGGGTGGAGAATGGCTTTAGAGCAGCCCTGAGGAGGAGGATTTGGGGGTGTCAGAGGATGAAAGACTCAGCATGAATCAGCAATGTGTGCTTGCAGCCCAGAAGGTCAAATATATCCTGAGCTGCCTAAAGAGAAGTGTGACCGGCAGGGAGAGGGAGGTGATTCTGTCCCTCTGCTCTGCTCTCATGACAGCCAGCCCGGAGCACTGTGTCCAGTTCTGGACAATAAGGACATAGGGCTGTTGGAGCAGGTCCAGAAGAGAGAACTAAGATTATCAGAAGGATGAAGCACCTTCCCTGTGAGGAAAGGCTGAGAGAGCTGGGGCTCTTTATCCTGGAGAAGAGTAGGCTCTGACGGGAACTTATCACCCTTCCAGGACCTGAAGAGGCTTACAGGAAAGCTGGGGAGGGACTGTTTATAAGGGTATGACAACAGGATGAGGTGAAACTGTTTTAAACTGGAAGAGGGTAGCTTTAGACTAGATATCAGGAAGAAATTCTTTAATGTGAGTGTGGTGAGATACTGGCACAGATTGCCTTGTGAGGCTGTGGATGCCTCCTGCCTGGAAGCACTTGCGGCCAGGCTGGATGGGGCTGTGAGCAACCTGGGCTATGGGAAGTGTCCCTGCCTGCAGCAGGGGGTTGGGACAAGATGCTCTGAAAGGTTCTCTCTAACCCAAACTGTTATGTAACTCTATGATTCCATGACTTACCCTAAAGTATGATGGCTAATCTTTGCTGGCCCATGGGCAGTAGTACTGAGCCAGTAAGTGACAAATCACAGCTGCACATGACATGCTTTCTCTGCCTTCTAACCTAGGCAGAGGCACCAGCAGCAGCTTCCTAAGGCCGTAGACAGCAGCTGACATCAGGAGACTGGGAAAACAATTAGTTGGGAGCTGGAAGGAAGACTGCAGCTGTGTTTGGTGCAAACCCGTTGACAAACGTTCTCCAGCCAGGTGTGATCCAACACTAGAAATATACACGTTCATGGTTTTATATGCGAGAGTCAAGGGCAGGATGGCTAAGCTCAATTTTTGCTCTGGATCGCATCTGCACCCTGTTACTGATGCAGAATACATTTACAAGGAAATCTTGATGATACTGCAAGTAGCTCTTTTATACCACTGTAATTCACTGAGGAGGAGGAGGATCATCTGTAAAGGAGTCAGCCAGGGACAAAGTATTTTTCAATAAGTAGTTATGGAAAATGAACTGTAGCTCAGGATGGGAAAAAAAATAAAACCCTCCAGAAGTGTGAATCTGTGCTCTGGTTCCTGCTGCCTTTCCTGCCTCATTCCCAAGGCACACAGCAGCCAGGATGGCAGCCCTGCCTCTTCCAACCAGAAAATAAGCCTCCAGGTAAGAAGTCACAGTGGTGCAACTGAGTACACTGTCAGAATTGATTCCTCCCACCCCCTATGTTGACTTCTTGACGATTCATTTAGTGCCTATGACTGTTGCAGCAGAATTACTGAGTGTATTCTCTTTTGATCTAAACACCTCGACATAATGGTGAGTTTAGACTACTTGGTGGGAGAAGAAAAAAAGAGCAGCAAATAATTTCATTCTTACGAAAGAATCTATTTGCTGGAGAAGAGAGCTGGAAAATTACTGCTGTCGTACTGTTCTGTTTGAATAATTTTCTGTAGGAGAATTTTAAATGCCTTTGTGTCTGCAAGGGGCAGCTTCTCCTTTTCCCAGATGGGTATTATGGTACGAGGCACTGATACAATTTGGAAGATGTACTATTGACTGTCGTGAAATGATACTGAAAATGATGAAATCAATTTAATTCTCTAATGGCCCAAAGAAAGGAGGGAAAACTTTATGTGTGTTGTTTGACCTGCCTTATGAGAGGCTGAAAATCCTGTTCTCAGTAATCAGGAGATGGATCTCATATTTTACAAGTTTGTTGTTTGGGGGTTTTTATTTTGGTTTGTTTTTGATTCAGAAGCTGAAGAGGGAAGAACTGAACCACAATTTCTAATTCTAGATCCTTCCACTATTCCTCAGAATGAGCAGAGAACACAGCTTCTGTTCCAAATCCTGAAGTGCTTCAAGCCTTCACATAGCCTAGTGGCCATCAATACCTTCCTGGTTGGATTAGAAGGATGGCTTGCTGGGTATGGGACTACGATTCAGGAGATTTGCATTCAGTTCTCATTGTTACTACAGGTTTCTTCAGCAGATCATTTAACTTCATTAGGGCTTTCTCTGCTCTAAGCGTCTTGTAGTCATTTATACTGTCAATTCCCCATGAACAGGCCCACATAATACTGTGAGCTCCTAACAGCTAACAGTGCAGAACTGGGCAAGGCTGGGCTCCCCTGCAGTACTGCATTACAAACAGTAAGATATCAAGCACACTCCTCTCAGCCAGTGCACCCTGACTGAGCATTGCTCCCACAGTTTCATGGGTTGAACAAGCAGTGAAATTCTCTGAAAGAAACATCAGGCTTGCAGCTTTAGGAATATCCTTTTTGCACAAACCATGCAAAGGAAAAGCCCAGGACCTGATACAACCTCACTGGTTCAGGTCTGCCTTCCCTCTATCCATCAAATGCTCCCTTTATTACAAGCCTCCAGGACAAACAGTGCCTCAACATTTTTGATTAAATGCTTTTCAAGCTCAAAGGCCCTAGCAAGCAAGTGAGTTTGGTCTGTGATATTGCACTAATATGACAAGAATGATTGATTGAAGCAAACCTTTTCCCCTTTCACTCCACAGCTACTTCCACAAGTATTTTGATTCTGGCAAGAAGTATGACATTATTGATTTGCTTCTGCACTGCTTGGTCTGGAGCCTCATCTGCAAAAGCATTATTCTTTATTGCTTCAATAATTTCACTGAGTGCAGAGAACTCCACTGTATTTTTTTTACTTAGCGTTTAGTGATTCTTTAAATTTTTTATGTGCTCTGAAGCTGAAAATCAGCCATTTGCAGAAACGCACTGGAAAGCAACCAGAAATCCAGATGTCTCCATAGACATGGGACCACTTACACTTGCTGATCCAGAGTTCTGACTGGGACACTGATAGCACACTGCCTTTATGTAAAATTGTAAGGAGAAATGGGCAGGGAAAGGTTCTGAACTTGGGCCAGCACCACATCCTGTGCCCAAATGGCTCCTGGTCAGCAGGAGAATAGAGGCAGATGCAAGCAAGGGGTCTGTAAAAGCATGCTCATTTTTACCTTTTGTCCTTCCAAAGCCCTCTATTTGAGGTGCTGTTGAACACAAAGGAAATTCCAGACCATTGGAGGATCGAAGGGTACATTGTGCATGTGTGTTTTGAGGTTTACAACTCTGGATCTGCCCATGTAGCCTGTGAATATGTGGGAGACACACTCAGAATCCAGGATTTGCACTTTGACACAATACTGTGCTTAGTTTGCCTCCTTTGATTTCCTACATTGAGCTAAAACGTCTCAAGAGAAAAAAAGACTGCAACTGATGCACTGATAGCAGAAGGTGGCAAAAAGGGCATCACTTCTTCAGTTAGATAGAGTAGCTCAGGACAACAGTGCCATACAAACCCTCCTAAACACATCTGCTCTTTGAGAGCTGAATTTGTGTGTCAGCTACATGTTGTAACCCAGCTTACAGCTTACAGCCTGGGGGCCAAAACGATTACAGTAAGACAGAAAACCTCCCACTCTCATTAGAGATGTGAATGAGCCGTGATCTTTGCATCATGTAACATTTTTCAGTTTCCAGGACACTGCAGTGTATGGAGTTATTTAGCAGCCTGAAAAGGTCACATCTACTTTCTTCCCACTGCTGTTTACAGAGCACAGTAGGCATCAAATACAAGAGGTCATGTATTTTCATTCTGGAGACTTCAGGGCAAATGAGGATGTAGAAAAAACACGCTTGCAAAATAACACAACTGTGAATGGGGCAAGCAGACAGCCAACATATCCTCTTCCATTGGTCTTCAGGGGAACACTGGCAATTTTCTGCATCTGAAGAATTAGACTCAAGCCTTGAATATGGAGCTGAGAACAAATCCCTAAACTAAGATTTCATCCTACACAACACCTGCCCGGAAGCTGCTTTGTACTTCAATCTTTGCTTTGTGACCTCAGAAATTAACAACCTCATATTAAATGTCAGGCAATGGGTTTGTAAATCCTAAACCCCAAAGCTTCTCTTTATCAAGATGCTAACTTGTCTGTTTTGGTCAGCAAAGGGTATTCTTAAGAGAAAGTTTCTTATCACCCTGAGGTATGGCACTGTGACACTTTAAAGATGTACAGGCTTATAACAGATTGTCTGGTAATTTTCCCGTGCAGAAGATATATGTCAGTGTTTAGAGGAAGGAGAACACTATAAGAAGTGCAATGCTGGAAGCATATATCGAACCCCTTTTCATGTTTTATCTCTCTCGTTTTCTCCAAGCAGTTGAATGATCCGATACAACACAGCTGATCTTTTCCAGTCATTGCTACCCTGCAATGCATTTCCACAAGGGTGGAGGCAGAATGCAGTTTTGATGACCAACCCTACCCACATCTGGGAATATTTCATTAACTGCCTCCTTCCCTATTTCAAAAATAAGAGAATTTTTCCAAGCCATGGAAATTGCATCCCAAATCTTCAAGCAAGCAACTGTCCCATGAAGGTAAAGAGTTGATCCTGCTTGAGTGCGCAGAGCCAGGGCTGCCAATATAGCTATGCTCCCCCAGAGCAGCTCTGCTGAACCTCTGATTACAAACACATCCATAGATATGCTACTGAAACGTTCAGGGCACTGCCACGGGCAAAGTTCATTTGTCTGAGGGAGAACTGAATCACAGAGTCACAGGATGGCCAGGGTTGGAAGGGACCTCAAGGATCATGGATCTTCAACACCTCTGTCACATGCAGGGCCACCAACCTCCCCATTTAATACCAGACCAGGCTGCCCGGAGCCCCATCCAACCTGGCCTTGAACACCTCCACGGATGGACGGGGCATCACAGCCTCTCTGGGCAGCTGTTCCAGCACCTCACTGGATCAAACCCACTGAAGTCCATGGAATTCTATCTATACATCAGTCAAAAATTCTGCTCAAAATTAATCTTGCCATGCCTTCAGAGATTGTCCCATGGATTTTAAGTATATTTCTTTGATTGTGCATTTGTTGACCTTATTTAAGAGACTTTTCAGTAGATCTAATGTGCACATCTGTTCCATGCAACAACAAGGCAATTACAAAAGCAATTAAAATGATACTCCAGCATTTAGAAATGACAGTTTCTTGCAGGTGACATCTGTTCTGCCACTCTGCCAATTCCACAGCAAGCTTCATAGCACACTACAGGGAAGGTCACAAGTCACTGTAGTTACTTCTACGATGAATAAAGTGTCACAGAGCCATGCCCAGGCAGAGGGCAGGCCCACCTTACCTGAAGCAGTGCAAGCTCCATGCAGTGCCCTCACACAGCACCTCCCTGCTGCTGGAAGCAGAACACTTGCCCTTTCTTCCAGACATGTTTGAAACACACAGCATCCTTCCAGACACCACTGGGAGAAATTGAAAGTGAGGAGGGAGGTCAGGACGTTATTTTTGTCTTGTTTGTACTTTTATGATTTTAGCCTAAGCCTTTAGCTTAAGGACTACAGTTCTTATTTCAGAGAAATTGGGACCAGTTTTAAACTTAACAGAATAAACAACAACAATGCCAAAAAACCCACCATTCTTGCATTTCTTTTTTCAGCATATAATGCAAACCCTGCTGACACCAGCAGGATATTAGCTGCCATCCTGCAGGACATCAGCCAAACCTGGACTATTGCCTGCAGTTTCACAGTATCTCGTACAAGACCGCACACTAACAAGCTGGGATGTGCTCTGGATCGCAGCTGCTCTTCACTTCAATAGCCTATTGACACCTGCACTGTTTTACACCCTCTCTTCTGATCTTAAACAATAGCAGACAATGTCATTGTGATACATGGCCTCCTCATCCCCAGTTCTGATTTACTGTATTGAACTATGAACTTTAAGACCATCTCTCTGCTGAATGTTCAAATATTTTTCTGTTGGGTGAGCTCAGGCTTTTAATTTTATACAAAAAACAGGTCAGGACCTTAGCCCATAGTGAAATAAGTCATTCTAAGGGGTGTTTCTCTAGAAAGCTAGGGCAAATTAGTAAGTAACCAGGTAGACTTTCTATGCGGTAGTAAACATTTCCTGCTCTCATCATTGCAGATAATAACACCACTGTTATGTAAGTAAGCCTTCTGGGCTGCATTAAAAAAGAGGTGGCCAGCAGGGAGAGGAAGGTGATTGACCCCCTCTACTCAGCTTTTGTGAGGCCCCATCTGCAGCACTGCGTCTGGGCTGGGGCTCCCAGAACAAGAAAGATGCTGAATTCTTGGAATGAGTCCAGTGAGGGCCACTACGATGATCAGAGGGCTGGAGCACCTCTCCTATGGGGAAAGGTGGAGGGAACTGGGATTGTTTAGCTTGGAGAAGAGAAGGCGCTGGGGAGACCTCATGGTGGCCTTCCAGTGCTTGAAGGGAGCGTATAAACAGGAGGGGGAACAGCTGTTTGTGAGGGTGGGTTGTGATAGGACAAGAGGGAATGGTTTTAAACTGAGACAGGGGAGGTTTAGGTGGGATATTAGGAAGAAGTTTTTCACCCAGAGGGTGGTGAGGCACTGGAACAGGTTGCCCAAGGAGGCTGTGGATGCCCCATCCCTGCAGGCATTCAAGGCCAGGCTGGATGTGGCTCTGGGCAGCCTGGGCTGCTGGTTGGCGACCTGCACACAGCAGGAGGTTGGAGCTGGATAAGCAGTGTGGGCCTTTTCAACCCAGGGCATTCTGTGATTCTACAATTCTGTGATTCTATGATCTGGGAAGAGTAGCAGTTAAGATAGATATGCTGGAAAATAGTCTTTGGCACCAAGAATATAGTGAGATATTCTAGAATATTTCTCTGAGCACTGATGGAGCTGTAGGTGTCCCTGTTCATTGCAGGGGAGTTGGATGGCCTTTAAAGGTCTCTTCCAACTCAAACGGTTCTATGATAAATGGATTAGGTTAGTGTCACACCTGATCTACTGACGTCTGACTTTGTCTGTGTTTGTGAAGGTTTATAAATGCCCTGAGTGATCAGACTCATTTATATGCAAAATTTGGATTTTACTTTCAGAGATTAGTGCTGATCCACAGTTAGCACAATTTTGATGTTTCTATCTTAGAAATGTTTTTAAATTCAAGAGCACTGGAGAAGCAGTCAGAGAAGAAATACATGAAAAGAACTATGAATTAATAAGGATTCCATTCCTGACAGAAATTGAGCATCTGCTAATCGCACAGATCCGGCTCCTGTTGGAAAGAAAAGATAAAAAGTACAAAAATCTAATCCTAAATCAGTGGATATTACAGGCACCAGATCCATTCATGGTTGAACCTTTGAGATCTAACATGATAATAAAGATGTTCAGATGTACTGCTCTAAGCAGCTTTTTCACACGAGTCTTAACATCAGTATAGTATTGCCACTGTGCAGGTTGGCACTTCAGAGAAATCAAGAGCTGCCTGCAAGCAGCAGACTGAATCATGCCCAGTTTTAATGAATGACTCACGATATTCTACAGCATCCCATCAGTATGATAATGACTGTTAAACACAGCTGTTTTCATAACAATTTATTTCCTTGACAAGTTGAGTTAAGGTAAGTTTTCAGTGCTGTTCTCAGTCATTTAGTTCTGTGCCTCATTAGGAGTCACTTTCATCGACACTGTTCATGTTGCTGTGAAATTCCCTGTTGCTTGAGCTTTCCCTTGTTGTCTCACCTCTCTGCAGTTTATATCAACAAATCCCTTGCATAGTCATCTTTGTGTTTGAATGCTGTAATAAGGATACCCTTCAAGACTGGGCACGCAAGTCATTATATGGACTCTGACACTGCACGTATATCTCTTCGCTCCTCCTATCTCTAAAGAGGTAGCATGGCACCCCTTATGGAAGATGATACCATGAACCTACACATGAATGGGTAGTTTAAGGAGAAACACTTTGTTTTAGTATAGATGATTCACTGAAAAACTGACCTTTGTTGCAATATATATATTCCTACACGTATGGGAACTACAATACTCCATGCAAGAACTTTCTTTGGGCCATGGCAAAGACCAGGTTGCCAAAGACAATTTAGGCTCATTCAAACGGCGTAAGTATGAAAGCTTGCTTTTCAAAGGGTGATTAGTTCTTAAAGATAACACCTGTTCCTTCTGGTGCTTAATGAGACAGATTCTTCAGTGTAGAGGTGGATGTGCAGGCTGACTGGTGCTCCAGATCAAAGCACTGTGCTAATTGTGCTGTTAGTGCGGTGCTAATGCTGAAGTATATTGGTAGCTTTAAGAGCCATTTTTGTTCATCTAAAATTTCCAGCAAGTATGTAAGACAAATTCAATATCACTGAGTCTACTTAATGTATTGGCAGGACAGATCTTGGCTTGTGCACAGAGTATGGGAGCAGTTATTTCTCCAAATACTTTTGCCTTGAAAAATTCTGCTCTGGACAGGCAGCCTTTGCTTGCAACATGCAACTCGTATCAGGAGACAGAAACACGATGCAGCTCTAGGATGATCTTGTTGACTACTGTTGCCTATTCATCATTTCACTCTCCCTGTTTTGTATAAAGACCATCTCTTATTAAACAATTTCTGGATAATCTCTTGGTATATTCCAGGTCGAGATCAAAACCAAAGCCAAGACAGATATACATGCCTATACATTACTAATTGGTAATTAAAAAGAATGACCAATTAAAGCTAGCACTAGATCTACCATGACTAAAACAGTACAGGAGGGTAATTAATAGCAAACTACATCATTATTACAATACTAATGCAGTGCAGACATGTGGAATACTGAAATCCCTTGAAAGTTAGAAGAATTTAGAAGGCAACTGATATGACTAAAGCATCATTCATTGAATGAGGCTGCAGATATGAATTAAGCTGAAATTTTCTTCTTCATTACTTTAATACATGGAACTAATTAATTATTTTGCAGCAAAGTATTCTGTAATCACAACAAAAAGGACAAAAGCATGCCATCTGGTCAAAAGAGAAGGTAACAGTAAAGATGGTAAGTTGACATGGCCAGGTTGACAGTTTAAAGAAGCTTTTACTATCCTTCTTTTTTTAATCAACTGTGTCTACGAATTAATCTGTAATTAGTGCCATGAGCACTACAAATGTAAGTTCAAATCATGCGAGAAGTTGAATCAAATCACTGCTCTGTGAGGCTTAGAAAAATCTCACCTGAGTCACAAAATGAAGATAAAGTACTAAAATGTCAGCAGGACTGGGAGATTTTGTTCTTTGCAAAATTAAATAACTGTAGGCTTCAATTAATTTTAAGTGACTAAGTTGGGCCTGCTTCAGTACAATTCTGCCTTTCTGTCTGTACCCCTGTTCTTAGCTATTTCCAGAAGGCCATAAAACATGTCCAAAGCAGGAGGAGGAGCAGCAGCTAGCTGGGAAGTCAGTGTTTGCAGTAAGTAATCAGAATTCTGGAAGGAAAAAAAAAGAAAACATGTAAAAAATTTCCAGTGCAACAAATCTATTCTTACTGTAGACTGAGTTATTTCCACCTCCTCTTTTCTATACACACACATCTATCCTGCTCAAAGTGAAGCTTTCATTTCAGAGGACTGTTATCTCTCAGGGGCAGAAGGGATGCACAGGAGCTGTGAGACAGTGAGCTGGGGATGGTATGTTAGCCCTGGTATCCATGAACTCTTGTCTACAAGGAGGCTGCAGCTGGAAGCCAATACTTTGGTAATGGCTGGAGGCACTGCAGCCAGCTTTTATTGCTACTGCCACCTGCTACATCTTTCCACTTGTCAAGACTGGCTTTTTATAGGCAAAAATTCTTCATTCTACTGACAAGATTAGCATCAGTCTCTTGCTCTCAGGGTCTATTCCTTGCCCACAGTAGCCAGGAAATGGTATTTTCTCCTAGCTTTCAGGAGCACAAATAACATGGCGAAGGAATCAAATGATCATCTACAGAGCAAAAATGAGAGAAAGCATTTTCTCAACTTGAAGCCATAGTTATGTTATTTATCACGACATGACCAACACCCTGGTATGTCTTAAGTTACTAACTATAAGTCGAAGAAAAGCAGCAGAAGCCAGGATTCACATCAAAATTGCTACCTATAGTTTTGCACAAATTCTGGCTATCAGTGAACAACACAAAACACATGTACAAGTATTTATGGAATCACAACCTAAAGAGCTTCAGAAACAGAATGCAGCATCCACTGAGTTAATGGCGTATCACACAATGCAGAAACAACCTTATTTTAAAATGACCTTATTTTCTATTGGCATCATGTGAAAAGATACATGTATTTATAAAGTGAGAGCAAAGCAGAATCATCAGTTTATTTGTAAGTTTAGTAGCACTGCAGTATATTACCAAGTCCATGTTCCCATCAGATTCAACATACCACACTTTAGGTTGGCATTTAATACAGATATTTGTAGCCTGCAGGAATAATAAATGAAACTAATTAAGTTTAATAATTCAAGAGAACCTGGCATGCCTGATTGCTACATAAATGCTAATTATCTTTCTCCTCTTCCAATACATGTCCCCCTCCCCCCATGATAAATACTTATTCTGGAAACGTCAAACAAGTACATTGAGGAAAAAAATCACTATGGAAAGGGAATCACTCTGCCATCCCCCTTTTGACATACAAAACACCCTAGGTTAGGTTTGCAACTGATGCAGACTTGGATAAAATCCTACAGACTTTGAAAGAATAACATCTGCTTTCATGAAGAAACAGGTCAGTTATGAAGGAGATTTATTTTTCTTATATGTCTGTCCTCCCATCGGAAATAAAACCTTGGACATGTTGCTGGATCCAAGTGAAGAGCTGTAGCACAAGAGTGACTTCAACTGTTGAGGTATCTTTACTATTTGGTTCACAATCATAGAGTCATAGAATAACGGGCTGGGAAAGACCTTTAAGATCGTCCAGTCCAACCATACATCCATCACCAATGTGGCCCAGGAAGCCAACTCCATCAGTACAACATATAAATGTTCCTTGAACACCTCCTGGGATGGTGACTCTCCCCCCATCCCTGTGCAGCTCATTGCAGCACCTGAGCATTCTCAGAGAAGCAGTATTTCCTAAAGTCAAACTTGAGTCTCGCATGGCACAACTTGAGGCCATTCCCTCTAGTCTTATTGCTAGTCTTCACAGACATCCTTAATGAAGATCTACTCCCTCTACCTCCTACTCAGAACATTAAAAGCATGAGTATTTTGTAGAAAACTACCTTTTTCTTCCCTCACATTTTCCAGCCAGAGCTATTACCAAAACACGAGTACAAATAACTATTAAAAACATTTGATGGATGCACAACGTATAATTACAATTAGAACTGAGAGGAGGTCTCATCATCAGAAGCACTATACTCACAAAGGAAAACAAAGGTGAAGATTTTGTCCTGGTTGAAAGTCATTGGCTGCAAAGCACTTCAGACCAGCAGCTGTCTGAGCAAGAAGCAGTATGCAGAGTGCTTGTTACTTAAAATTAAGAAAAGAGCAAATCATAGCTGCACCCATTCATTTTGTTCCAAAATCCACTCCAAGCCAATGCTCTTTTGCCAAGGTGAAAAGTGAAGGAATATACTCCAACTGATGAATAATTTCCTTTGCAGTATAGAAAAAATCTTTTGAGCCAAAGCATGACTCTGAGATTACCTTGCTAACTAAAGAAGAGCACTTTGTACGGGTTTTTAATTAGCCTGCCTAAAGCTTGTTCTTCCTCCGTTATTTATGATTCTTCTTCTCCACAGTGCAATTATCACCGCTATAACACACACAGGAACACACATGCAAACATATGTGTACAAGGAGAACAACATGCCAGTGAGGAGCAGAGACATCTCCTCTTGCACATAGGCACTTGTACCTAATGGTTAAAAAAGCCTCAGCATGCACGGACATTAGCTTTGATCTTTTTTTCAGACCTCTCTTTTCCAGAGTCATCTACAGGATGGTGAGGCTGCCCACTGTAACCATTAGTCACTGCATTTCTTCTCATTACCTATATCCTATTTACTTACATATTTTGGTGGAAGTTCTTCCAGAGGAGGCACCAAGTGCACTGGGCCAGGAACAACAGGGATGTGCTCTCAGCAGCATCACTAAAACCACCATTTTTCTTGTGCACATTTACCAGATACCTCGTAGAAGAACACTGAATGAGTCTGGCTCCCATATTCATGTTTAGAACTACTGCAGAAGGTAGGGCACACAAACACACAGTGCTGCACATGGAGAGGGCCGCATAAAGGTTAATTATTTACATGTTTGGATGAGCTGCCTTTGCCCAATAATTCCTGCATCTGCTCATTTAGTATGGCTATTGAGGAGATTGAGGTACACTGGCAAACACCAGGACTTGTGCTAGTCCTCACAGAGGACTGAATGGGGGCAGCACTGGGGAGCAGGCTGGGGAACAGGTGCTGTGCCATACAAGAGAGCCATAGAGGCTGAGCAGCTCAGCTCCAATGTCATTACATCCAGGCAAAGATGATTACTGATACAGGCAGGTAGAATGCAAGTCTGCATGCCAGTAACATTTATTCCTCATGCTAAAGGCTTGCTTGTTTTGTGTTCAATTGTTGAAAGCACTGCTTATCCCTTGCAAAGAACTTACAAAGGCTCTTCACCCAATACTCGGTTCTGGGTGAGTCTGTGGACAGGCATTGCCATTTTACACATTTAACTTCTCTGTAGTTCTGCTGTGCAGATCTCTTCCTTTTCCTCAGCTTCGCCCAGAGAGAGCATTTAAGGCCAGTAATTACACATGCACAGCACATCTTCCTTCTATTGTGTGCTATGCTTTGTCAAACTTTAATAAGCCTCTGAAAAAAACAAAAAACAAAAACAAAAAAAAAACCCCAAACCAAGCATTCCTATTCAGTTGCATTTGGGTGTAATGAAGATTTCTTTTTTTCTAGAAGTTAAATTAATTCACTGTCGCACTCTGCCTATGCAGATATAGTGCTACCTCCATTCCAGCACAGGGGAAAAAAAACCATTTGTGGCATCATTGATTTGCATGGTAGCTGCCCTCAAAGTCCTGCTGACTTAACACCTCTGTATCCAGACTGCTCAAGAAGAACATCTCCAACCAGTGAGTCCATCATCCAGTCTCACAGGGAATTGTGCCTTTAAAAAAATGCTTGTTATTTTCAGGAATTACTTTCCTCCTTATTTAAGATAGCACTAATCTTACAAAAAAAACCAAACACGAATAACAACAACAAAAAAACCCATGATGATAGTCCGCAGAAAAAGGAAGCCCAGAGGGAAAAAAAGGACAATCACATTTGTTTCTTGCTTCTTAAAGCACAGAAATGGAAGGAGGTAGGAAGCAGGAAGGCTGGCTATGTCACTAACTTCTGGCATATGTTACAGCAGCTTGCTGGTAGGAATGAACAGTCTGACTTTCTGCTTCTCTGAAGGAGGAAGAAAGGACATTGCTAAGGACCATCTCTGCAGCAGGGATGCAAGGAAATAACTTACGCTAATGAGCCCCAAGAAACAAGTGGCTTCATAGAATGGGATGTGCTGCCCAAGGAGGTGTTGAATCACCTTCCTTGGAGATGTTCAAAAAATACCTACATGTAGTAGGGAAACACTGGTGGTAGGTGGGCCGTTGGACTGGATGATCTTGGAGGTCCTGTCCAACCTTGGCGATTCCATGATTCTATGATAGGTACAATGAACATATATTCTTAGTGGCTTTTCTGTCACATGTGCACCCAAATCCACATTCACGGTCCCACCCAGCACTCTCAGGCTCTGGATATCAATAACTGAAGTAATCACTCGAGGGGCAACAGGCACAGGACAAATGAGGGCATTTGTGCTCCACCACACAGTTCCCTCTTTTGTTCATATCAGTGTTCCTGGATAAATTGCATCTGAGATTGGATAGTGTGTCTGCCAGTGCAGCTGATCAGTAACAGGACAACTTACTGTTTCCAAGAAATGCCAAGAGCTGCTCGAAATTTCCACAGCTCACCCTCTCCCAGATTCCTGTGATACAACTCCCACATGGTTCTTGTTCACATTTTGGTTACTTGTGTTCTGTGAAACTGAGGCTTTCAGTGCTACTAGGTGAGATCTCTGCAGACCATTCCTACTGGGAATTACTCAGCAGAAGTTTAGATTCTCAATAGAATTACACTACTCAGATTTTCCTTTGCTAATTCCACATTACCAGGAGCCCTCACCCTTTTTGTGGCAGTTTGCCTCACCTGCCTGGAGGATCCTCAAACATTCCAATTTTGCCTTTCTATAAAACTGGTATTTAAGTCTTCAAAATATTCCATCTCCCCCAAACATGAAATCTGTTGGCAAGACAGCAACGGGAGGCTTCTCTTACTTAAGTCTAAAAGGGAAGAAGATAAATTCTTGTTACAGATACTTAAAGCCATATTGCAGACACACTTCAAAGGAGCAGAAAGGAACACAATTAACACAGAATTGCATGATCCAAACAGACACTTTCTATTTTGTTTTGCTCATGAAAGGCCCCAGTCCAGAGTTTGGGATGAGCAGTGAATATTTCCTTCCTTACTTGAGCCAGCTAATACAGAAACTTGCATGTGTCTGTACACACCCAGCTGTAAAACAGGAAAGGTGCACTGTCACTGGACGAGTGACA
Source organism: Lagopus muta (assembly GCF_023343835.1). Taxonomy (NCBI): domain Eukaryota; kingdom Metazoa; phylum Chordata; class Aves; order Galliformes; family Phasianidae; genus Lagopus; species Lagopus muta. Next base: position 781,485 of record NC_064447.1, on the reverse strand, counting down.
CACAGTATGTTCTTGCCTGCAAGCATTCAGTCAGTGCTTGCAGGGCTCCTGGCAATTCTAATAATTGCAGTTAGCTGATTTGCATGTTGTGTTTCAAGCTCTGGAGATGAAAGCAGAAGTTATCTGCAGCTTTGAATCCTCTTGGAAACACTGTGTATTTGGCAGGGGAGGTAGATGAAACAGTTCTGTTACAACAGAACAGAAGGAGGAAAGTTCCCTCCATTAGTACTGACGCTTCAGTTGCATATATCAGTGGTTAATTTGAACTACTGTTACTTCACTTAGGCCAGTATATTTGTATAGGAATGAAAAATTACACCACTATGACCATATAAATGTCTATTGCCTTCTCACTGCATAAATGAGTTCCTTTAAAATACATATTGGTGAATTCAAATTAGGTATAAGGAATATTGATATTCTCTGCCGGCCAACAGTAATGGGGCAGACTCCATTAGTGTTACTGATATGTTTAGATAATCTTCAGTGGCGCTGCTGTATGAAGCACGTGCTACTCAGTACAAAGCTGCCCAGAATTTCACCCACTATTTGTCTTTTTCTCATTACATTATAGAATCACAGAATCATAGAATTGCCTGGGTTGCAATGCTCATCCATTTCCAACCCCCTGCTGTGTGCAGGTCGCCAACCAGCAGCCCAGGCTGCCCAGAGCCACATCCAGCCTGGCCTTGAATGCCTGCAGGGATGGGGCATCCACAGCCTCCTTGGGCAACCTGTGCCAGTGCCTCACCACCCTCTGGGGGAAAAACTTTGTCCTCATATCCAACCTAAACCTCCCCTGTCTCAGTTTAAAACTATTCCCCCTTGTCCTATCACAACCCACCCTCTTAAACAGTCATTCCCAGTTGAGACCTCACATGTGAGGGACTATCCTTTAAACTGCCAGAGGTGTATTCAAAGACAGAAACGTGTAGCTATGGGCATGATCCTGCCAAATACTGGTATACAACTTTTGCTCCCTATTCAGCACATATCCTCTGTAATATCTGCTAAAATGTAAGTTAAGGACTTCTTGTTCTCAAAGGTAGTCAGCATTAAAGTCCATTCTTTGAATAGATGCTCCTGTTCAGTACATCAGTTAAATGAGTTGTAACATTTAACAAAAAATGCATGCTATTACATATTTACTCGCAAAAATAAATAAATAAATAAAATCCTTGAATATCTCTTCTTGCAAATTTTAATCACTTACTCAATGTCAAGACTTTAATTAGGCTGCTCCTAGGAAGCAGAGTGAACAAGTCATTAGTAATGCAGTCATAGACCAAAACTCTATTAGGAAAATGATACTTTCATTTCAGTAGACAGACATCAGTATAGTTAATCTGATTCTTATATTCTAAGTGAGAAAAAGATACTGCACTGGGTTTACTAACTCCCTTGATGTAACTTGTACATGTACATTACAGTAAAATTGAACAGCAGTGATGAGGAGAAAGCCTGCTATGATTACAGTAAAGAAAATGTGATATCATTTCATTTTTGCTACTACTATGAACTTTCTGTCAGAAAAAGTTCTTCCCTAACTTGCACCCAGTGCAGGGCAGCAGGCATTGCTTAGTTTTATTTGAGAGCACTTCTACAGCAGTGAGCCTGCAGTACTGAAATACTGAACAAGCAGATGAATCATAACAACTACTTTCAGTAATTGCACAGCAAACTGACAGGCAGAGAACTGGACTAATTGAATGCATACACTAGTCTGTAGTATCTAACAATAAGGCTGCCAAGAATATAAACAGTGCTGTTCCCCTGGGTATTGAGAACTGCTATCCCCTTACACCCCTTCATTCTCACTTCTGCAGACTCCAGGGTCCAAGCTGAGTTGCAGAGAATTCAAGTAATGTACATCATCATAATCAAGAAAGGTGGCAAGCAAGGAGATCACTGATGAGAAACAGGAAAATGTCATTACATTCAAGTTGTTATGTGAGTGACCAGAAAACAGATTTTAAACACTAAGTGTTAAAAGCAAAATTAGAGCTAGAGATCAAAAGAAGACAGTGGATAGATTTTTAGGACTTGAAAAGAGTTGGCTTGTGCTTGAATTGAAACAAAGGTTTTTCCATTTATACTAGTAATGGAACAGTGGTCTAGCCTCTGGGCAATGTAAGAGAGCAAGGCACATCAGAGCTGAAGTGCAAGATGTGAAAGTTTAATGCTCAGCCTTAGAAGTGAAATGTTTTTATCTGAGGAGACTATTGTCAACAGTTTTGAATTAGGAATTGTTTTTTAAGAAGCTACTATACAAAAATGCATGCAGAAGATTTTCTCTACTTAAACTTTGCCTTGACAGGAAGAAATGCTGTGTGCTGTTAATAAAAAAGCACTAAAGTCGTAAAGCCAACATCTCCTATAGCATACTTATGCATTTTGATGCCTTTTATATTTTCAACAATGCCAAAATAATCAAGTGATGCTTCTGTGAAACTTAAGAAGATCTACTGAGTCTTCTACTGTAAAACTGGAAGTGCAACCTGTGAAAACACAACTCTTCTTCACGCATTCAGAAATATGGACTAGTTCAGTTGCAAGTTTAATACGTGGTAGAAGAGGTCTGTTCATCTCTCAAACAGAAGACATAGCCTCCATGAGGATTCTAGCTCTTCTGTCTCAGTAAAATGTACCTTAATTGTTTTGGAGACTAATAATATTCACTATTTTAAAGAGAGCTGTGTGTAAAATGTGGTGGTAGAAGTGCAGACAGTAGACAGTATGGTGCAGTGAACTTCATGGTTGATGGAGATGATAATTTTTAGGAATACTAAATTTCACAAGCGTCAGTGCTCTGCTCTGTGACATTGATGCTAGCTGGAACAGTGAACTAACTCTTGCAAAAGATGACAACACAGAAGGTTAAATCAAGTTTGTCATAACCATTTTATGTGACTCTGGAACAGAAGTTGCTCATGCTCAGCTCTGCTATTCAGGAATGATTCTGAACATAAAACACTAGAAGAAAATGATAATGTCTTATTCAAGGACCATCTTAACTCTTAAAACAGACTTATGAAGTCCCACACCCTATTTCTGCTTCCTGTCTCTGATAAGAACACACTAAATGTGGTATCAGCATCTGCAACCTGAGCTAAGATACACCCAGGCTCACACTTTTCTCTCAAGTGTCATCCATCACATTCCTCCTGTTCAGAATAGTATTTGACCAAGCTGAATTGCATGATAACAGAGATATTGGATTTTTTTCCAAAGTATTTAATTATCAGTTCCCTTCTCTACCATAAAGACCTTCAGAAACACTCTACTGCAACCCCTCTTCTCCACAAGCTACTCCAATTTGAGCTTCTTGTTTTAGCTCAGCTAAGCCCAGGAAATAAAACAGGAGATAAATAATACTACCTTCAAATGTTAAGATAATGAAGACACACATTGGAAAGAGGGAAAGCCCTCGGGGCAACCACCAGCAGCCCTCACCACAGCAGGTGAGCAGGCATTACCCCTGGATGTCAGGAGAAGGATCCAAGCACAGACAGAAGCCCTCTGGGGAGCATGTCTCAGTGGGAGCTTGCTAATTTGCTGCAATACTTTCTCTTTGCTTTTCTCTTGCATCAGATAAGCAACCAGAGGAGAAAATAACTGGCATAGGATGCTGACTTCAGGGCTGATTCCCTCTCGGGGCTGGAGGAGCTCGTGTACAGCGCTCACCTGTTGCAAGGCAGTACATGAGTGACACTGCGGACACACGAACAAGGCTGCCAGGAACAGACAGCAGCCAGACAGCACCACCCGAGCCCAGCAGGGCCCAGCTCTTCTCAGACACCACAAGCACCACAACTCTGCTCCTCACCCAGCCACTCTTGAGGCAAGAGTGCTATTCCATCTGACTGCATCTGGCCCGGCGTGTAGCCCTGCTCAGCTGTGGCCCGTAGCTGTGGACCTGGTGAGGAGGTGGTTTGGGTCAGTACAAGCACCTGCTGTTCTGCTCTCTGCCTGGTGTTTTCTTTGCATCCTCCCTTCAGCCCCTTAGTGGGTTCACTCATCCTTCTTGGCAGATTTCTTTCACCCTGTTGGCACCTTTCTGATTTTAAGAAGTCCAGAAAAAGCAACAAGCTGAAGGGAATTAAGAATAAGACCAATAAAGCAAAGAACCTAGTCAGTCTGTCCTAAAGGTAAAAACAAAGAAAACAAAGTCAAAAACCACCACCAAATATACAAAAAAAAAAAAACAAAACCAAAAAAAAATAAATCCATTTAATTACCCAAGTTCCAGCTTCAGTCAGAGAGATCTCTGCCTCCTATCACGGAATCATAGAATCATAGAATCTTTTGAGTTGGAAGGGAGGGACCCTTAAAGGCCATCTAGTCCAACTCCAGTGCAGTGAACAGGTACAGCTACATCTCCATCAGATGTTCAGAACGTGGTCCAATCTGATGTGGAATGCCTGCAGGGACAGGGCACCCACCACCTGTCCAGGCAACCTGTGGCAGTGCCTCACCACCCTTGTTGTAAAATACTTCTTCATTATATCCAATCTAAAATATCCTCTCATTTAGTTTGGAACTATTTCCCCTTGTCCTGTCACAACAGATCCTGCTAAAGAATGTTTCCTTCTCCTTATAGCCCTTTTAGATACTGGAAGGTTCTCCTTGGAGCCTTCTCTTCTCCATGCTGCACAGCCCCAGCTCTCCCAGCCTGTCCCATAGGAGATGTGTTTCATCCCTTGCATTGCTTTGTAGCCCAGACTCCAACAGGTCCACATCTCTCCTGCACTGGGGCCTCTACATCTGGACACAGTGCTCCAGGGGGGGTCTCACCATTGCAGAGCAGAGGGGGAGATCCTCTGTCTCACCCTGCTGGCCACTCTACTTTGCAGCCACAAATACAGTTGGCCTTCTGGGCTGCAAAGGCTCCTCACCTGCTCCTTATGGACTTGCATTCTGCAGAAGGTATGCTGACTGCTAAAACTAATGGCAACAGCATGCAGCTAACCCTTCCAGTGTACCTGGAGGAATGATGGTGTTCTGCCCTTGAAAACTCTATCACAGAAATGTCCCATTTGTTCTATAGGAGACAGCAATAGATCAGTGACGTACTCAGCACAGACAGATCTTGGACCCAGTGTAATTTTACTGACATGCATGAAGTTACATCAGAATTGATTCACCTCACTATGTTGGACTTCTGCTCATTGCTTACATTCCTTTCGCCCTTCAAAAGGGAGTACACAGCCATCACACAAGGACAGATTCATTACTTGTTCTGTCAAATCCCAGAATGTGCTCCCACAGTTGGGCAGAGCTGGCATAGATGCCCAGGCTCACCTGGTGTTCGGGAGGCTGATGGGGATCACAGTCCACCACCCCCTGGCATGTGCTGTACAAGTCTTCAGCATGCCAGAGAAAGGCAGACAGCTATTCCACAGTCTGCATGTGAAAGAGATGTGAGGAAATACCCTCCAGATCATATGTGGAACTCCTCTATCCCATGCAGTAGGAACTGGAGACCCAAAGAACCCAAATAACTTTGGTGGGAAATAGACACTTAAACAAAAAGGGGAAGGTGGGGGAGGAGACTGACTTTCCAAAATCTCTTTTCTTTGTGGTAGTAAGGCAGCATACTCATGGCGTCTTCTGATCAGTGGGACATTCAGAAGTAAGCACTTTCAGTTTCATCAATATTTGCAAGAGGTAGAAGAAAACTTCACTCCTTTTCGAGTACCACTCAAAGATGAAACGCTGGTGAGGCTGCCAATTGCATAACCTGAGCCATCTTTTCAGTGAAGAGGATGCATTCTTGCTTCACAGGATGGAAATCCAGCTTTATTCAAGTAGTTTCATTTGATGACTTCACTGTTTAATGCCTATAGTTGCTATGATCAATCAGAAGCAATAAACGCAAGGGAGGTTGCTCAAAATTAATTCTCCTAACCAAATTTTTCTATCTCTTGGTTAACATGCCAACAAGACCATGTCAAGGATAAGGTTGATGCATACTGCACTAACGACAACATATGCTTACACTGCATGACAGAGCCCAAAGCTGAAACACTGGGCAGACCACCGGTAGGTTCCCACAGAGCAGTGGGTCAGCAGGTCTTTCCTGGAAGTTGCATGGCCATATTTGTGCTGAATTACATCCAGATCAGTACAACCTGCCTCCTGAATTACTAGATTTACTTGTCCCTGTACCAAGTCATATACAGCCATACTCTTTCCCAGCTTAAAAGAGCTCTCATACAACTGTCTGGGTCACCCAGAGGCAGCACATTTATCTCCCTGATCAACGTGAGTTTGTGGGCTATTTCTGAGTGCCTCAGATTACAAAGCCTGTGGGACAGGAACAGTCCTCTGCTCACAAGTCTGGGAGGGACCTTCCATTTTGTGGCCTCAAGAATGGATCAAGAATGCGTGAGTTCCTTCACTTTGAATAATGACAGCTTTTCCTTTTGCAAAAGGAAATCAGAGCAGAGAAACTGCTGCTCTTACAGAAACTGAAAGAGAGAAAAACTATCAAAAATATCAATATTTTGTATACAAAGGAAAAACTATGCTGAGTTTATTAGCCAAGATGCACACAAGCTTAAAAATGTATCAGACTAGACCTGGAAATGTGTTCAGAGTCAAGAACTTCGAGTTAATTTATTATGCAGTAGATTTCCATCTCCACCGAGCTTAATGGGATTTGTTATTCTGTTAAATGGGCTTTTCCCTCAGAGCACCTTGTTTCATTAGACTATGTAACAGAGGTGTGCATGAATGAGGTGTGTAAACACAACACAGCCACACACCAGCTGCCCCTTCATTTTGTGCACTGCGCTAATTGCTTTTACAGATTGCAGATACACACGTACTGCACTTCATGCACAGGAGGGCATGCATGCACCATGGTCGTGGAGGCAAGAGGATGCAGGGGGATTTCTTTTTGTCAAGGAGAAACTGCAGAAAATGTCACAGGTCCCTCGAGAAGGGTTCTGACATGTTAATAGCCTACAGTGTGTTTAGTGTTCAAACTGGGAACTAGTTTGCTTGTGCAGGCAGTGCACATTCTCCATGAGAAAGTAAGCATTTTGAGATGAGACCGCACGCATCAGCACAGGCTAGGGGCTGACCTGCTGGAAAGGAGCTCTGCAGAGCAAGAGCTGTGTATCTTGGTGAACAACAGGTCAGCCATGAGCTGGCAGGGTGCCCTTGTGGCCAAGAATACTGAACAGAGCATGGCCAGCAGGGTGAGGGAGGTCATTCTGCTCCTCTATTCCAACTGGTGAAGCCACATCCAGAGTACTGCATCCAGTTATGAGCTCCTTAGTTCAAAAAAGACAAGAGTCCAGCAAAGACTGCAGAGATGGTGGGAGCCTGGAGATCCTCCCAGATAAGGAGATCTGGGGCTGTTTAGCCTGGAGGAGACTGAGAGGGGACTGAGATACCTCCCTTTGGAGGGAATCAAGTAGGTGGGGCTCTTTTTGGTGGCTTCCCGTGACAGGACAAGGGGTGATGGAACATAGGAAGTTCCATATGAACACAAGAAATAACTTCTTTTCTTTGAGGACAGCACAGCCCTGGAACAAACTGCCTGGAGAGGTGATGGAGTCTCCTCTGGAGACATGCAAAACCCACCTAGATGTGTTCTGGTGCAACCTGCTCTAAGGAATCTGCTCTGGGGGGTTTGGACTGGGGGATCTCCAGAAGTCCCTTCCAACCCCTAGGGTTCTGTGATTCTGTGTTATGCCAGATGTATACAGAACAGCCCGTAATTAAAAACCCTGCGATTCATAGCAGTGTTAAGTGGGCCCAACAAAATCATGGCCCCAGAATTCTCTCTGTCTCTTGCAAAATGTCTAAAATTTAAATGTCAATACTTATGAAGAAAAAAAACAAAAAACAAAAAACCCACAAGTAAGAAGAAAGACCACGCTTCATTTCAGAGAGGTGAAATCAAGGAAATCAAAGCACATGACCCTGGAGACAAATCCAAGAGTAAACCCAAGGTCTACATGTTCCTTCAGCACCTGAATGAAGCTCCTTTTATTACACTCCCTAAAGGATCCTCCTACTCCAGTTAACCAATCAACACACGCTGTTCTTCTCGTGCCCATGATGAGAAAAGAGATCCTCTCTCTCCAGCGCTAATTGGAAAATGAATTTTCTGTTAACTTTCATTTTAACTGAGAGTTCTTTGCCATTCTGAGCAGTAACTTGAGCATAAATGCTATAACCCTGATTCAGGCAATACATCTATTAAGTAGACATCTTGCACTTTTTCATGATAGAGTCTTATACTACACAACTGACTGACCTTGATATTCCCACTACTTACAATAATTTCTTGTTCATATAATATTATGATGTTTTCCAAGGGAAATTTATAAGCAATTTCAGCAGGTATTAGACATTGTCAGTGGAAGTCCATTTATGGTGGAAAACAAAATAAGACCCACAGAACTGTCAAGAAAAACAAGACAGGCAATGTCTAGGTTCCTGAAAGCATTAGTAACAACAGATCTAGTGTGAAATGGTAAGAGTTTTCTCCAGATACCCATTTTGTAACTTGTATAGAATAGAAACCTTGCTGAAAATAAATTTAATGTACAGAACAAGGACCAAACAAATTAATAAAAGCTGTGGGACTTGAAAAGAAATGGTTTATTTCTCTGTTGCTTTCATTTGTGTGTAAATCTAAACACATTCCTAAGCCCGGGGGCAATGTTGATTCAGAAATGACCTGTTGAAATAAATGGCAAAATTCCCTTGATTTCAGCAGAGAGAGATATTTTCACCAGATATTTAAGCCAAACTTATCAACAGCCAAAAGGCAGTACATCTGCCCTTTGAAATCCAATGGACAGGAAGAGAAAAACAGTCTTTGGATTGTCCATCTGTTCCGTAAAATTTTCCTGAAAATATATCGAGCAGTGCTCAAAACTTGCTTCCCCACTTCTACCTCATCATAATCCAGTGACACCTGTTTCTCTTTGCCTTAGAGGTAGTGCAAACTCCGTGAGTAGATGTGCCAGTCCACATTTAGGTGAGGAAGATACATAGCCAACTCCAAAAGTAATGCCTTGTATTTGTTCCCACAGAAAACACAACAGGTACAAAGAGCACAATAACACCACTTGGCAGAGCAAATTCTCAGACACAAAACACTACTTTTCAGCACAGTTACCACCACTCGCTGTGCATCTTCACCAGCAGTGAACAAAAGCTGAATGCCTCACTTGTACAGATCTGCACCAGTGGAGGTGAACTGCTGTTGCTGTCAACACTGCTGAAATGCAGCACCCAGCCCTCACTGTATCAACACCCACTGTTTGATGTCCATAAACATCCAGCAGGTGTTGATGAATGTCAGTAGGTGCCATTTTTCCACATGGAGGAATTCACTGACACCTCTTTTCTTCGCATGCACTCCCATGTCAGACACCATTCTGTCAAATTGCCCCTCTGCTGCCATCTGTCACATGGCAACAAAATGTAATGGGGTACTGGTGGGAAGCTTCAACCTCTGCTGCCATCCCACCCATCTGCCTCTGACATCATGGGCCAACATCATAAAATAGGAGGCAGCCTTTGTGCATGCCTTAGTGGGACACGGGCCAGATCAGAATTTGTGTTCAAGACTTAGGAGTGTTCAGTGACAGAATCAGTCATGGTATCACATACTACTTCTTCCGTGTGCAGAGAAGCTTATGTTTGTTACTGCAAACACATCTGTGAAGTCTCTCCTTCTCTTTCTTATTCTTGCAGTCCTGAGACATAAAGTGTCTCACGCTTCCAGACAGAAGCATTAAGAAAAAGGCAGGCTATAGTTTATCTTCTTTAATGTATTTATACTGTTTTCATGCTCTTAGTCACAGAAAACATAGATGACATGAAATCTGCAATGAAGCCTGCCAAGATATCTGTTGATCTCCCTGGTGGACCATGCTGTCCTTGCAAGATATTAGGCTGAACTTAGGGGTCCCAGTCACTGCCTTGATTACAAGGAATTACCCACTTCCAGTGACATAAGCAGAGCTGTCCAGGTATTTGGGTTCCAGAAGCATTGTACGAGGATGGTGATGGCATGGCATTGGCTTCCTGCACAGACCATACATGGTGCCCTTATATTTCTAGAAGTGTTGTGCCCACCGATGACCATTCATGACCATATTCAGTGAATGATCCAGTCATCCCTGGCCAGATGTGTCACTGGACATCCTGTCTCACTGGGGCAAAGTGGCTGTAGCAGAATGGCAAGGCAAATCACAGAATCACAGAATCACAGAATCACAGAATCACCCGGGTTGGAAGGGACCCCAAGGATCATGTAGTTCCAACCCCCCTGCCTAGCAGGGCCACCAAACATACACATTCAGATCAGGTTGCCCAGGACCCCGTCCAACCTGGCCTTAAACACGTCCAAGGATGGGGCATCCACAACCTCCCTGGGCAGCCTGTTCCAGGGCCTAACCACTCTCCTAGTAAAGAACTTCCCCCTAACATCTAACCTAAATCTTCCGTCCTTCAACTTAAAACCATTTCCCCTAGTCCTGCTGTTGTCAGCCCTTTTGAAGAGTTTACTCCCCTCTTGGGTGTAGGTTCCCTTCAGGTATTGATAGGCTGCAATGAGGTCACCCCGCAGCCTTCTCTTCTCCAGAATACTTCTCCAAAATACTGCTCTGTTTCGCTGCTCATCTGGGGAAAGCATGGTGCAGCAGGACAGGCTGCAGCTCGTTCTGGGAGGCTGCCTGATCCCACAAGTGAACCTTCTTTCTCTAGGCATGAGCTCAGCTCTTCTCTCTCCTTGTTCCTGTGTTACAAAGCAGCAGCAACACCGAGCAGCCACAGATAGGTAGGAATTGACACCATCATAACAACAGCAATGTTCTTCAGGCAGAATCAAAGCCACTGCAGAACAAAGACCAAACATAAGGTGGAATGACACAGGACAACTTCTACTGCTCTAATTTTTCTGGTATTTATGTTTCATTAGCTAGAAGTTCAGAATGGCCCTGGAAGCATATCTCCCCTGGATGAGTCCCAAGGTCACTTACATAGCTGCAGGACTAAAGAAATGCACTGAAGTCTGGCCAGCTGATAATCTTTTCCCTTGCTCATACCAATTGAATCCTTTCTTCTTTTGGATGAACTTATCCTGGAGCTAGCTAGACTGTATGCTCCTATTAAATAATGATGATTATGTTCTTTTGCTCACTGCAGACAAAGAATTATAGCCCCTCATTTAGAACTCATTTCAAAACCACGAGATTCTGTAATTGAAAGTGACTGAAGCTAATTTGATAACCCAGTTCTGAACACAGCCGACTAACTACTTTCCCTTTGTCCTTTCAACAGTAATGGCCTTGTCAGGAAAGTCTTCTGTGCTACTTTGAAGAGGACAGTTATGATGGAGGTTGAAAACTATTGTTCTGTGACAGGCTGCAATTTCAACATTGCATTCAGGTTTTCAGCAAGGCCAGAGGCAAGGCAGGATGTTCAGATACTCAAATAATCAGCCCATGAACACCTGCCCAGAGCTCACCCTGTTGGGCTCTGGGGCATGCCCCAAAATGCAGAGCTCCATCCAGAGGTATGTCTGACTTTTTCCCAGCCTACATTGGTACTTGCTGTGTTCTCCCAGGGTAGATGGGAGGCAGAGATGTTTCAGTGCCTTTATCCTTGCTGGCAGCTCCCTAAGAGATCCAGGACTGTTGAAACTTGCCATCTAAAATCCCACTATAGGATAATCTGAAGGCTCCTCCTCACAGCCCCCTTCAGCTCACTGCATGGGGAGGATGCAGTTAATGGTTAGATATGGAGAGTGCGGAATATGAGGTAACATTTACTCTGCACGGGTGGGAAGGAGAGGAGCTCTGTTTACCCTAACAAACTTCCATATCTGCACAGATTATGGGAGAGGCATACTCATACTTCCACACACACTGCCAAAATACTTTCAGTTAGGAAGACACTAGAGCAGAATACCCTGGCAAATTCTTCTGCCCTCAGAAAGGTCAAAACAGCCAAAACAGGCAATGCAGCTACAGTTGGAAAACAAAGCCTGAAGGCAATGCCCACAGACCTAGTGCTCTATCTGCCAAACTAACTGCTATCTCTCTGCTTTGCTCTTGTAATCAACATTCCTGATCCCTGAACACATTTACCATGGTATATGCATCAGAGTTGTCCCTTTCTCTCAGATTCCTGGCTGTCTCACTGCCACATCTGCACCCAGGAGTGCTTCTGGTGGAGGAGGTAGGAGCAGCTTTCCCCTCTGCCGAGAGCATCAAGGGGAACTTGCCAATTGGAAGAGATACACTTTTGGTATCTACATTTTTCTTGGTGTTTGGGGGATTTCGGGCCTTCCCCGTGGTAGATGAAGGGAATGTCAATAACACAGCAAACACAGCCTAGGGCTGTGCTCAGAGCTTCTCTGTCTGTTGTAATAATTAGCATAAGCAAATTGCTAAACAGTGTGCTATGATAAAATGATGGATGGCAGTATGAAAGAAATCTTTAACACATTGATTAGCAGAACCTGCCTTCAAAACCACTATCTAAGTGACTTCTGAGGGTTGTGTGAGCTTTGTAAATGCTGCGAGTGCTGCCTTCTGTAACCAAAAATTAGGGAATATTAATACATAAGTCACTGGAGTATGGAAATTGAATTTTAACTATTAAAGTCAGTTCTCAAATGGTTTCTGTTGCTGCTCATGTGGGGATCCTGATCTGTGCCCCCTATACTCACAGACTGGGGCTGGGACTGCAGGTTCTTGAGGGGCTGGTGCTCAGAGACCTGTCCTCAGCTGTGCGCATCCCTCTCCTCTTGTGTCCAGACCTCTGATGTGTTTTAAACATCACCTCCTAGCACGGAAAAACACAATTTACATAGTTACAGTATAAATAGTAACTTTTTCAGTTTTTTTTTTTTTTTTTTTTAGTGCATCAAACTTCTGCTTTGGATGTAGCAGGAAGTTCATTCTGTCCTTTTTATCAATTGAAATGTTTCCTCACTCTTATATATCAAACGGATCTTCTGACCAAGGTCTGTGTGGTTCACTGGCAGCATCTGTTGCTAGGTATTCCCTCATGGTGGCTTTAATAATCAAAGCAGCTTTGCCTTTGCCAAAGCTAACAGCAAGAGGCTTCACTCCTCATTCAGCACGAGTGCTCAGCAGTTTATAAAATTACTCATTTGAATGGGTTTCCTTTTATTAGGATTAGCAGGCCAATTCCACCCACTCCCCAACCCCCTCCTCACCTTGTTTGAAATGAGACGAGACACACATACTGAATTTTAATATGTGATCATAGCAAAAATGTGTATGTCAATAGTGGCTAGCTGCTATGACAAAGAAAAATATGAGCTTACCCCATAGCTCTGTGTCAGCACATTTACCTAATCCCTGAGGATTCCGAAATTCATTATCAGCCATACATAAAATCGATATGAGACTGTGATTTCATTTACTGACTTTGGGTACTGCCACGTAGAGATTACACATCAAAGCCTTGCTGCTGTGTGTACTGCCATAAGAGAACGCATAAACACACACCTTGCAGCCACTGCCAGCCAGGAGGGTGAAGGCACATCCAGACCATGGAGGTGCAGAGACACGGGGGATCCATCTGTGTTGCAGAAGTGCTTGGTTCATTCCATCCCCTCCACTAACACCTGAATGGGGGGGGGGGGGGGAAGGGGGAAGGAGTGGAACCACAGGTTTGGTTATTCTGATCTTTATACAGATCCTGCCATGCACAGCCAGGTCTTTAAACGTGCTCTTAGGTGCTTCAGAGGGTGGGAATGGGAAGGAGAAAAGGAGTGCTGAAAAATACTTGTATTTCATTTGCCAGGGTTGAGTATCTCAGGGATTTCCCCAGTTTCACCGTCAGATTTAATCACAGATGTAGAAACCAGTGACCACTGACCCCAGGATCTGTGTCTGTCAAAGAAAGCACTTCAGTAAGGAGGTAATTTAGTTTGCAACATTAAACTCACTCATTTGTATGAATGTTTGGTAAAATGCTCTTTTAATATATGAAAGAATACTAAAATTGGGAGATTTGCAAATGTGTTTCCTGCAGTCCCTAATCCAGCTCGGCTCCTGCTGTAAGGCAGCTCTCAGAAAGCAGCGGCACAGTGTTCTTCTCCAAGGAAAGCCCACTCGATGGGTGCCTGGCAGTGTATTTAGTTGCTCACGGCTTATCTCCCAAAATCTACTATCTCACTGGACTTTTTTTAAGATTAATTGGGTAATTTTATACATATTCCAAGAGTGCCTCTCAGAACAGCATGAATTTTAACAGCATCCTGAAATGATGGATTCAAGATCTGTAACTAACAGTGAATATATGCAATTCATAGATTTTCTTGTGGCACTTGCTTGGCACCATATTTGTCATATCAGTGGTCCTGCTTTGGCAGCGTTTTCATCCATGCCTCATCCACTGATTTTTACATCATAAAATATCTTCCACCAGCTGGGCAACTTCTGTATTACCATACAGACAATTTCACATACCTAAAAAACTCTTCAGAAACACTTACCTCAACATCTGCCTGTGTTAGACATCCAATGTGCTTTTCTGGAGGAGTCTGTGGTTTCACATATGTCACCTCCCAGAAACAGTCTTAGGAGTAGGTCCCATTAATTTAAGTGTCATAACTTCCCTGAACAGCCTTTACCTGATCTGACATAGGGAGCTGTCCTGAATTTTGGCAGCTATAACAAATGTTCAGGCTGTAAGCAAAGCCAATGAATAACTCAGCAGTCAGCCCCTGTTAGACCGCCCTCAAGACCAGCCAAAAAAGTTCACTGTTTCTGATTTTTAGCAGGATGCTCCTATTTTTCCCATTTTCAGGAAGTCTGGAGGATTTGACATTGATTGTTAAGAATACCTGATATTTCATGGTGACACAAAGCAGCACAGTATTCCTTAAATTTGCCCTCCATCTCCTTTGAATTAGAAAAGCTGGTCTGTTAGGACAAGGTTTTTTGTTGCCCTTAGTCACCGAGTAATGAAGTCAGAGAGAATCTTAGCAAGAGCAGCCGCATTTCTCAGAGTTGTGTGACCTCATGTCAGTGCTTGCACTTCTTTGAGTGCTGCCATCCATACTGGCAGTAGCTTAGACTGGCATGAGTCTGCAGAGCAGCTCTTGAGTAATACCTGCTGATCCGTGCTGCTTGTGTTCCTTCTGAAGCCAGCTAGAATTCAATCAAACAAAGCAGAGGAAACAAAACCACTGATATTTGCTTTACGCTACAAAGCAATTGCTTTAGTGTTTCACTCAGGTTTATTTCTCACCAGAGACCAGCAACAACTGCAACCTTAGGCTGTCCAGATGGGATATGAGGGAGGCAGACGCTACCAAAGGGCTCACCTTGTATGACATGACTTCTTGCTGTAGAAAAGCAAGGGGACAGTGACATATGGAGGAAAGAAAAAACAATGGAATGATCTGGGAACTGACCTTCAGGAGGGCAGGATGGAAGAAGCTGTCCTCAGTAGTTGTCCTTGGAGAAACTGGAGCAGAGGGCCTCATTTACAGAAAGAAAGCATTTCTGTAGCTTTCATGAGATGTAGAAGGAAACACCCTGCCTGGATGCAGAAAAGGGGAGAGACACGAGGCAGCGAGGCCCTCACAGCTCTGCAGTTTTCCCTTTCCCAGGCTGCTGGCAGAACTTCCCAGCCAGCACCTGGCAGCAGAAGCGACAGGCAGCCGGCTCACAGGTCACAGCACTCTCCTTAGGGAGAAGGCTGCAAAACTGTCATGTGTTAAACATTCCAGTTGATGAAGACCTCATTCTGTTGAAAGCAGTGCCAAAAACAGCCTGTGATTGCAATGGAGCAAGAATTTTTCCCGTCCTTCAGCCCTCTCTGATCAGATCTCTGTATCTGTTGTCACCTGTTCCTTTTTCTCTGAGGCTCTCCCAAAGGTTTTCAGAGGAGATGAACTGAATTTATCTCTTCTAGTTTTAAAGCTCCTGCAATACAACAGTATTCTTTTTCCTACCAGGAAACCTTGTCTGTATGTGTTTCAGGTTTTCCATCTCGCACAGTTCATTTTTGTAAGGCTCAATAAAGGTCGCGCTATTTAAAAACGTACGTCCTGATCAGAGTGCAGAAAAGACCACAGACCTCAGGGCTTTCACAGCGATGCATGGCTGTTGTTTTTTTTTTTTTTCGTGAGCAGATGGTACAGCTGACATCTGCAAAAGCAAAGGGCACGGCTGGGTTACAGCTCAGGTTATGGAAAGCAACAACATCTACTGTGTGTCACCTGTTGGGACTACACAATTCATCTTTCTCCGAGAACAAAGTGCTTCCCCTATGCATAGAAAATGAGTGTATGTTTCCTATTTATAACAAAACTGATGCCTCATTCCCCAGAGGAGACAGCCTATGGCCTATAATATTAGCAAACAAGGATGATACTCAACAAAAAGCAAAGCTACCAACAGTACCTGAAGGGGCCTACAAAGAAAGCTGGGGAGGGACTTTTGATAAGGGCATGCAGTGACAGGACAAGGGGAAATGGTTTTAAACTGGAAGAGATTTTGACTAGAATAAATTCTTTACTGTGAGAGTGGTGAGACACTGGAAAGGTTGTTGATGTCCTCTTCCTGGAAGCAAACAGGAGGAGAGTCAACTCTTTGAAAGGGGAGATAACTGCAGGATGAGGGGAAATGGTTTGAAGTTGAGGGAGGGAAGATTTAGTTGGATGTCAGGGGGAAGTTCTTTGCTATGAGAACGGTAAGGTGCTGGAATAGCTGCCAAGAGAGGCTGTGATGCTCCGTCCATCCCTGGAGGTGTTCAAGGCCAGGTTGGATGGGGCCCTGGGCAGCCTGGGCTGGTATTAAATGTGGTGGTTGGTGGCCCTGTATTTGGCAGGCATGTTGGAGCTTCATGATCCTTGAAGTCCCTTTCAACCCAAGCCATTTGTGATTCTATGAAGCACTCAAGACCTGGATGGGGCTGTGAGCAACCCGGGCTTGAGGAAAGTGTTCTGCCTATAGCAGGGGGGTTGGAACAAGATGGTCTTAAAGGTCCCTTCCAATCCCAACCATTCTATGACTCTACAAACATTAAAGGTGCTTTGTGCTTTCTGAAATTAAAACTCTTTTTGTGGAAGATGTTGTTAGTCTAAAAGCAGTCATCGGCATTTTGACCAGAATTTCCTGTGGGAATGACAGTGTTTCAGTATGGCAGTCACTTTTCAAAGCAGTGGTGATGTTGGTGTGGAGCACGGCGTGCTGCAGAGGCAGTGAGGGCACTGAGGGAAGGGGATGAGTGCCCACATGCTGTATACCCAGAGGGCTGCAACGCCACCCTCCCCAGCTGGCTGTCATTTGACCAAACGGAGACAAAAACAGCTTTTGGTCCTACTGACAGATTCAGTGAGCAAACCCAAAGGAAGCATCCAGTACATTCCAAACCACTGAGCAGAAACTGGTGAATTTTAATCATAATCACCGCATTCTTTCTGTCTTTACTGTCCAGAATTTCTAAGGTCTTTTCATAGCACTGTTGTGATTCAGTCTGTGCCAAGTGCTTCCCAGCCTGGATTCCCCCCCAGGTATTCTACTTCTGTGGCATTACTGAATGTACTGATTGAATATACGACACTGCAGATAAGGGACATCTGTGGAGATTTATATCCTGAATGCAGAAAAAGCAGCTGATGTTGTCAGATGCTCTAATCTACACCAGCTATGTGCATCCAGAGCAGCTGATAAAGCACTTTGGGGTTTCCCTGAAGGCAGGAGGGAGGACACGCACTTCCAGAGGAATAGATGGCATGAGTGGCACCGCAAAGTTCAGCCCCACCCCCTTATTTGTACTGTATTGAAGATACTCTGAATGTGTGCTTTCTGTCAAGGACTTTTCTGCATGCTGTTTATAATGCTGCCTTGTTCAGAGGGGTCAGAAGAGCAGTACAGAGTGTTTTCCAATTAAATGGTCAAAACTACTAAAGTAAGTCCTTTTATTTTTAAAAAATACAAGAAAAAAAAGTTGCTCAAATCTTAGCAAGACAAGATCTCTTTGGCTTGATTCAGGCTTGCATTTAAAAAGCAAAAGGGCATGAATGGGAGTGGCATCCTGTCCTTGGAGTGGAAATATACTCAGAAGTGCTGCTATGCCTTTTTTCTACCTCCAGATTTTAACTCCTGATGTCATAGGTCAGCACTGAATTGCTCACACACTGATCTTTTCTGATTTTTTGCCTGATGTGTGGCATGGTCTCAGCAGTGTGGCACTTCACAGCTCAATGTGAAACTGTAGGACTTTTTACCATTTCAAGCGGGTCGTGGAAATCCTGCAAAATAGCAGTGAGATGGGATACAAGCAAGATCCGCTGTATGCTTCCACTTACATATAAATAATTCACTCTAGGGCAGTCCAATCAGTGCCTTGATATCATTTTTATAGATAGCTGGCATTACTAACCACAACGAGGGTAATCCTAAAGGGAGCTACAGGAGAGAAGGGGACAGACTCTTTAGCAGAGTCTGCAGTGAAAGGACAAAGGGGAAATGGTTTCACACGTGCAGAGGGGAGATTTAGGTTGGACATAAGGAAAAAGGCTTTCACAGTGAAGGTGATGATGTCCTGGCACAGATTGCCCAGAGATGTGGTGGATGCTTAATGGCTGGAGACATTCAAGGCCAAGCTGGGTGGGCTCTGAGCACCTGATGGAGCTATGCGTGTTCCTTTTCATTGCAGAGGAGTTGGAGTGGATGGTCTTAAAGGGTCCCTTCCAACTCTAAGGATTTTTGTGATTCTACAATTCTATAACATTGTTTGATTAACCAAATGACCCCCAGGCCCCTAAATCATAAAGGCAGTTGATATTCACCTCATGTAGGCTACAGCTAAGGGGAAAATGTAAAAAGGAATAACAAAGTACAGTGTTTGGCAGCATAGGAATATTTTTGTGGTTGGGATGGAGAAATCCATAAGCAGGATTTTCAGGCACACCTCATTACTGTGGGTGCCTTTAGGTTCTAACTGGACACATAGAAATGGGTGCACAAGAGATTGGGAAAGCTTTCCTCATTCTCATTTGTCAAAGCTAGACTTCTGTGACTGCAGCACTGAGAAATGGGCTGGGGCATCCTGGGCCGCTCTTTCAAATAAGAAATCAAACCATTGTCCTGTAATCTCAAAAGAAAAAGGAATCTTTGTTAGAATGACATCACAGCTACCATTGAGAGCATCTCAGAAGTCATAGTGTGTTCGGAGCCAGTGCTGAGCATGAGCAGGGCTTCATGACTACATCCTCTGCAGTTACAGAGCAAGACCCTGAATTCCTGGTGACATTTCAGAGCAGTGACAGAATCTGCAAGGTGTCTGAGAAACAGCAGAGCCATCTCCAGCTGTTTTTCTTGTTTTCTGTCAGGCAGAGAAACTTTTCCAAAGCGACTGCCTCAGCACAGTAGATGGATGATGGCTTACAGGAAGGTAAGAGCAGGAACCAAGATAACTGGCTGGCTGGATTAATACCGTCATTAAATAATAGCAATATGTATTTCAGAGCCTCATTTTGCAGTGTGCCAGACCTCATTTTATGCTCTTGATTCACTCTCCCCTTATAACAAGTCTGTCCCTTCCCTCGCACTACTCTGTGTGTTGTTCCTGAGTACTCCTCCTCCTGCTGGTTAAAGATGAGGAATAATGGACAAGCCACGTAACTATCTGGTATGATGCTATCAGACACAGCATGGATTTAGCAATAAGCATTATATGCCATCAGCATTCATTCCGTTTGAAAGACAGCTTCTCTCTTTCTGCACTCCTTGCATGCACCCCTGCAGCAGCCCTGCCCGTGGGGAAAAAGGCAGGATGGTTTCACAGGGTTTCACCTGGCATTAACTCTTTGCTAGCAGAGCAGTTTCCTGCTGCACTTGGATAAGGCTGCGTCATTGAGGGGTCACTCTCTCCCTCCTTTGAAGATGAGAAGTTGTGCCAGCTCAGCAAGGCTGCAGAAGCTGCTGAGTGCAGCTGGGGCTTGTTGCAATGCGGAGGGGAAGAGGGTGCTTGAATGCACCTCTGGTGGCTGCAGGAGGAGTTTCCCCATCCTTGGTCTCTCTCTGATGGGACGCAGGAGTGACCTTGACAGAAATTTCCTAAGGAATGCTGAGAGCTAATGACCAGTTCTCAGTTGAAATCAGTGACTGCAGCTCCAGGTCTCTACTTCTGCCTGAAATCGACAGAAAACCTGTGCTGAGGGAATGCGTGGGCAGCACCCTGAGCTGGGCAGATTCACCTGCATTTAGCTCCTGCCCCATCCTCCTTTCTCCTGTGCTCTCTGTAAAGGGCAGAGAGGTGCTCCTGCCTCTGAGTGCCACATCATCATAATAAATGCATTTGCTGGAAGAAATTAAACAACAACAGGTGCCCTTCAAAGCCCGAAATGGCTGTTAAAAGAATTTATATTTGTGAATAAACAGCATGAGAAATTGTCTGACAGCTTCTCATTAAAATTAAGACCTGCTTAATCCCTGCCAGTGGGACCCAAGATGACCTGCTAAGTGCTGGCCACAAAAGTTAATGCTGCCCAGGGGAAGTTTTAATGGAAGCAGGCCATTTTAAAACATATAGATAGTATATAGATAGAACTCCTAGAAATTGTCTTTGCAGCTGTTGCAGTCAATGGCTTTCGGTGAAGCAACTAAGCAGAACTTTTAGAATCTATGGGTACCCTGGGCAAGAGTGCTTGGGGATATGCACTGATTTTGGTCCTACACAGCCAGCCAGCTTCTTTTTCTTTACTTTTCTGACTGAGCCACCAGTCAGAGGTGCCTCAGCAAACAGACACTGAGGCAAAACCTGCACCTCTACTTGGAGGAGATTCAATGATCTGCTCTGTGGCCTATCACCTCTATCACCTTGCCAATCCTCTTTTTCTCTGCCTGTAAATGAGGTTGCCAGCAGCTACATGTACTTTCAGTGGTACTCTCAACATTTAATATGTTTGAAGATTCTCTCCCTGGCATTGCTGTTAAATTACTCAGTTTAAGGTACAAGATATCCCACAATGCCATCATCTTGAGTGAGACCTAAAATTCAAACCCAGATGCACATGCCACGTATGTTCAACAGGTCTTACTGTGAGCAACATTAAGTAAGATGGGGGAGGTTTTAAGCTGAATAGCTTCCCTTTCTGCTTTCTATTTTACTGTTACTCCGAAGGCAAGGATTCCTAGGTAAAACAATCAATTTGTGGCAGATTTGTCAAAATGTAAAAATATTGATTTTTGAAGATGTTTGTCCATGGTGTAAAAGCAAGTCAAAGTTAAAATCAATAGAGACAAATTAGGACTTCTCCAGCTATAAAAATGATACAATAACAGAGCCTGTAATGCATAAAAGTCATGTAGAGAAGATGACAAAAATAGTTTAAATTTACTATTTACTCAATTTTAAAAGGCAAGGGAGAACATCAGCTATACGTTGTTCTATATTTTTAACAGTAAATTATTTTTCCAGAGATATTACTTCCCAGAGATGCTATTTTTGCAGAGTGCTGAGTCCTACAGATGCAGTAACCTCACCATCACTCCCAACCTCTGCCATACCTGCACCATTCCTTCCTGGGGCTCATGGGGTTCAGGCCTGTCCCTGGAGCACAGAACAACCCCAACTGAGCAAACTGTGCTCTTCTTTGCATCCACTTCCAGATGCTTTCCACCCAGAAATCATCAGTGCCCCAACTCAACCACCACTGAGGAGACTGAGTAGAAGAGTCTGGCACCCAGCCCCAGCTCTCTAACTGGTCAGTTCACTTTCTGATCTAGCATTGGCCTCCACTGTGGTTTGGTGGCGCAGTATTCTGTTCCATTGTATTTTTGTTTCTGTTCCATTGTATTTTTGTTTGTTGGATTGTTTTTGCTAAATGAGATGTCACCATTGGGCATGATGGGACAATATGCTCCTATTCACCTTCCAGAGTGTATGAGACATTGCTCTTCAGTAACATCTTTGCTACTCCTGTATTACACCTGCTCCTACCTTGTTTTCCCCTTACTGTTTGTCAATTATTCTTGCAGGTTTCCTGCAGAGCTCCTTGCTTGAGCAAGCTGACCTCTTGCATTTCTCTCCAGTGATTTCATCTTTACAATGTCTTTCTGAATTAGGCTACAGATAACAGAAGAACGTGATTTCTTGGGGAGCACAGAGTTACCATGTGTTTTCTGCCAGATTTTTTCCTGGTAACTTCAAATCTCTCCTTGTTGCAGATCCCTAAATGAGGACAGTGCTACCTCTCAGACACATTTTTCTTCCAGCATGAATCATACCACAGAATCATAGAACCAAAGCCTCACAGGATGGTTGGGTTGGAAGGGACTTAAAGATCACTGAGCTCCAACCCTCCGCCATGGGCTAGCTGCCCCCCCTGCTCAGGCTGCCCAGGGCTTCATGTATGGCCTTGTGCACTTCCAGGGATAGGGTAGCAGTGTCAGAGCCTCATCGACCTCTGGATGCAGAACTTCTCCCTTACATTTAACCTAAATCTACCCTTTCCATTTAAAACTGTTCCCCCTTGTCCTGTCACCATCAGTCTGTGTAAAAGGTAAGTCCCCCTCCTGTTCATAAGCTCCCTTTAAGTCCTGGAAGCCCACAATGAGGTCTCCCTGCAGCCTTCTGCTCTCCATGCTGCACACGCCAGCTCCTCAGCCTGTCTGCACAGCAGAGCTGCTCCAAGCTCCGAGCATCTTCATCGCCTGCCCTGGCCCTGCTGCAACAGCTCCCTCCCTTGCTGTGCCAGGCCCCAGGCCTGGACGCAGCACTGCAGCTGGGGGCTCCGAGGGCAGAGCAGAGGGGGACAAGCTCTGCTGCTGCAGCCCAGGATGCAGTCGGCCTTTGGGGCTGCGAGCGCACGCTGCTGCCTCACATCCAGCTCTTCGTCCACCAGAACCCCCGCGTCCCTCTGCGCAGGGCTGCTCTCTGTGAGCTCTTCTCCCAGTTTGCACACACCTGGCGCTGCCCCGACTCGAGCACAGCACCCTGCACTGCGCCTCGCTCAACCTTGTTAAGTTCACAAGGGTCCATCCTGCCCAGGTTCACATGGAACATCTTGCCCAGGTCCCTCAGGATGGCGTCCCCTCCTTTTGTTGTGCCAACCTCACCACTCAGCTTGGTGTCCTCAGCAAACTGCTGAAGGTACACACAATCCCACTGTTTGCATCATCAATAAAGATGTTCCAAGACAGACCCCTTGGGGACATCACTTGCGACAGCCTCCACCTGGACATACAACCATTGACCACAGTCCTTTGGTTGCAACCATTCAACTGATTCTTAATCCACCAAATAGTTCAACCGTCAAATCCACCTATTTTTAGTTTTGAGATAAGAAATGTGTTGCTTTGTTATTTATAAAACTCAGTTTATATAAAATGCAAGATACAATAGATAAATACTCTGTATTCTTGCAGGCCCAGTAGCTGACCACAGATAGGGATGAGAAGGTGACCCACCTCATTTAAGCATCCAGGTGTGGTTGATGTCTTTCAGGAAAAGAAATGAGGAATGCTCATTTTCTAAGTGGTTGCCTGTCTTATTGGCAAGCTGCCACCTGGACAGAACTTGTTTGTGAGAGGTCAGCAGCTATTCCCCTAGAATATGAGAAAATATTGTTTTAAATACTTAAGATTGGCTTTCAGGCTATACATTTTTGTTAACAGTTATTCTATTCATTAGAAGCTGCTCAAATAAGACTTTTCAATTGCTTATGTGGGAGGAAGCATTTGGCAACTGGGCAGAGAACAAACAGATTTTCTTTTGAGATGCTTCATCCCAAAGTGCAATTGTTTTGTCGCACATTTCTTTCAAGGCTGAGAAGTTTTTGGCAGCAAAAACTGCAGAGTTCGCACAAGACAGGGGTTTCCAGCACGGTGCGTCAGATGAGCCTAATGAGACAGATCCTTGGCAGCCGTGAACGAGTCCAAATCCATTGACAACAGCAAGCCTGATTTACACTTGCAGAAGATAGAGCTCAATATTTTTTAAGCTTGGTGTTTGCCATCACAGCTCTGAATGCAGCTTAATGGCTCATGCCTTTGCTCTGCCTAAATAATGTGTATAATGCCAGTGTCCTGATGTGTGGTAATTGGATGTTATACCATTACAGCAGTTTTTCTTGGCTTCTTCTTTTGCCTTATCTTTTTACTGGAAGTATTCCTGCAGTTGCATGTAGTTTTCCTTTACAACTCTTGATTTAAAATTAGTTTTTTTTTTTCTGTCTGTTCCTCTTGGTTGTTGTACCTAAGAACCAAAAACTGTCCCTAGTACTTTGTTGTCTTGAGTTTGTTAATGGTTCTGGTGCTCAAAGAACATGCAGTAGCTTAAGCCTTCCAGCATGGTTGGTGTAAGTGCAGCAGTAACATCAGAAATGCAAAATCTGCACTCAATTGCGTACAAACCAAGCTCTCTGAAATCACGAAGTAAAATATTTCCCTCCCTAGTAAATGAGTCATTAACATTTACAATTGTGTCATACTGGATATGAGAATTCATGACTACATTTGTTCATTTTGACCTGATAGACTGAGGCCTGAAAACAGTTCTTAATGCACTTGACATCCTCACCCATGTGCACTGACATACATACATGCAAAATTAGGAATTTCCCATGCAAGCAATTTGTATAATCAATGGATATTAAAATGTCATAATCATAAGAAGAACAAGAGAGTTAGACAAAGTAGACTAGGATAATAGGAGAGAATAAATGGAAGGCTTACCCATACGTTAGGCTCACCTATAGAAAGCACCAGAAGAAGGGCTCTCCAGGCAAGACCCTTCCCTGGTGGTAGCCAGCTCTTAAATAGGTCTTCCGGCAGCACAGGTGAATTGCCTTCACCTGTGCTCCTCTGGCTGGCTCATGGCTCACCTCAGGTGATCAGAGGTTCAGGCCGTGACTCAGCAGTTCCCATACACAATTTTTCATATTGCAAGCAAATGCATGTTTTAACAATGCTTATTTGTGCTCTGATAGAAATGCACAAATCATGGAATCACAGAATCACAGAATGGCCAGGGTTGGAAGGGACCTCAAGGATCATGAAGCTCCAACCCCCTGCCACATGCAGGACCACCAACCTCCCCATTTAACACCAGCCCAGGCTGCTCAGGGCCCCATCCAACCTGGCCTTGAACACCTCCAGGGATGGACGGGGCATCACAGCCTCTCTGGGCAGCTGTTCCAGCACCTCACTGCTCTCCTAGCACAGAAATTCCCCCTGACATCCAACCTCAATCTTCCCTCCCTCAACTCCAAACTATTCCCCCTTGTCCTGCTGTTATCTCCCCTTTCCAAGAGCTGACTCCCCTCCTGTTTGTAGGCTCCCTTTAGGTACTGCAGGCTGCAATGAGGTCACCCCGCAGCCTTCTTTGCTTCAGGCTGAACAAGCCCAGCTCTCTCAGCCTGTCTTTGTAGTGGACATGCTCCAGCCCCCTGATCATCTCTGTGGCTCCTCTGGACCCTCTCCAACAGCTCCCTGTCTTTCTTGTACTGGGGGCTCCAGACTTGGATGCAGTGCTGCAGATGGGGCCTCACAAGAGCAGAGTAGAAGGGGACAATCACCTCCCTGTCCCTGCTGGCCATTCCTCTTCTGATGGAAATGTCTACAAACAATTTGAAAGGAATGGACATGAATGACACGTGCAGATGTTTTGTGTGAACAGAAGAGGTGTGGGCATGAGCTGCACAGGAACAGTCCTGCCATGTTCCTCTTTGGAAATGTGTTTTTAGGAGATGGATGCTGTGGACTATTCTGTCTTCCTGAAAAAGCACATCTCCCATTGCGATAGCTGTTCCTTGGCAGCAAGGTAGGAATCAGGCTCTGAGCATTAAGCAGGATTTTTAAAAAATCTGTTTTTCATATTTATTAAAATTCCGCAGTGTGTAGGCTCCTTGGAGAGTCATTAAATGATGAGTTCTCTACGCAAAATTAAATTTAACTAATCTCCTTATAAAACTCTCCATACAGAGCTTCCCAAAATGTTTACTAGTGCAATAGACCATTAGAGAGACTGTTTTAAGTCATTTGCCTCCAGACAAAATAGGCATTTTGTAACATTTTGATTTCTGCCATCTAATAAATGAAGTGCTACAAATCTAAACTTAATATCTGGCACCTCCATTATTTTTCTTTGCCTTACTTCCTTCCTAGAGGTTCACCACGACACAAAAAGACAAATTGTTGTAATATTTTCCACACATAGGGAAAAAATTGTTTCTCCATGTTTGTTCATCCTGTTCAGGATGACTTACTGTAAGTTGCCTTTTTTTTTTTTTTTCCTAGGAATGCTTAGTTTTTAAAAAGGGTGATCTTCCATTGGAGCAGAGAACTGTTCTGTAGCACATGAGAACTGTGCACTTCTGGACAGAGCCCAGTGGCTGTGGATGGACCTTGTCCTTGGCGTACAAGGGTTTAACAGTCTTGGCCTTGTTTATTTACACTGATGTTCTTAAGCTTGATCTTCTTTTCAGTTTTTGTTGCATTTGGGGTTATTCTAAATGAGAACCTGCTGGTATCTTCAGTATGAACTGTTCCCCATCATCACAGAGAATATTTTAAATGATGTAATTGAGAACTGTGCCAGCCCTTTCCAGGCTAGGCACACTGGCAGCTCACCATAACTTACACATAACCAAAGTACTCCAGCTTTCTGTCTCCAGCTGCTACGTCTGCAGTTTGCAGCAAAAGCCACTGCAGTCTCCGACCTACATCTGTCTTTTGCACTGAGATGCAAACTCCGCCTATGCTCTCCTGGATGATGAGCCTGACCACACTGGCGTCTGCATTGGCTCCAGCACTCTGGTTATGCTACATCCACCTCTATGCTCTTCCTAAGTTCAGATGTAAAGGCAAACTGAGAACAGCAAATAAACAAATTGCTGGGCTTGGCATTCCTGAATCTACTTGCACACCCACTCCCCAGCTGTATATCCTAAAAGACACTGGTCATGGCCACTGCTCCCCCATCTGCCTTTCAGTATGGATATTAAGTGGTTTTCCAAGCCCTCAGGTATTCTCAGGCTCATCCAAATTCTTGCACCTCCAGACTTAAGTCCTCATTTTGCACAGGACTCATGCTAGCCCCAGCAATGCAGAACAAAGGCTCCTTCCTGCCACAAAGCCCATATCCTGTAGACCAGCCACAGAGCACCAGGACACACTTCTTCTTGCAGATCTCCTGGCCCTGCTCTCAACACCTCTACATGCAGCAGGCCCAGCAAATACTGCAGCACCAGGGCAGAGCTGAGAGCAAACTCTCCAAGGGTCCCCATGAAGGACATGGACATCCTTACATTGTGACAAGATCTGAACTAAACTTATGCTACTGCAAAAGGGCTGCTTGCATCTACAAAGGAAGGGGGAAGGGTTATTGCCAAGTGATAAGGACACTGCCCTGCTGCTCCTCCTTCTGAGATGGAGGGTGGCAGAAGGAGCACCGAAAATGCACCATGATGGACAAGAAACCTTTAAGTACTTTGATTTCATATTACATTAGAACTAGTCTTGATCTTTCTCTTCAGCCTTCTGCCTGTCCAGAAAGCCTCAACTCTTAAATGCTGCCAGGATAAATACTAAAAAGATCCTCTCTCACTAACTCGCAGTGGTCCTGAAGCCGGTACTAGAAATCATTCAATGTCAGGTTCAGAGCAGCTACATCAGTATTTAATGACTTCAGCAAAATCTAAGCCTCCTTAATAAAACATTCTCATGCTTACTCATACCAATGTCATCTCTCAGCAATCTTTCAATTCAAAATGCATTACTTGTCTCATGTATTTTAGGTTTTGTTGGACTGTACACCACCAATGCATAATCAGGGCTTAAGAAGCAAGTTTGCCAAAAAGTGATTTTACATAAACAGAGCCAATGTTTGCATGTCTCAGTATCTGGTACATGCTCAGCTGCACTGAAAGTGGGTTCTGAATAAAGGTCGGAAGGTGATAGCAAAAACAGCAGCTACTGAGTCATGCAGGACTAATTGTGTTTGCATAAAATCTACCTGATTGGCTTCCTAATGACGTATTCCTCAAGTTTCCACTGATTGTATCTGCTTCTGCATTTGAATCATAACATGCAGCCTCAGCACCCACGTTTAGAAATACTTCGATACCACATGTATGATCAGATATGCATATGGCATAGCTCTCAGGCAGGGTGGTTTCTGCAGATTTACCTTGTATCTGGTGAGGCCAAAACTCCCAGAGTATACCACACGCACAGCTCACTCCATAGACCAAAGAGGTTTCCTGTTCACTGTGCTGGCTGCGTCCAACCTTTGCAGTATCAGAGAGCTCCTCTTCTCTTTGCCTCAGAGCCAGAGCCTTTAAGGAGAGTAAATAAAAATGGAGAGGAAAAGAAATCTCTTCAAAGCTCCATTTGGAGGATCTCAACCATGGTGACTGGCTCTTGGCAGAGATGGAGATAGTGTAAGAAAGAATTACATTAGTCACGGTCTATCTTATAGATAAAGGAGAGGAACACTACACTTTGTATTGCAAAGGTATAATGAGTAGAAGAAAATACGTATGGGATGAAACTAGCTGGAACTATGGAGTTTCCTTTATTCAAGACTCAATTGAAGTTTATTTATTGAGCTTTATAAATAGATTACGGTACTGTACTCATAACCTGTTTTTTAAAAAATAAAGCCCTGTCACTGCCAGCAGCTGTAAAGTAGGCCTTGCTTACATAGGAAATCTCTAAGCAGAATGCTAATAAAATAATGCTATGAAGCATTTGGAGACATACTCCTCATATAAATAGTTGGGATTATCTTCATATATGTGATAGGAAAACATAAGCAAGTAACACAGTCACTGTCATTTGTTTTCCCTTTACTCAGAGTGGTAAAAATTCATTAGTACAGGGATCTCAGGGAAAGTCAACATTCTCCCCGAGAAAGGAAAAGTGAAGGTGTTAGAGTTTGCCAAACTTCCTATTATTCCTGCTTTATCAAGTAGATTAAGAGCTGAAGATCATTCAGTGCATCACAGTAGAGCAACAAATTTTATATTTCTGCATGTAAGATTTGATGTTTGATACCTTTGCTGTTTGATGTGAGTATAGGATGCCCCATCCCTGGAGGCATTCAAGGCCGGGCTGGATGTGGCTCTGGGCAGCCTGGTGGTTGGCAACCCTGCACATAGCAGGGGTTGAAACCTCATAAGCATTGTGGTTCTTTTCAACCCAGGCCATTCTATGATTCTATAGGACCAAGCTCTCCTCTACCAGTAAAATGTACAACTCTACTGACCCCAGTTGGGGTTACCCCTCCTGAGTGCCAGCCATAGAAATCAGGAGAGATAATCACTGGAATT
Organism: Lagopus muta; assembly: GCF_023343835.1. Taxonomy (NCBI): domain Eukaryota; kingdom Metazoa; phylum Chordata; class Aves; order Galliformes; family Phasianidae; genus Lagopus; species Lagopus muta. Next base: position 752,180 of record NC_064447.1, on the reverse strand, counting down.
CCCATTGTGTACTTCCAGTTCTGGGCTAATGACAACTGATCTTGTCATCATCATTAGCTTTACTTAAAGCAAATGCTTCCACTTACTTCCTTCTCAGGTTTTTCCAGCTTTGAAAAATCTCCCTTGTATCTCAGTCAATGTCATCATGACTAAAAAAACTCTCTGAAGTGTAGCAGTGCCTTTGCTCAGCATTGTGACTCCATCAGGTCACTGAGACTTTAGGAAACTGTATAAAGCAAATATTATTTACTAATCAGTGTCGTCCTTGAGAAATCTGCTACAGGAGCTTGGATGGATAGTTGATTGGGATCTTTGCTTCAGCACTGTTTGGGAGCTACTTTGAGTGAAGAATCACAGGAAAAAAAAATAAAAGATATGCGGAGTATCACTCCTTGCTTTCAAAAATACTATTTACCAACCCATTAGGCTGTCAAAACAGCATCCAAATGTTACTGCAGCCCTTTCAGATCCTTATACATATGTCTCAATGCAGAGAAACTCAAGCTGAATACATAGCAGCAATTACAAGGCACATCTGCAGCAGTCTTTATTCCATTTGAAAATTCTTCAGCTATTCTGTTTCTGTTTGCATTCTTCAAACAGGATTTGGCAAAATAAACACAATCAGAAATCAGACCAACACTCCTCTTAAATGCACTGCCTTTCGTTTATTTGGTGGTATTGCCAGGCTGGTGCTCATGGTATTCACACCCTGCTGCCAAATCTTGAACTTCACATCTTAGTATTGATCTTTATGTCTTCTGTGCTTGATCAGGAATCCCCAAGCAGAAGATGCTCTGATCTTAAGCTGCACAAGTCTCTCCTCCCCAGGAGGCTGACAGGGGTCCCTTCTCCCTCTGCTAACCATGAGTGCTTTTCTCAGGAAAGACTGACTTCTTTGCTAAGTATTCAAACTCACTTTGTAGATGAAAATCTCATACAAACTCCTGGAATACAGATTGAAGCAGTCCTTTGGGTCTGAATCACACAGTCCACATTTCAGGGCCCAGAGTAGCAGCAATAGCCCACATCTCCCAGGTGCTGAGCACTGAGTGATAATTCTGTGCCGCTGTTTCACAGCTGACCAAACCCAGTGAGAAAAAGTGTATAAACACAGCCACTCACCCATTTCACAATGGTGCTGCAGTCAGCTCTCTGCACCCCTGAGCATATTAAGGATTACTCAATGATGTAATGTTGAAGACACAGCAGTAGACAGTAAAGGCAGCTGAGCTCAGGTGATGGAGAACTGCACTTCATCAAGCTTCAGACGATAAGCAGTTCAAAGAATGCCCTTGTGGTGCAATTGATGTCAGACACAAATTTCTCTTTTTTTGGGGATTCCTGCAACCCATTTGATATGCTCCAAACATTTTATCATGCCCAGGGCTTACCTGGAATATAAAATCCTCCTGAACAAGCTAAATGGTCAGTCTTCCCTAGATGAATCTTGTGGAGAATCTAAAGGCAGAAAAACAGAACTCACATGGCAAGAAGACAGACTTCCACAGCTACATTTAAGATGTCAGAGCTGTGGTACAGCACTGAGAAGACAACTCAGGAAAACTTTCTCTCAAGAGAGAGATGTGTAAGTGAGGCTACCTTCCTCCCATTTTGCTGCGATCACAAGTAGACTGCATGGCATGCCCTAAAGAGGATCACCGAACAACACAGCATCACAGAATCACAGGGGTTGGAAGGGACCTCAAGAGATCAGTGAGTCTAACCCCCCTGCTAAAGCAGGTTCCCTACAATAGGTCGCACAGGTAGGCACCCAGGCCTACAGGCCTTCCTGTCCGGAATGTCTCCATAGAAGGAGACTGCACAACCTCTCGGGCAACCTGATCCAGTTCTCCGTCACCCTTACGTAAAAAGTTCCTGCACTAGCCTGTATGGAACTTCCTGCGCTCAAGTTTTGGGCCAGCGCTCCTTGTCCTATTGCAACACACCACCAAGAAGAGCCTGGCCTCATCATTTGCCTCCCACCTCCTTTTAGGTGTTAATTAACACAAATCAGATCTCCCCTCAGTCTTCTTTTCCCCAGGCTGCACAGACCCAGCATCACCTCCCTTGGCCTGCCAGCCTCGCTCTTTTTAATGCGCCCCAGGATACCATTGGCCTTCTTGACCCAAGGGCTCGCTGCTGGCTCACGGCCAGCCTGCTGCCCACCAGAACCCCCAGGTCCCTCTCTGCACAGATCCTGTTCTCTAAGCAGAACAAACCAAGTGACCTCACACGTACTGCCCACTAGACAGCCAGCATCTTTGATGCCCTCCTCTGGGCACTCCCTCAAGTTTTCAGTCTTTCCTGTATTGTGGCACCCAAAACTGCACACGGCAGTTGAGCTGAGGCCGCCCAGCACAGGGCAGAGCAAGATAATCCTTCTCTTCATCAGCTAGCAGTGCCGTGCCTTTTGCCCAGCAGGGTACGGTCAGCCTGCATTACCGACTGCTTTACCAGGGCATGCGGTTGACCCACATTCAACACGTCACCAACCAGAAGCCCCAAGTGCCTCTCCACAGAGCTCTTCTGCAGCCCCTCTCCCCCAGTCCTACATGTACCCAGCGTTGTCCTGCCCCAGGCGCAGAGTCCTTCCCGGCTCCGGCCTTCCTGTGAGCACGGGGAAGGCACAGCAGGCGGCTGCTGCAGGTGCCGCAGGCCGCAGCCCTGCATCTCCTCAGCTGTGAGGAGCCGAACCCAAAGTGCGCTCTCTCAGGCAGTCTCTCAGCACTCAGAGCAATGCCTGTGTGCAGGGATGGCATCAGAGCGGGGCGTTGTGACCTCACGGCCCCGGGAAGCCGGGTGGAGACTCCCCGCCCCTCTTGTGATGCGCTGCACCAGGGCTGCTGGGGCCGGTGCTTACGTCATAGAAACACGGAGTCATGGAATGGCTGGGGTAGGAAGGGACGACTAAGAATGTTTACCTCCAACCCCACTGCCGAGGGCAGGGATGCCACCTGCTGAGTCGGCCTGCCCAGAGCTCCCTCTAGCCTGGCCTTGAACGCGTCCAGGGACAGGGCATCCACAACTTTGTGTGGCAAACTTCTATAGTGCCTCCACAACCCTGAGAGGGAATGCTTTCCCAAGTGCTGGCCCCCAACCCCGTGCCCTGTAACCCAATGGAAATGGTCACAGCAGCAGCTTTGGAATAGGATGTTTTTATTGATCATAAAGATGGAACTTGATGGAAATGAACCTGAGCCCTCAGCACCGGTAACAGGGGCACTGGATGGCTCAGGGGAGTCCTAAGGACTGCAGGTATGAACGGAAGCAATGTTGTCAGCGGGAGAGCTGCTGGGACATGCAGGCTGAAGGGAGGGGTCTGTGCTGATTCTGCTGCACAGCTCGGCAAATTCTGCTTCGAAGGACCAGGAGAATGGGATGAAGTTGTTTTTTTCATAGATTACATCCTCCTCTTCATCCTCCCCCAGCTCCGCTCGGCCTTTGCCTGCGTTCTGATCTCTCTCGCAGTCGGTGTCAGGAGGAGCTTGTCCTGCAGCTGCCCGTTCTCTCTTGCGCGCCCTGTGGGAATGAGTTTCAGAAAGCACTGCTCACCGAGAGGAATCGAGGGACGCTTGAAAGGCCTTGCAACATAAATCCTGGCAGTGTACTGCCAGCAGCTGATTTGGCCATCAGGATCCTGTCACCACAAATGCTTTGTAGCCAAATGCAGCGATACAGCGTCTTGGGGAAAAGTCTACTCACAGGTATTTTTTCCACATCCATAGCATAGGAATGCAGGCCAGCGTCAGCACGGACAGCAGCGCAGCTGAGACCACAGCAACCACTGGGATGTGGCGTTTTTGCAGCTCCTTGCCAACAGCAGCCTTCGTGATTTTCCCTACGTCCACCCCTGGAAGAACCGAGACAGTGCCGCAGGTTACTGTCATCTGCAATGCAGATGATCTCACAGTGCGCTTCACGGAGCCAAGAGATTTCCTTTTTCATCAGTGGGTACCTCCGTCTCCGGTGTATAAGCACCAGAGGACAAGAAGGATTGCTTCCACTTCCCGTTGGGTAGGGAGAGGCTGCACCGGCACTGCCCATCTGTTCCTCTGGGCTGAGGGCCGGGCTCCGCCCTGGGGTCTGGGCTTTGTCCGTGGGCAGCACTGCAGAGCAGAAACCCTCACACTTTCCCCACATTTCATGTCCGGAGCTCTCCCCCAGGACATTCCCCAGGCTGAAGGTCAGCCTCCAGCCAGCACAAGGCACAGCTGGAGCCAGCCCAGTGGAGAAACACTCCTGCAGGCTCCTACCAGGCAGGGCTCATGGCCCTCGGGCTCCTCTGTAGCACGTGCTCTGTAGGAACACGCTCAGGTTTGGCTGCTGGCCTGCTGCGCAAGAGCAGGCAGGGAGAGCCTGGTGGCACGCAGTGATTCTGGCTGGGGACACCGGATGACCACGGGACTGAAATTACCTGGCAAAGCAGCTGCTTGTTCTGCCTGAGCATTTCGGTCAGAGACTGGCTGCGTGTCACTGCTGCCTTCCTGCAACGGCTTCTTCTGCACAGTCTTTTGGTCAGTCCCTTTAGTTCTGCCATGCACTGCCTCCCCTATTTTCATCACGGGTTTCCTTGGGACACGGGATGACCACCAGGCGTAATACCCTCCTCTAGATGCACCCTTTCCTCTTTCCGGACCTGCACAGAATGCATGAAGTTAAATCTCCCGTGCCAAGGACACGCAAAGCCCTCCCTGGGGGCACTTCTGCAACCAAAGAGCCGTGAAAAGCTTCCGTACACGACGGCATCGCTGTGGAGCTCAGTGGAGCATACCGGGGGATCGTGCAAGGAAAGGGCACACACACGCAGCACTTCGCTCTCACACCTGCCGAGAGACCTGGCCGACATTCGGCCTTTGAGCTGGCAGCTCTCACAGGAACTGAACAGCCATGGCATACCCGTGTGATCTGCCGGAGCTTCAGTCCTGGAACTCGGAGGGGAAGCTGGATGACCTTCACTTCCAGTCACACCTGCAAACAAGCACAGGACAGAGCGACTCTACTTAGACGTTCTGCCAGTCAGAATGGCAGAGCATGCGATTGAAACAGGAGATTCCTTCACGACGCTGTTCTCTCCCTTCCACACAGAAGCAGCTTGGAAGCAGATCCTGGGTGCCCACGTGGGGAACCACGATTGTACAAATCTAACAGTGCGTGGAGCTACCCAGAGGAACGTCCTCCTGGAGCTCACGCCAGCTCTAAACTCAACTGCACCACGGTTGCCGGCTCTGCAGAAGTGCTCCTGATCAGGATGATGGTATCTTCAGGAGGCACTACTTCTGAAGATACAGCAAGAAAGTTTAGAAACAAAGCCTGGGCTTTTTGCGGTGCGCCTCGTCACCAGTCTGAAAGTGTCATTCACTGAAAAAAAAAATGCTACACACTTCCAGTTCTGTTGCATGGACAGCAAAACCTGGCCTGCTGGGAGACCGGCAGGTTGCAGGTGAGTTTGTTGTTCACGGTGCACGCTGTGCGTTTTTGACAAGCTGCAAGGTGATGCTAAATGCCCTCTTTCAAAGGGAACGGGCAAAAGCTGCAGCCGGTTCAGACACAGGAGCAGCACCACAGCAAGGCTCTGGCCCGTCCCTTCCTGCTATGCATGCTACAGTTTCTCCACGAATACACATAGAACCTCAGCTTCCCAAGCCTTTTGGTGAACAGATGGAAATATACGCACCAGGGACTGCCTTCTCCAAATCCTCCTTCATTTCCTTGAGGACAGGGGAATATTTTCCTGTCTTCAGCTCCTCATTCCATGTCTCAGGACCTTCATGGAAAGTTTTAAGATAAATTTCAGGCAAACCGATTTCTGATGTGAGTGCTCTTTCTGGTGAAGTCAATGAAGGCAGACTACCCACCTCTGGGATGCCAGCGGGACGCCAGTCGAGGATCTGGCAACGCCCTCTGCGGAGCCACGTCTGCAACCAAAGAACCACGAGAACTTTCCACCATACACTGCAATCTACGCATTACAGCTGCATGATGGCGTCACTGAGGGGCAGGTGCTATCGGGGAATCATGCGGTGACAGGGCACGCAAAGGCACGTCTGGATTCTCATACCTTCAGACGTGCCTGGCTGACATTAGAGCTTTGAGCTGGCAGCTCTCAAAGGAAGTAAAAAGCCATGACATACCCATGAGATCCGCTGGACCTTCTGGCCTGGAACCCAGCTGGGAAGCTGGATCCCATTCTCCGCCATCCACATCTGTAAAGACACACAGGACAGAGCAGCTGCCGTCAAACCTGCCCACATACTTCTTCAGATGGGAGTGACAGGGGGCTACTTTACAACCCTCTTCTCTCTCTTCAACGCAGGAGCACCTTGAAAACAGTTGCTGGGTGCCTGCAGTGGCGCCGTGCTATTGAAAGTGGAACTGCACAGGGAAAGGGAATGGGGAAGGGAAGGGGAGCACCTACAGACCCTTTCCTTCCAGTGACTTAGCTGGGGGATTGCCCTGAGTCTCATGGAGCAGATTAAGATGAGGCTTCGACAAGCCACTGCCTACGGACACAGCTGTCGTCAAGGGCAGATGAGAAACGATCCCATTGCACGTGGCCACCTCTCTCTTCCTTAGAACCTACAGTGACTACACGGGGCTCAGGCAGTGACACGCGAGCCACACGCAGGACAAAAGCTCCCAAGTTGCAGAGGGGCCAGGGGACCTTGGTGGCTGGCATTCAGCAGCTTTCAAAATACTTTCTCCAGGCCACGTGAAAGAGCCCTCCGAGACCTCATGAACAAAATTCAGCCCCTTGAGGCTTTCTGACTGGGAGACCTCGGAGTCAGAGAGACAAAGGCAGCAGTGGGAGCATGCAGCACCCAGGAATCAGTGGACTCCATGCATTTCACCCAGCATTGTCACGCTGGCCGGTGAAGAGCTGAAAGCTTGCTGAGCTATCACCACCAAGTCGGAGCAAATATCAAGGCAATGAAGACTGGGGACTTGCCTCTGGCGTCCAGCCCAGGCTCAGGGACAGGATTCCACTCTGCCGGTTGTCCTTGAGGGCCTGCAGGGACAAGTGAGATCAGACACGGGCGAGCAGAGCAGAGCAGAGCTTCCTCTGCATGTCAGGGCTACTTTTTCCTCAGTGGCCTGCAGGGTGTGGTGGCGGGCCAGGGATTGACGTGGCGCAAAGAAGAAGGTCTGCGTTCTCGCAACTGGAGAGAGGCAGGGGTAACCTTCCCACTGAAACGTGGCCGCTCTCCCAGTAACAAACTACTCATGACTGATCTGTGCAAGACCTCCAAGGTACAAGCAGGTTAGGAAGACCTTGAGAGGATCTGAAATGACACTGTATGCTACTGGGGCACAAATTTGTCTGCCTTCTTGGAAACAGGCACTCAGAACCTACCTCTGGGTTGATCCCAAGGCATAAGACCTGGATTCAGACTAACATCTGAATAGGTCGATTCACCACCACCAATGTCAGCATCTAGAATCAAGAATCAAGAACTGATGAGAGACGTTCCCATTGCTGGGGATGTTGTGATCTTCTTCTCCCTTAGAAACTGGAGGTGGGTCAGGTGACGGGGCAGGAGAAAGACTCAGGTCACGATGGCACAGTTGCAGAGCGGCCGGGAGGACCTCCTGGCTGCCACCTGGCAGCTTCCACAATGCGCTCTCCACGCCACGCGCAACAACCCTTACGGACCGCAGGGAAGAAGCAGCTGCCCCTCGGGCCTGTCTTCCTGGGACGCCTCTGGTGTACACAAAGGAAGGTCACACCGAAGCACCGGAGGAAAACACACCTGTGTCTTCCTCTGGGCTGCGGTTGGGGCTCTGTGTTGGAAACTGGGATTCGTCTATGGGGCGTACCACGAGGCCGGAGCAGAAATGCTCACGCTTTTCCCAGCACACAGAGGACATCACCCCTGGATATCACCCAGGATGAAGGCTGTGCTCCAGCCACCAAGTGGCAGACCCGCGGCCCGGCACGGCTGGAGCCAGCCCTGGGGAACAGCGCTGCCACGGGCTCTTGCCCAGCTCCTGCGGTGCTGCCCGTCACCCTCTGCCTAATGTCCACCCCGGAAGGTGGCCCCAGGGAAGGGTGACTTCAGGCCCCCCGTTTTCCCAGTTTTGGCCCCGTCTCTGCCCACTCACCTGCTGCCTGTGCTCGAAGCGGAGCAGCACAAATCTCGCGGGAACGCAGCGCCATCAGCAGGAGGAGCACGACAAGGCGGGCAGGGGCCGTGGCCCCCCACACTCGTGCCATGCTGCCACCACCACCACAGCCGCTACAGCAAGTGTTGCACTTGGGGCAGGCGCAGAGCAAGGCCTGTGCCCAGGGATGGCATCACAGTGGGGCATTGTGACCTCACGGCCCCGGGAAGCCGGGTGGAGGCTCCCGCCCCTCTTGTGATGCGCTGCACCAGGGCTGCTGGGGCCGGTGCTTACGTCATAGAAACGCGGAATCACGCAATGGCTGGGGTAGGAAGGGACGACTAAGAACGTTTACCTCCAACCCCACTGCCAAGGGCAGGGATGCCACCTGCTGAGTCGGCCTGCCCAGAGCTCTCTCCAGTCTGCCCTTGAATGCTTCCAGGGACAGGGCATCCACAACTTTGTGTGGCAAACTTCTATAGTGCCTCCACAACCCTGAGAGGGAATGCTTTTCAGCTCGCTGTGCCCCTGACACCGCAGGCCACCGAGGACAAGATGTGATATAGAAAACGGGGTCGGGATCCAGGGCGCTTTGGCACAGGTTACCCACGCACGTGAAACGTGCTGCAGTTCAGCAAGCCAAGCGCATAAAGCCTCTCTGGTACAAAGGCTGATGGCTGAAATATGAACACGGGGAGCTAGACCCTCCCGCAAACCTGCCAAATCCAGCGTCACGTGCTTACACTCTTATCGGCACATCTACAGCTCCACCTGTTCTCTTTCAGTTTTCCATACCTCGGCTAAGGACATCCCCTTTTCTATACCAGGCGTATTTCCCATTGTTAGTGTGCTTCCATACCAAATTCAGTAGTGGAAATGTAAGACTCGCCGGTTAGCACCTCCCGGCCGCAACATCCAAGTGAGCTCACCCACTGCTGGCAGCCGGACGCTTGGTGGCGAGAGGCTCTGACGGCCATTGCCTGCAGGGTCCCGCCTGGCTCTCTGGAAACTGCGGCAGCAGCTGCACTCCTGCCACCTTGCACTGAAGGAATCACGCTGCTGCCACCTCCAGCGTAGACTCTCCAGAGAGAAGCGATCAGTGTCTTCTTCCCTCCTTCCCTTTGTGAGGAAGCTGTAGACCACCCAGACAATAGCTCTTGATGTCACAGCATCACAGAATCGCAGGGGTTGGAAGGGACCTCAAGAGATCAGTGAGTCCAACCCCCCTGCTAAAGCAGGTTCCCTACAATAGGTCGCACAGGTAGGCACCCAGGCCTACAGGCCCTCCTGTCCAGAATGTCTCCATAGAAGGAGGCTGCACAACCTCTCGGGCAACCTGATCCAGTTCTCCGTCACCCTTACGTAAAAAGTTCTTGCACACGCCTGTATGGAACTTCCTGCGTTCAAGTTTTGGGCCAGCGCTCCTTGTCCTATTGCAACACACCACCAAGAAGAGCCTGGCCTCATCATTTGCCTCCCACCTCCCTTTAGGTGTTAATTAACACAAATCAGATCTCCCCTCAGTCTTCTTTTCCCCAGGCTGCACAGACCCAGCTTACTCAGCCTTTCCTCATCAGGGATGTGCTCCAGGTCCTTTGTCATCTTTGTGGCCCTCTGCCAGACTCCTTCTAGGAGATCCGTGTCTCTTTTGAACTGGAGAGCCCAGAACTGGACACGGTATTCTAAATGTGAATACCGTGAGCAGAGCAGAGCGAGAGCATCACCTCCCTTGGCCTGCTGGGCTCGCTCTTTTTAATGCGCCCCAGGATACCATTGGCCTTCTTGGCCCAAGGGCTCGCTGCTGGCTCACGGCCAGCCTGCTGCCCACCAGAACCCCCAGGTCCCTCTCTGCACAGATCCTGTTCTCTAAGCAGAACAAACCAAGTGACCTCACACGTACTGCCCACTAGACTGCCAGCATCTTTGATGCCCTCCTCTGGGCACTCCCTCAAGTTTTCAGTCTTTCCTGTATTGTGGCACCCAAAACTGCACACGGCAGTTGAGCTGAGGCCGCCCAGCACAGGGCAGAGCAAGATAATCCTTCTCTTCATCAGCTAGCAGTGCCGTGCCTTTTGCCCAGCAGGGTACGGTCAGCCTGCATTACCGACTGCTTTACCAGGGCATGCGGTTGACCCACATTCAACACGTCACCAACCAGAAGCCCCAGGTGCCTCTCCACAGAGCTCTTCTGCAGCCCCTCTCCCCCAGTCCTACATGTACCCAGCGTTGTCCTGCCCCAGGCGCAGAGTCCTTCCCTGCTCCGGCCTTCCTGTGAGCACGGGGAAGGCACAGCAGGCGGCTGCTGCAGGTGCCGCAGGCCGCAGCCCTGCATCTCCTCAGCTGTGAGGAGCCAAACCCAAAGTGCGCTCTCTCAGGCAGTCTCTCAGCACTCAGAGCAATGCCTGTGTGCAGGGATGGCATCAGAGCGGGGCGTTGTGACCTCACGGCCCCGGGAAGCTGGGTGGAGGCTCCCCGCCCCTCTTGTGATGCGCTGCACCAGGGCTGCTGGGGCCGGTGCTTACGTCATAGAAACACGGAGTCATGGAATGGCTGGGGTAGGAAGGGACGACTAAGAATGTTTACCTCCAACCCCACTGCCGAGGGCAGGGATGCCACCTGCTGAGTCGGCCTGCCCAGAGCTCCCTCTAGCCTGGCCTTGAACGCGTCCAGGGACAGGGCATCCACAACTTTGTGTGGCAAACTTCTATAGTGCCTCCACAACCCTGAGAGGGAATGCTTTCCCAAGTGCTGGCCCCCAACCCCGTGCCCTGTAACCCAATGGAAATGGTCACAGCAGCAGCTTTGGAATAGGATGTTTTTATTGATCATAAAGATGGAACTTGATGGAAATGAACCTGAGCCCTCAGCACCGGTAACAGGGGCACTGGATGGCTCAGGGGAGTCCTAAGGACTGCAGGTATGAACGGAAGCAATGTTGTCAGCGGGAGAGCTGCTGGGACATGCAGGCTGAAGGGAGGGGTCTGTGCTGATTCTGCTGCACAGCTCGGGAAATTCTGCTTCGAAGGACCAGGAGAATGGGATGAAGTTGTTTTTTTCATAGATTACATCCTCCTCTTCATCCTCCCCCAGCTCCGCTCGGCCTTTGCCTGCGTTCTGATCTCTCTCGCAGTCGGTGTCAGGAGGAGCTTGTCCTGCAGCTGCCCGTTCTCTCTTGCGCGCCCTGTGGGAATGAGTTTCAGAAAGCACTGCTCACCGAGAGGAATCGAGGGACGCTTGAAAGGCCTTGCAACATAAATCCTGGCAGTGTACTGCCAGCAGCTGATTTGGCCATCAGGATCCTGTCACCACAAATGCTTTGTAGCCAAATGCAGCGATACAGTGTCTTGGGGAAAAGTCTACTCACAGGTATTTTTTCCACATCCATAGCATAGGAATGCAGGCCAGCGTCAGCACGGACAGCAGCGCAGCTGAGACCACAGCAACCACTGGGATGTGGCGTTTTTGCAGCTCCTTGCCAACAGCAGCCTTCGTGATTTTCCCTACGTCCACCCCTGGAAGAACCGAGACAGTGCCGCAGGTTACTGTCATCTGCAATGCAGATGATCTCACAGTGCGCTTCACGGAGCCAAGAGATTTCCTTTTTCATCAGTGGGTACCTCCGTCTCCGGTGTATAAGCACCAGAGGACAAGAAGGATTGCTTCCACTTCCCGTTGGGTAGGGAGAGGCTGCACCGGCACTGCCCATCTGTTCCTCTGGGCTGAGGGCCGGGCTCCGCCCTGGGGTCTGGGCTTTGTCCGTGGGCAGCACTGCAGAGCAGAAACCCTCACACTTTCCCCACATTTCATGTCCGGAGCTCTCCCCCAGGACATTCCCCAGGCTGAAGGTCAGCCTCCAGCCAGCACAAGGCACAGCTGGAGCCAGCCCAGTGGAGAAACACTCCTGCAGGCTCCTACCAGGCAGGGCTCATGGCCCTCGGGCTCCTCTGTAGCACGTGCTCTGTAGGAACACGCTCAGGTTTGGCTGCTGGCCTGCTGCGCAAGAGCAGGCAGGGAGAGCCTGGTGGCACGCAGTGATTCTGGCTGGGGACACCGGATGACCACGGGACTGAAATTACCTGGCAAAGCAGCTGCTTGTTCTGCCTGAGCATTTCGGTCAGAGACTGGCTGCGTGTCACTGCTGCCTTCCTGCAACGGCTTCTTCTGCACAGTCTTTTGGTCAGTCCCTTTAGTTCTGCCATGCACTGCCTCCCCTATTTTCATCACGGGTTTCCTTGGGACACGGGATGACCACCAGGCGTAATACCCTCCTCTAGATGCACCCTTTCCTCTTTCCGGACCTGCACAGAATGCATGAAGTTAAATCTCCCGTGCCAAGGACACGCAAAGCCCTCCCTGGGGGCACTTCTGCAACCAAAGAGCCGTGAAAAGCTTCCGTACACGACGGCATCGCTGTGGAGCTCAGTGGAGCATACCGGGGGATCGTGCAAGGAAAGGGCACACACACGCAGCACTTCGCTCTCACACCTGCCGAGAGACCTGGCCGACATTCGGCCTTTGAGCTGGCAGCTCTCACAGGAACTGAACAGCCATGGCATACCCGTGTGATCTGCCGGAGCTTCAGTCCTGGAACTCGGAGGGGAAGCTGGATGACCTTCACTTCCAGTCACACCTGCAAACAAGCACAGGACAGAGCGACTCTACTTAGACGTTCTGCCAGTCAGAATGGCAGAGCATGCGATTGAAACAGGAGATTCCTTCACGACGCTGTTCTCTCCCTTCCACACAGAAGCAGCTTGGAAGCAGATCCTGGGTGCCCACGTGGGGAACCACGATTGTACAAATCTAACAGTGCGTGGAGCTACCCAGAGGAACATCCTCCTGGAGCTCACGCCAGCTCTAAACTCAACTGCACCACGGTTGCCGGCTCTGCAGAAGTGCTCCTGATCAGGATGATGGTATCTTCAGGAGGCACTACTTCTGAAGATACAGCAAGAAAGTTTAGAAACAAAGCCTGGGCTTTTTGCGGTGCGCCTCGTCACCAGTCTGAAAGTGTCATTCACTGAAAAAAAAAATGCTACACACTTCCAGTTCTGTTGCATGGACAGCAAAACCTGGCCTGCTGGGAGACCGGCAGGTTGCAGGTGAGTTTGTTGTTCACGGTGCACGCTGTGCGTTTTTGACAAGCTGCAAGGTGATGCTAAATGCCCTCTTTCAAAGGGAACGGGCAAAAGCTGCAGCCGGTTCAGACACAGGAGCAGCACCACAGCAAGGCTCTGGCCCGTCCCTTCCTGCTATGCATGCTACAGTTTCTCCACGAATACACATAGAACCTCAGCTTCCCAAGCCTTTTGGTGAACAGATGGAAATATACGCACCAGGGACTGCCTTCTCCAAATCCTCCTTCATTTCCTTGAGGACAGGGGAATATTTTCCTGTCTTCAGCTCCTCATTCCATGTCTCAGGACCTTCATGGAAAGTTTTAAGATAAATTTCAGGCAAACCGATTTCTGATGTGAGTGCTCTTTCTGGTGAAGTCAATGAAGGCAGACTACCCACCTCTGGGATGCCAGCGGGACGCCAGTCGAGGATCTGGCAACGCCCTCTGCGGAGCCACGTCTGCAACCAAAGAACCACGAGAACTTTCCACCATACACTGCAATCTACGCATTACAGCTGCATGATGGCGTCACTGAGGGGCAGGTGCTATCGGGGAATCATGCGGTGACAGGGCACGCAAAGGCATGTCTGGATTCTCATACCTTCAGACGTGCCTGGCTGACATTAGAGCTTTGAGCTGGCAGCTCTCAAAGGAAGTAAAAAGCCATGACATACCCATGAGATCCGCTGGACCTTCTGGCCTGGAACCCAGCTGGGAAGCTGGATCCCATTCTCCGCCATCCACATCTGTAAAGACACACAGGACAGAGCAGCTGCCGTCAAACCTGCCCACATACTTCTTCAGATGGGAGTGACAGGGGGCTACTTTACAACCCTCTTCTCTCTCTTCAACGCAGGAGCACCTTGAAAACAGTTGCTGGGTGCCTGCAGTGGCGCCGTGCTATTGAAAGTGGAACTGCACAGGGAAAGGGAATGGGGAAGGGAAGGGGAGCACCTACAGACCCTTTCCTTCCAGTGACTTAGCTGGGGGATTGCCCTGAGTCTCATGGAGCAGATTAAGATGAGGCTTCGACAAGCCACTGCCTACGGACACAGCTGTCGTCAAGGGCAGATGAGAAACGATCCCATTGCATGTGGCCACCTCTCTCTTCCTTAGAACCTACAGTGACTACACGGGGCTCAGGCAGTGACACGCGAGCCACACGCAGGACAAAAGCTCCCAAGTTGCAGAGGGGCCAGGGGACCTTGGTGGCTGGCATTCAGCAGCTTTCAAAATACTTTCTCCAGGCCACGTGAAAGAGCCCTCCGAGACCTCATGAACAAAATTCAGCCCCTTGAGGCTTTCTGACTGGGAGACCTCGGAGTCAGAGAGACAAAGGCAGCAGTGGGAGCATGCAGCACCCAGGAATCAGTGGACTCCATGCATTTCACCCAGCATTGTCACGCTGGCCGGTGAAGAGCTGAAAGCTTGCTGAGCTATCACCACCAAGTCGGAGCAAATATCAAGGCAATGAAGACTGGGGACTTGCCTCTGGCGTCCAGCCCAGGCTCAGGGACAGGATTCCACTCTGCCGGTTGTCCTTGAGGGCCTGCAGGGACAAGTGAGATCAGACACGGGCGAGCAGAGCAGAGCAGAGCTTCCTCTGCATGTCAGGGCTACTTTTTCCTCAGTGGCCTGCAGGGTGTGGTGGCGGGTCAGGGATTGACGTGGCGCAAAGAAGGAGGTCTGCGTTCTCGCAACTGGAGAGAGGCAGGGGTAACCTTCCCACTGAAATGTGGCCGCTCTCCCAGTAACAAACTACTCATGACTGATCTGTGCAAGACCTCCAAGGTACAAGCAGGTTAGGAAGACCTTGAGAGGATCTGAAATGACACTGTATGCTACTGGGGCACAAATTTGTCTGCCTTCTTGGAAACAGGCACTCAGAACCTACCTCTGGGTTGATCCCAAGGCATAAGACCTGGATTCAGACTAACATCTGAATAGGTCGATTCACCACCACCAATGTCAGCATCTAGAATCAAGAATCAAGAACTGATGAGAGACGTTCCCATTGCTGGGGATGTTGTGATCTTCTTCTCCCTTAGAAACTGGAGGTGGGTCAGGTGACGGGGGCAGGAGAAAGACTCAGGTCACGATGGCACAGTTGCAGAGCGGCCGGGAGGACCTCCTGGCTGCCACCTGGCAGCTTCCACAATGCGCTCTCCACGCCACGCGCAACAACCCTTACGGACCGCAGGGAAGAAGCAGCTGCCCCTCGGGCCTGTCTTCCTGGGACGCCTCTGGTGTACACAAAGGAAGGTCACACCGAAGCACCGGAGGAAAACACACCTGTGTCTTCCTCTGGGCTGCGGTTGGGGCTCTGTGTTGGAAACTGGGATTCGTCTATGGGGCGTACCACGAGGCCGGAGCAGAAATGCTCACGCTTTTCCCAGCACACAGAGGACATCACCCCTGGATATCACCCAGGATGAAGGCTGTGCTCCAGCCAGCAAGCGGCAGAGCCGCGGCCCGGCACGGCTGGAGCCGGCCCTGGGGAACAGCGCTGCCACGGGCTCTTGCCCAGCTCCTGCGGTGCTGCCCATCACCCTCTGCCTAACGTCCACCCCGGAAGGTGGCCCCATGGAAGGGTGACTTCAGGCCCCCCGTTTTCCCAGTTTTGGCCCCGTCTCTGCCCACTCACCTGCTGCCTGTGCTCGAAGCGGAGCAGCACAAATCTCGCGGGAACGCAGCGCCATCAGTAGGAGGAGCACGACAAGGCGGGCAGGGGCCGTGGCCCCCCACACTCGTGCCATGCTGCCACCACCACCACAGCCGCTACAGCAAGTGTTGCACTTGGGGCAGGCGCAGAGCAAGGCCTGTGCCCAGGGATGGCATCACAGTGGGGCATTGTGACCTCACGGCCCCGGGAAGCCGGGTGGAGGCTCCCGCCCCTCTTGTGATGCGCTGCACCAGGGCTGCTGGGGCCAGTGCTTACATCATAGAAACGCGGAATCACGCAATGGCTGGGGTAGGAAGGGACGACTAAGAACGTTTACCTCCAACCCCACTGCCGAGGGCAGGGATGCCACCTGCTGAGTCGGCCTGCCCAGAGCTCGCTCCAGTCTGCCCTTGAATGCTTCCAGGGACAGGGCATCCACAACTTTGTGTGGCAAACTTCTATAGTGCCTCCACAACCCTGAGAGGGAATCCTTTCAAGCTCGCTGTGCCCCTGACACCGCAGGCCACCGAGGACAAGATGTGATATAGAAAACGGGGTCGGGATCCAGGGCGCTTTGGCACAGGTTACCCACGCACGTGAAACATGCTGCAATTCAGCAAGCCAAGCGCATAAAGCCTCTCTGGTACAAAGGCTGATGGCTGAAATATGAACACGGGGAGCTAGACCCTCCCGCAAACCTGCCAAATCCAGCGTCACGTGCTTACACTCTTATCGGCACATCTACAGCTTCACCTGTTCTCTTTCAGTTTTCCATACCTCGGCTAAGGACATCCCCTTTCCTACACCAGGCGTATTTCCCATTGTTAGTGTGCTTCCATACCAAATTCAGTAGTGGAAATGTAAGACTCGCCGGTTAGCACCTCCCGGCCGCAACATCCAAGTGAGCTCACCCACTGCTGGCAGCCGGACGCTTGGTGGCGAGAGGCTCTGACGGCCATTGCCTGCAGGGTCCCGCCTGGCTCTCTGGAAACTGCGGCAGCAGCTGCACTCCTGCCACCTTGCACTGAAGGAATCACGCTGCTGCCACCTCCAGCGTAGACTCTCCAGAGAGAAGCGATCAGTGTCTTCTTCCCTCCTTCCCTTTGTGAGGAAGCTGTAGACCACCCAGACAATAGCTCTTGATGTCACAGCATCACAGAATCGCAGGGGTTGGAAGGGACCTCAAGAGATCAGTGAGTCCAACCCCCCTGCTAAAGCAGGTTCCCTACAATAGGTCGCACAGGTAGGCACCCAGGCCTACAGGCCCTCCTGTCCAGAATGTCTCCATAGAAGGAGGCTGCACAACCTCTCGGGCAACCTGATCCAGTTCTCCGTCACCCTTACGTAAAAAGTTCTTGCACACGCCTGTATGGAACTTCCTGCGTTCAAGTTTTGGGCCAGCGCTCCTTGTCCTATTGCAACACACCACCAAGAAGAGCCTGGCCTCATCATTTGCCTCCCACCTCCCTTTAGGTGTTAATTAACACAGATCAGATCTCCCCTCAGTCTTCTTTTCCCCAGGCTGCACAGACCCAGCTTACTCAGCCTTTCCTCATCAGGGATGTGCTCCAGGTCCTTTGTCATCTTTGTGGCCCTCTGCCAGACTCCTTCTAGGAGATCCGTGTCTCTTTTGAACTGGAGAGCCCAGAACTGGACACGGTATTCTAAATGTGAATACCGTGAGCAGAGCAGAGTGAGAGCATCACCTCCCTTGGCCTGCTGGGCTCGCTCTTTTTAATGCGCCCCAGGATACCATTGGCCTTCTTGGCCCAAGGGCTCGCTGCTGGCTCACGGCCAGCCTGCTGCCCACCAGAACCCCCAGGTCCCTCTCTGCACAGATCCTGTTCTCTAAGCAGAACAAACCAAGTGACCTCACACGTACTGCCCACTAGACTGCCAGCATCTTTGATGCCCTCCTCTGGGCACTCCCTCAAGTTTTCAGTCTTTCCTGTATTGTGGCACCCAAAACTGCACACGGCAGTTGAGCTGAGGCCGCCCAGCACAGGGCAGAGCAAGATAATCCTTCTCTTCATCAGCTAGCAGTGCCGTGCCTTTTGCCCAGCAGGGTACGGTCAGCCTGCATTACCGACTGCTTTACCAGGGCATGCGGTTGACCCACATTCAACACGTCACCAACCAGAAGCCCCAGGTGCCTCTCCACAGAGCTCTTCTGCAGCCCCTCTCCCCCAGTCCTACATGTACCCAGCGTTGTCCTGCCCCAGGCGCAGAGTCCTTCCCTGCTCCGGCCTTCCTGTGAGCACGGGGAAGGCACAGCAGGCGGCTGCTGCAGGTGCCGCAGGCCGCAGCCCTGCATCTCCTCAGCTGTGAGGAGCCGAACCCAAAGTGCGCTCTCTCAGGCAGTCTCTCAGCACTCAGAGCAATGCCTGTGTGCAGGGATGGCATCAGAGCGGGGCGTTGTGACCTCACGGCCCCGGGAAGCCGGGTGGAGGCTTCCCGCCCCTCTTGTGATGCGCTGCACCAGGGCTGCTGGGGCCGGTGCTTACATCATAGAAACACGGAGTCATGGAATGGCTGGGGTAGGAAGGGACGACTAAGAATGTTTACCTCCAACCCCACTGCCGAGGGCAGGGATGCCACCTGCTGAGTCGGCCTGCCCAGAGCTCCCTCTAGCCTGGCCTTGAACGCGTCCAGGGACAGGGCATCCACAACTTTGTGTGGCAAACTTCTATAGTGCCTCCACAGCCCTGAGAGGGAATCCTTTCCCAAGTGCTGGCCCCCGACCCCGTGCCCTGTAACCCAATGGAAATGGTCACAGCAGCAGCTTTGGAATAGGATGTTTTTATTGATCATAAAGATGGAACTTGATGGAAATGAACCTGAGCCCTCAGCACCGGTAACAGGGGCACTGGATGGCTCAGGGGAGTCCTAAGGACTGCAGGTATGAATGGAAGAGATGTTGTCAGCGGGAGAGCTGCTGGGAAATGCGGGCTGAAGGGAGGGGTCTGTGCTGATTCTGCTGCACAGCTCGGCAAATTCTGCTTCGTAGGACCAGGAGAATGGGATGGAGAGGTTGTTTCCTTGGTCAAGTGCATCCTCCTTTGCAGCCTCCCCCAGCTCCGCTCGGCCTTTGCCTGCGTTCTGATCTCTCTTGAAGTCGGTGTCAGGAGGGGCTTGTCCTGCAGCTGCCCGTTCTCTCTTGCGCGCCCTGTGGGAATGAGTTTCAGAAAGCACTGCTCACCGATAGGAATCGAGGGACGCTTGAAAGGCCTTGCAACATAAATCCTGGCAGTGTACTGCCAGCAGCTGATTTGGCCATCAGGATCCTGTCACCACAAATGCTTTGTAGCCAAATGCAGCGATACAGCGTCTTGGGGAAAAGTCTACTCACAGGTATTTTTTCCACATCCATAGCATAGGAATGCAGGCCAGCGTCAGCACGGACAGCAGCGCAGCTGAGACCACAGCAACCATGGGATGTGGCGTTTTTGCAGCTCCTTGCCAACAGCAGCCTTCGTGATTTTCCCTACGTCCACCCCTGGAAGAACCGAGACAGTGCCGCAGGTTACTGTCATCTGCAATGCAGATGATCTCACAGTGCGCTTCATGGAGCCAAGAGATTTCCTTTTTCATCAGTGGGTACCTCCGTCTCCGGTGTATAAGCACCAGAGGACAAGAAGGATTGCTTCCACTTCCCGTTGGGTAGGGAGAGGCTGCACCGGCACTGCCCATCTGTTCCTCTGGGCTGAGGGCCGGGCTCCGCCCTGGGGTCTGGGCTTTGTCCGTGGGCAGCACTGCAGAGCAGAAACCCTCACACTTTCCCCACATTTCATGTCCGGAGCTCTCCCCCAGGACATTCCCCAGGCTGAAGGTCAGCCTCCAGCCAACACAAGGCACAGCTGGAGCCAGCCCAGTGGAGAAACACTCCTGCAGGCTCCTACCAGGCAGGGCTCATGGCCCTTGGGCTCCTTTGTAGCACGTGCTCTGTAGGAACACGCTCAGGTTTGGCTGCTGGCCTGCTGCGCAAGAGCAGGCAGGGAGAGCCTGGTGGCACGCAGTGATTCTGGCTGGGGACACCGGATGACCACGGGACTGAAATTACCTGGCAAAGCAGCTGCTTGTTCTGCCTGAGCATTTCGGTCAGAGACTGGCTGCGTGTCACTGCTGCCTTCCTGCAACGGCTTCTTCTGCACAGTCTCTTGGTCAGTCCCTTTAGTTCTGCCATGCACTGCCTCCCCTATTTTCATCACGGGTTTCCTTGGGACACGGGATGACCACCAGGCATAATACCCTCCTCTAGATGCACCCTTTCCTCTTTCCGGACCTGCACAGAATGCATGAAGTTAAATCTCCTGTGCCAAGGACAGCTCTAAACTCAACTGCACCACGGTTGCCGGCTCTGCAGAAGTGCTCCTGATCAGGATGATGGTATCTTCAGGAGGCACTACTTCTGAAGATACAGCAAGAAAGTTTAGAAACAAAGCCTGGGCTTTTTGCGGTGCGCCTCGTCACCAGTCTGAAAGTGTCATTCACTGAAAAAAAAAATGCTACACACTTCCAGTTCTGTTGCATGGACAGCAAAACCTGGCCTGCTGGGAGACCGGCAGGTTGCAGGTGAGTTTGTTGTTCACAGTGCACGCTGTGCGTTTTTGACAAGCTGCAAGGTGATGCTAAATGCCTTCTTTCAAAGGGAACGGGCAAAAGCTGCAGCCGGTTCAGACACAGGAGCAGCACCACAGCAAGGCTCTGGCCCGTCCCTTCCTGCTATGCATGCTACAGTTTCTCCACGAATACACGTAGAACCTCAGCTTCCCAAGTCTTTTGGTGAACAGATGGAAATATACGCACCAGGGACTGCCTTCTCCAAATCCTCCTTCATTTCCTTGAGGACAGGGGAATATTTTCCTGTCTTCAGCTCCTCATTCCATGTCTCAGGACCTTCATGGAAAGTTTTAAGATAAATTTCAGGCAAACCGATTTCTGATGTGAGTGCTCTTTCTGGTGAAGTCAATGAAGGCAGACTACCCACCTCCGGGATGCCAGCGGGACGCCAGTCGAGGATCTGGCAACGCCCTCTGCGGAGCCACGTCTGCAACCAAAGAACCACGAGAACTTTCCACCATACACTGCAATCTACGCATTACAGCTGCATGATGGCGTCACTGAGGGGCAGGTGCTATCGGGGAATCATGCGGTGACAGGGCACGCAAAGGCACGTCTGGATTCTCATACCTTCAGACGTGCCTGGCTGACATTAGAGCTTTGAGCTGGCAGCTCTCAAAGGAAGTAAAAAGCCATGACATACCCATGAGATCCGCTGGACCTTCTGGCCTGGAACCCAGCTGGGAAGCTGGATCCCATTCTCCGCCATCCACATCTGTAAAGACACACAGGACAGAGCAGCTGCCGTCAAACCTGCCCACATACTTCTTCAGATGGGAGTGACAGGGGGCTACTTTACAACCCTCTTCTCTCTCTTCAACGCAGGAGCACCTTGAAAACAGTTGCTGGGTGCCTGCAGTGGCGCCGTGCTATTGAAAGTGGAACTGCACAGGGAAAGGGAATGGGGAAGGGAAGGGGAGCACCTACAGACCCTTTCCTTCCAGTGACTTAGCTGGGGGATTGCCCTGAGTCTCATGGAGCAGATTAAGATGAGGCTTCGACAAGCCACTGCCTACGGACACAGCTGTCGTCAAGGGCAGATGAGAAACGATCCCATTGCACGTGGCCACCTCTCTCTTCCTTAGAACCTACAGTGACTACACGGGGCTCAGGCAGTGACACGCGAGCCACACGCAGGACAAAAGCTCCCAAGTTGCAGAGGGGCCAGGGGACCTTGGTGGCTGGCATTCAGCAGCTTTCAAAATACTTTCTCCAGGCCACGTGAAAGAGCCCTCCGAGACCTCATGAACAAAATTCAGCCCCTTGAGGCTTTCTGACTGGGAGACCTCAGAGTCAGAGAGACAAAGGCAGCAGTGGGAGCATGCAGCACCCAGGAATCAGTGGACTCCATGCATTTCACCCAGCATTGTCACGCTGGCCGGTGAAGAGCTGAAAGCTTGCTGAGCTATCACCACCAAGTCGGAGCAAATATCAAGGCAATGAAGACTGGGGACTTGCCTCTGGCGTCCAGCCCAGGCTCAGGGACAGGATTCCACTCTGCCGGTTGTCCTTGAGGGCCTGCAGAGACAAGTGAGATCAGACACGGGCGAGCAGAGCAGAGCAGAGCTTCCTCTGCATGTCGGGGCTACTTTTTCCTCAGTGGCCTGCAGGGTGTGGTGGCGGGTCAGGGATTGACGTGGCGCAAAGAAGGAGGCCTGCGTTCTCGCAACTGGAGAGAGGCAGGGGTAACCTTCCCACTGAAATGTGGCCGCTCTCCCAGTAACAAACTACTCATGACTGATCTGTGCAAGACCTCCAAGGTACAAGCAGGTTAGGAAGACCTTGAGAGGATCTGAAATGACACTGTATGCTACTGGGGCACAAATTTGTCTGCCTTCTTGGAAACAGGCACTCAGAACCTACCTCTGGGTTGATCCCAAGGCATAAGACCTGGATTCAGACTAACATCTGAATAGGTCGATTCACCACCACCAATGTCAGCATCTAGAATCAAGAATCAAGAACTGATGAGAGACGTTCCCATTGCTGGGGATGTTGTGATCTTCTTCTCCCTTAGAAACTGGAGGTGGGTCAGGTGACGGGGCAGGAGAAAGACTCAGGTCACGATGGCACAGTTGCAGAGCGGCCGGGAGGACCACCTGGCTGCCACCTGGCAGCTTCCACAATGCGCTCTCCATGCCACGCGCAACAACCCTTACGGACCGCAGGGAAGAAGCAGCTGCCCCTCGGGCCTGTCTTCCTGGGACGCCTCTGGTGTACACAAAGGAAGGTCACACCGAAGCACCGGAGGAAAACACACCTGTGTCTTCCTCTGGGCTGCGGTTGGGGCTCTGTGTTGGAAACTGGGATTCGTCTATGGGGCGTACCACGAGGCCGGAGCAGAAATGCTCACGCTTTTCCCAGCACACAGAGTCTGCCCCAGGACATCACCCAGGATGAAGGCTGTGCTCCAGCCAGCAAGCGGCAGAGCCGCAGCCCGGCACGGCTGGAGCCAGCCCTGGGGAACAGCGCTGCCGCGGGCTCTTGCCCGGCTCCTGCAGTGCTGCCCGTCACCCTCTGCCTAACGTCCACCCCGGAAGGTGGCCCCATGGAAGGGTGACTTCAGGCCCCCCGTTTTCCCAGTTTTGGCCCCGTCTCTGCCCACTCACCTGCTGCCTGTGCTCGAAGCGGAGCAGCACAAATCTCGCGGGAACGCAGCGCCATCAGTAGGAGGAGCACGACAAGGCGGGCAGGGGCCGTGGCCCCCCACACTCGTGCCATGCTGCCACCACCACCACAGCCGCTACAGCAAGTGTTGCACTTGGGGCAGGCGCAGAGCAAGGCCTGTGCCCAGGGATGGCATCACAGTGGGGCATTGTGACCTCACGGCCCCGGGAAGCCCCCGCCCCTTTATGATGCGCTGCACCAGGGCTGCTGGGGCCAGTGCTTACATCATAGAAACACGGAATCACGGAATGGCTGGGGTAGGAAGGGACGACTAAGAACGTTTACCTCCAACCCCACTGCCGAGGGCAGGGATGCCACCCGCTGAGTCGGCCTGCCCCGAGCTCCCTCTAGCCTGGCCTTGAACGCATCCAGAGACAGGGCATCCACAACTTTGTGTGGCAAACTTCTATAGTGCTTCCACAACCCTGAGAGGGAATGCTTTCCAGCTCGCTGTGCCCCTGACACCGCAGGCCACCGAGGACAAGATGTGATATAGAAAACGGGGTCGGGATCCAGGGCGCTTTGGCACAGGTTACCCACGCACGTGAAACGTGCTGCAATTCAGCAAGCCAAGCGCATAAAGCCTCTCTGGTACAAAGGCTGATGGCTGAAATATGAACACGGGGAGCTAGACCCTCCCGCAAACCTGCCAAATCCAGCGTCACGTGCTTACACTCTTATCGGCACATCTACAGCTCCACCTGTTCTCTTTCAGTTTTCCATACCTCGGCTAAGGACATCCCCTTTCCTACACCAGGCATATTTCCCATTGTTAGTGTGCTTCCATACCAAATTCAGTAGTGGAAATGTAAGACTCGCCGGTTAGCACCTCCCGGCCGCAACGTCCAAGTGAGCTCACCCACTGCTGGCAGCCGGACGCTTGGTGGCGAGAGGCTCTGACGGCCATTGCCTGCAGGGTCCCGCCTGGCTCTCTGGAAACTGCGGCAGCAGCTGCACTCCTGCCACCTTGCACTGAAGGAATCACGCTGCTGCCACCTCCAGCACAGTCTCTCCAGAGAGAAGCGATCAGTGTCTTCTTCCCTCCTTCCCTTTGTGAGGAAGCTGTAGACCACCCAGACAATAGCTCTTGATGTCACAGCATCACAGAATCGCAGGGGTTGGAAGGGACCTCAAGAGATCAGTGAGTCCAACCCCCCTGCTAAAGCAGGTTCCCTACAATAGGTCGCACAGGTAGGCACCCAGGCCTACAGGCCTACCTGTCCAGAATGTCTCCATAGAAGGAGGCTGCACAACCTCTCGGGCAACCTGATCCAGTTCTCCGTCACCCTTACGTAAAAAGTTCTTGCACACGCCTGTATGGAACTTCCTGCGTCCAAGTTTTGGGCCAGCGCTCCTTGTCCTATTGCAACACACCACCAAGAAGAGCCTGGCCTCATCATTTGCCTCCCACCTCCCTTTAGGTGTTAATTAACACAGATCAGATCTCCCCTCAGTCTTCTTTTCCCCAGGCTGCACAGACCCAGCTTACTCAGCCTTTCCTCATCAGGGATGTGCTCCAGGTCCTTTGTCATCTTTGTGGCCCTCTGCCAGACTCCTTCTAGGAGATCCGTGTCTCTTTTGAACTGGAGAGCCCAGAACTGGACACGGTATTCTAAATGTGAATACCGTGAGCAGAGCAGAGTGAGAGCATCACCTCCCTTGGCCTGCTGGGCTCACTCTTTTTAATGCGCCCCAGGATACCATTGGCCTTCTTGGCCCAAGGGCTCGCTGCTGGCTCACGGCCAGCCTGCTGCCCACCAGAACCCCCAGGTCCCTCTCTGCACAGATCCTGTTCTCTAAGCAGAACAAACCAAGTGACCTCACACGTACTGCCCACTAGACTGCCAGCATCTTTGATGCCCTCCTCTGGGCACTCCCTCAAGTTTTCAGTCTTTCCTGTATTGTGGCACCCAAAACTGCACACGGCAGTTGAGCTGAGGCCGCCCAGCACAGGGCAGAGCAAGATAATCCTTCTCTTCATCAGCTAGCAGTGCCGTGCCTTTTGCCCAGCAGGGTACGGTCAGCCTGCATTACCGACTGCTTTACCAGGGCATGCGGTTGACCCACATTCAACACGTCACCAACCAGAAGCCCCAGGTGCCTCTCCACAGAGCTCTTCTGCAGCCCCTCTCCCCCAGTCCTACATGTACCCAGCGTTGTCCTGCCCCAGGCGCAGAGTCCTTCCCTGCTCCGGCCTTCCTGTGAGCACGGGGAAGGCACAGCAGGCGGCTGCTGCAGGTGCCGCAGGCCGCAGCCCTGCATCTCCTCAGCTGTGAGGAGCCAAACCCAAAGTGCGCTCTCTCAGGCAGTCTCTCAGCACTCAGAGCAATGCCTGTGTGCAGGGATGGCATCAAAGTGGAGCGTTGTGACCTCACGGCCCCGGGAAGCCGGGTGGAGGCTCCCCGCCCCTCTTGTGATGCGCTGCACCAGGGCTGCTGGGGCCGGTGCTTACATCATAGAAACACGGAGTCATGGAATGGCTGGGGTAGGAAGGGACGACTAAGAACGTTTACCTCCAACCCCACTGCCGAGGGCAGGGATGCCACCTGCTGAGTCGGCCTGCCCAGAGCTCCCTCTAGCCTGGCCTTGAACGCGTCCAGGGACAGGGCATCCACAACTTTGTGTGGCAAACTTCTATAGTGCCTCCACAGCCCTGAGAGGGAATCCTTTCCCAAGTGCTGGCCCCCGACCCCGTGCCCTGTAACCCAATGGAAATGGTCACAGCAGCAGCTTTGGAATAGGATGTTTTTATTGATCATAAAGATGGAACTTGATGGAAATGAACCTGAGCCCTCAGCACCGGTAACAGGGGCACTGGATGGCTCAGGGGAGTCCTAAGGACTGCAGGTATGAATGGAAGAGATGTTGTCAGCGGGAGAGCTGCTGGGAAATGCGGGCTGAAGGGAGGGGTCTGTGCTGATTCTGCTGCACAGCTCGGCAAATTCTGCTTCGTAGGACCAGGAGAATGGGATGGAGAGGTTGTTTCCTTGGTCAAGTGCATCCTCCTTTGCAGCCTCCCCCAGCTCCGCTCGGCCTTTGCCTGCGTTCTGATCTCTCTTGAAGTCGGTGTCAGGAGGGGCTTGTCCTGCAGCTGCCCGTTCTCTCTTGCGCGCCCTGTGGGAATGAGTTTCAGAAAGCACTGCTCACCGATAGGAATCGAGGGACGCTTGAAAGGCCTTGCAACATAAATCCTGGCAGTGTACTGCCAGCAGCTGATTTGGCCATCAGGATCCTGTCACCACAAATGCTTTGTAGCCAAATGCAGCGATACAGCGTCTTGGGGAAAAGTCTACTCACAGGTATTTTTTCCACATCCATAGCATAGGAATGCAGGCCAGCGTCAGCACGGACAGCAGCGCAGCTGAGACCACAGCGACCACTGGGATGTGGCGTTTTTGCAGCTCCTTGCCAACAGCAGCCTTCGTGATTTTCCCTACGTCCACCCCTGGAAGAACCGAGACAGTGCCGCAGGTTACTGTCATCTGCAATGCAGATGATCTCACAGTGCGCTTCATGGAGCCAAGAGATTTCCTTTTTCATCAGTGGGTACCTCCGTCTCCAGTGTATAAGCACCAGAGGACAAGAAGGATTGCTTCCACTTCCCGTTGGGTAGGGAGAGGCTGCACCGGCACTGCCCATCTGTTCCTCTGGGCTGAGGGCCATGCTCCGCCCTGGGGTCTGGGCTTTGTCCATGGGCAGCACTGCAGAGCAGAAACCCTCACACTTTCCCCACATTTCATGTCCGGAGCTCTCCCCCAGGACATTCCCCAGGCTGAAGGTCAGCCTCCAGCCAGCACAAGGCACAGCTGGAGCCAGCCCAGTGGAGAAACACTCCTGCAGGCTCCTACCAGGCAGGGCTCATGGCCCTTGGGCTCCTCTGTAGCACGTGCTCTGTAGGAACACGCTCAGGTTTGGCTGCTGGCCTGCTGCGCAAGAGCAGGCAGGGAGAGCCTGGTGGCACGCAGTGATTCTGGCTGGGGACACCGGATGACCACGGGACTGAAATTACCTGGCAAAGCAGCTGCTTGTTCTGCCTGAGCATTTCGGTCAGAGACTGGCTGCGTGTCACTGCTGCCTTCCTGCAACGGCTTCTTCTGCACAGTCTCTTGGTCAGTCCCTTTAGTTCTGCCATGCACTGCCTCCCCTATTTTCATCACGGGTTTCCTTGGGACACGGGATGACCACCAGGCATAATACCCTCCTCTAGATGCACCCTTTCCTCTTTCCGGACCTGCACAGAATGCATGAAGTTAAATCTCCCGTGCCAAGGACAGCTCTAAACTCAACTGCACCACGGTTGCCGGCTCTGCAGAAGTGCTCCTGATCAGGATGATGGTATCTTCAGGAGGCACTACTTCTGAAGATACAGCAAGAAAGTTTAGAAACAAAGCCTGGGCTTTTTGCGGTGCGCCTCGTCACCAGTCTGAAAGTGTCATTCACTGAAAAAAAAAATGCTACACACTTCCAGTTCTGTTGCATGGACAGCAAAACCTGGCCTGCTGGGAGACCGGCAGGTTGCAGGTGAGTTTGTTGTTCACAGTGCACGCTGTGCGTTTTTGACAAGCTGCAAGGTGATGCTAAATGCCCTCTTTCAAAGGGAACGGGCAAAAGCTGCAGCCGGTTCAGACACAGGAGCAGCACCACAGCAAGGCTCTGGCCCGTCCCTTCCTGCTATGCATGCTACAGTTTCTCCACGAATACACGTAGAACCTCAGCTTCCCAACGCACCAGGGACTGCCTTCTCCAAATCCTCCTTCATTTCCTTGAGGACAGGGGAATATTTTCCTGTCTTCAGCTCCTCATTCCATGTCTCAGGACCTTCATGGAAAGTTTTAAGATAAATTTCAGGCAAACCGATTTCTGATGTGAGTGCTCTTTCTGGTGAAGTCAATGAAGGCAGACTACCCACCTCTGGGATGCCAGCGGGACGCCAGTCGAGGATCTGGCAACGCCCTCTGCGGAGCCACGTCTGCAACCAAAGAACCACGAGAACTTTCCACCATACACTGCAATCTACGCATTACAGCTGCATGATGGCGTCACTGAGGGGCAGGTGCTATCGGGGAATCATGCGGTGACAGGGCACGCAAAGGCACGTCTGGATTCTCATACCTTCAGACGTGCCTGGCTGACATTAGAGCTTTGAGCTGGCAGCTCTCAAAGGAAGTAAAAAGCCATGACATACCCATGAGATCCGCCGGACCTTCTGGCCTGGAACCCAGCTGGGAAGCTGGATCCCATTCTCCGCCATCCACATCTGTAAAGACACACAGGACAGAGCAGCTGCCGTCAAACCTGCCCACATACTTCTTCAGATGGGAGTGACAGGGGGCTACTTTACAACCCTCTTCTCTCTCTTCAACGCAGGAGCACCTTGAAAACAGTTGCTGGGTGCCTGCAGTGGCGCCGTGCTATTGAAAGTGGAACTGCACAGGGAAAGGGAATGGGGAAGGGAAGGGGAGCACCTACAGACCCTTTCCTTCCAGTGACTTAGCTGGGGGATTGCCCTGAGTCTCATGGAGCAGATTAAGATGAGGCTTCGACAAGCCACTGCCTACGGACACAGCTGTCGTCAAGGGCAGATGAGAAACGATCCCATTGCACGTGGCCACCTCTCTCTTCCTTAGAACCTACAGTGACTACACGGGGCTCAGGCAGTGACACGCGAGCCACACGCAGGACAAAAGCTCCCAAGTTGCAGAGGGGCCAGGGGACCTTGGTGGCTGGCATTCAGCAGCTTTCAAAATACTTTCTCCAGGCCACGTGAAAGAGCCCTCCGAGACCTCATGAACAAAATTCAGCCCCTTGAGGCTTTCTGACTGGGAGACCTCGGAGTCAGAGAGACAAAGGCAGCAGTGGGAGCATGCAGCACCCAGGAATCAGTGGACTCCATGCATTTCACCCAGCATTGTCACGCTGGCCGGTGAAGAGCTGAAAGCTTGCTGAGCTATCACCACCAAGTCGGAGCAAATATCAAGGCAATGAAGACTGGGGACTTGCCTCTGGCGTCCAGCCCAGGCTCAGGGACAGGATTCCACTCTGCCGGTTGTCCTTGAGGGCCTGCAGGGACAAGTGAGATCAGACACGGGCGAGCAGAGCAGAGCAGAGCTTCCTCTGCATGTCAGGGCTACTTTTTCCTCAGTGGCCTGCAGGGTGTGGTGGCGGGTCAGGGATTGACGTGGCGCAAAGAAGGAGGTCTGCGTTCTCGCAACTGGAGAGAGGCAGGGGTAACCTTCCCACTGAAATGTGGCCGCTCTCCCAGTAACAAACTACTCATGACTGATCTGTGCAAGACCTCCAAGGTACAAGCAGGTTAGGAAGACCTTGAGAGGATCTGAAATGACACTGTATGCTACTGGGGCACAAATTTGTCTGCCTTCTTGGAAACAGGCACTCAGAACCTACCTCTGGGTTGATCCCAAGGCATAAGACCTGGATTCAGACTAACATCTGAATAGGTCGATTCACCACCACCAATGTCAGCATCTAGAATCAAGAATCAAGAACTGATGAGAGACGTTCCCATTGCTGGGGATGTTGTGATCTTCTTCTCCCTTAGAAACTGGAGGTGGGTCAGGTGACGGGGCAGGAGAAAGACTCAGGTCACGATGGCACAGTTGCAGAGCGGCCGGGAGGACCTCCTGGCTGCCACCTGGCAGCTTCCACAATGCGCTCTCCACGCCACGCGCAACAACCCTTACGGACCGCAGGGAAGAAGCAGCTGCCCCTCGGGCCTGTCTTCCTGGGACGCCTCTGGTGTACACAAAGGAAGGTCACACCGAAGCACCGGAGGAAAACACACCTGTGTCTTCCTCTGGGCTGCGGTTGGGGCTCTGTGTTGGAAACTGGGATTCGTCTATGGGGCGTACCACGAGGCCGGAGCAGAAATGCTCACGCTTTTCCCAGCACACAGAGTCTGCCCCAGGACATCACCCAGGATGAAGGCTGTGCTCCAGCCAGCAAGCGGCAGAGCCGCAGCCCGGCACGGCTGGAGCCAGCCCTGGGGAACAGCGCTGCCGCGGGCTCTTGCCCGGCTCCTGCAGTGCTGCCCGTCACCCTCTGCCTAACGTCCACCCCGGAAGGTGGCCCCATGGAAGGGTGACTTCAGGCCCCCCGTTTTCCCAGTTTTGGCCCCGTCTCTGCCCACTCACCTGCTGCCTGTGCTCGAAGCGGAGCAGCACAAATCTCGCGGGAACGCAGCGCCATCAGTAGGAGGAGCACGACAAGGCGGGCAGGGGCCGTGGCCCCCCACACTCGTGCCATGCTGCCACCACCACCACAGCCGCTACAGCAAGTGTTGCACTTGGGGCAGGCGCAGAGCAAGGCCTGTGCCCAGGGATGGCATCACAGTGGGGCATTGTGACCTCACGGCCCCGGGAAGCCCCCGCCCCTTTATGATGCGCTGCACCAGGGCTGCTGGGGCCAGTGCTTACATCATAGAAACACGGAATCACGGAATGGCTGGGGTAGGAAGGGACGACTAAGAACGTTTACCTCCAACCCCACTGCCGAGGGCAGGGATGCCACCCGCTGAGTCGGCCTGCCCCGAGCTCCCTCTAGCCTGGCCTTGAACGCATCCAGAGACAGGGCATCCACAACTTTGTGTGGCAAACTTCTATAGTGCTTCCACAACCCTGAGAGGGAATGCTTTCCAGCTCGCTGTGCCCCTGACACCGCAGGCCACCGAGGACAAGATGTGATATAGAAAACGGGGTCGGGATCCAGGGCGCTTTGGCACAGGTTACCCACGCACGTGAAACGTGCTGCAATTCAGCAAGCCAAGCGCATAAAGCCTCTCTGGTACAAAGGCTGATGGCTGAAATATGAACACGGGGAGCTAGACCCTCCCGCAAACCTGCCAAATCCAGCGTCACGTGCTTACACTCTTATCGGCACATCTACAGCTCCACCTGTTCTCTTTCAGTTTTCCATACCTCGGCTAAGGACATCCCCTTTCCTACACCAGGCGTATTTCCCATTGTTAGTGTGCTTCCATACCAAATTCAGTAGTGGAAATGTAAGACTCGCCGGTTAGCACCTCCCGGCCGCAACGTCCAAGTGAGCTCACCCACTGCTGGCAGCCGGACGCTTGGTGGCGAGAGGCTCTGACGGCCATTGCCTGCAGGGTCCCGCCTGGCTCTCTGGAAACTGCGGCAGCAGCTGCACTCCTGCCACCTTGCACTGAAGGAATCACGCTGCTGCCACCTCCAGCACAGTCTCTCCAGAGAGAAGCGATCAGTGTCTTCTTCCCTCCTTCCCTTTGTGAGGAAGCTGTAGACCACCCAGACAATAGCTCTTGATGTCACAGCATCACAGAATCGCAGGGGTTGGAAGGGACCTCAAGAGATCAGTGAGTCCAACCCCCCTGCTAAAGCAGGTTCCCTACAATAGGTCGCACAGGTAGGCACCCAGGCCTACAGGCCTTCCTGTCCAGAATGTCTCCATAGAAGGAGGCTGCACAACCTCTCGGGCAACCTGATCCAGTTCTCCGTCACCCTTACGTAAAAAGTTCTTGCACACGCCTGTATGGAACTTCCTGTGTTCAAGTTTTGGGCCAGCGCTCCTTGTCCTATTGCAACACACCACCAAGAAGAGCCTGGCCTCATCATTTGCCTCCCACCTCCCTTTAGGTGTTAATTAACACAGATCAGATCTCCCCTCAGTCTTCTTTTCCCCAGGCTGCACAGACCCAGCTTACTCAGCCTTTCCTCATCAGGGATGTGCTCCAGGTCCTTTGTCATCTTTGTGGCCCTCTGCCAGACTCCTTCTAGGAGATCCGTGTCTCTTTTGAACTGGAGAGCCCAGAACTGGACACGGTATTCTAAATGTGAATACCGTGAGCAGAGCAGAGCGAGAGCATCACCTCCCTTGGCCTGCTGGGCTCGCTCTTTTTAATGCGCCCCAGGATACCATTGGCCTTCTTGGCCCAAGGGCTCGCTGCTGGCTCACGGCCAGCCTGCTGCCCACCAGAACCCCCAGGTCCCTCTCTGCACAGATCCTGTTCTCTAAGCAGAACAAACCAAGTGACCTCACACGTACTGCCCACTAGACTGCCAGCATCTTTGATGCCCTCCTCTGGGCACTCCCTCAAGTTTTCAGTCTTTCCTGTATTGTGGCACCCAAAACTGCACACGGCAGTTGAGCTGAGGCCGCCCAGCACAGGGCAGAGCAAGATAATCCTTCTCTTCATCAGCTAGCAGTGCCGTGCCTTTTGCCCAGCAGGGTACGGTCAGCCTGCATTACCGACTGCTTTACCAGGGCATGCGGTTGACCCACATTCAACACGTCACCAACCAGAAGCCCCAGGTGCCTCTCCACAGAGCTCTTCTGCAGCCCCTCTCCCCCAGTCCTACATGTACCCAGCGTTGTCCTGCCCCAGGCGCAGAGTCCTTCCCGGCTCCGGCCTTCCTGTGAGCACGGGGAAGGCACAGCAGGCGGCTGCTGCAGGTGCCGCAGGCCGCAGCCCTGCATCTCCTCAGCTGTGAGGAGCCGAACCCAAAGTGCGCTCTCTCAGGCAGTCTCTCAGCACTCAGAGCAATGCCTGTGTGCAGGGATGGCATCAGAGCGGGGCGTTGTGACCTCACGGCCCCGGGAAGCCGGGTGGGGGCTCCCCCCCCTCTTGTGATGCGCTGCACCAGGGCTGCTGGGGCCGGTGCTTACGTCATAGAAACACGGAGTCATGGAATGGCTGGGGTAGGAAGGGACGACTAAGAACGTTTACCTCCAACCCCACTGCCGAGGGCAGGGATGCCACCTGCTGAGTCGGCCTGCCCAGAGCTCCCTCTAGCCTGGCCTTGAACGCGTCCAGGGACAGGGCATCCACAACTTTGTGTGGCAAACTTCTATAGTGCCTCCACAGCCCTGAGAGGGAATGCTTTCCCAAGTGCTGGCCCCCAACCCCGTGCCCTGTAACCCAATGGAAATGGTCACAGCAGCAGCTTTGGAATAGGATGTTTTTATTGATCATAAAGATGGAACTTGATGGAAATGAACCTGAGCCCTCAGCACCGGTAACAGGGGCACTGGATGGCTCAGGGGAGTCCTAAGGACTGCAGGTATGAATGGAAGAGATGTTGTCAGCAGGAGAGCTGCTGGGACATGCGGGCTGAATGGAGGGGTCTGTGCTGATTCTGCTGCACAGCTCGGCAAATTCTGCTTCGAAGGACCAGGAGAATGGGATGAAGTTGTTTTTTTCATAGATTACATCCTCCTCTTCATCCTCCCCCAGCTCCGCTCGGCCTTTGCCTGCGTTCTGATCTCTCTCGCAGTCGGTGTCAGGAGGAGCTTGTCCTGCAGCTGCCCGTTCTCTCTTGCGCGCCCTGTGGGAATGAGTTTCAGAAAGCACTGCTCACCGAGAGGAATCGAGGGACGCTTGAAAGGCCTTGCAACATAAATCCTGGCAGTGTACTGCCAGCAGCTGATTTGGCCATCAGGATCCTGTCACCACAAATGCTTTGTAGCCAAATGCAGCGATACAGCGTCTTGGGGAAAAGTCTACTCACAGGTATTTTTTCCACATCCATAGCATAGGAATGCAGGCCAGCGTCAGCACGGACAGCAGCGCAGCTGAGACCACAGCAACCACTGGGATGTGGCGTTTTTGCAGCTCCTTGCCAACAGCAGCCTTCGTGATTTTCCCTACGTCCACCCCTGGAAGAACCGAGACAGTGCCGCAGGTTACTGTCATCTGCAATGCAGATGATCTCACAGTGCGCTTCATGGAGCCAAGAGATTTCCTTTTTCATCAGTGGGTACCTCCGTCTCCAGTGTATAAGCACCAGAGGACAAGAAGGATTGCTTCCACTTCCCGTTGGGTAGGGAGAGGCTGCACCGGCACTGCCCATCTGTTCCTCTGGGCTGAGGGCCATGCTCCGCCCTGGGGTCTGGGCTTTGTCCATGGGCAGCACTGCAGAGCAGAAACCCTCACACTTTCCCCACATTTCATGTCCGGAGCTCTCCCCCAGGACATTCCCCAGGCTGAAGGTCAGCCTCCAGCCAGCACAAGGCACAGCTGGAGCCAGCCCAGTGGAGAAACACTCCTGCAGGCTCCTACCAGGCAGGGCTCATGGCCCTTGGGCTCCTTTGTAGCACGTGCTCTGTAGGAACACGCTCAGGTTTGGCTGCTGGCCTGCTGCGCAAGAGCAGGCAGGGAGAGCCTGGTGGCACGCAGTGATTCTGGCTGGGGACACCGGATGACCACGGGACTGAAATTACCTGGCAAAGCAGCTGCTTGTTCTGCCTGAGCATTTCGGTCAGAGACTGGCTGCGTGTCACTGCTGCCTTCCTGCAACGGCTTCTTCTGCACAGTCTCTTGGTCAGTCCCTTTAGTTCTGCCATGCACTGCCTCCCCTATTTTCATCACGGGTTTCCTTGGGACACGGGATGACCACCAGGCATAATACCCTCCTCTAGATGCACCCTTTCCTCTTTCCGGACCTGCACAGAATGCATGAAGTTAAATCTCCCGTGCCAAGGACAGCTCTAAACTCAACTGCACCACGGTTGCCGGCTCTGCAGAAGTGCTCCTGATCAGGATGATGGTATCTTCAGGAGGCACTACTTCTGAAGATACAGCAAGAAAGTTTAGAAACAAAGCCTGGGCTTTTTGCGGTGCGCCTCGTCACCAGTCTGAAAGTGTCATTCACTGAAAAAAAAAATGCTACACACTTCCAGTTCTGTTGCATGGACAGCAAAACCTGGCCTGCTGGGAGACCGGCAGGTTGCAGGTGAGTTTGTTGTTCACAGTGCACGCTGTGCGTTTTTGACAAGCTGCAAGGTGATGCTAAATGCCCTCTTTCAAAGGGAACGGGCAAAAGCTGCAGCCGGTTCAGACACAGGAGCAGCACCACAGCAAGGCTCTGGCCCGTCCCTTCCTGCTATGCATGCTACAGTTTCTCCACGAATACACGTAGAACCTCAGCTTCCCAAGTCTTTTGGTGAACAGATGGAAATATACGCACCAGGGACTGCCTTCTCCAAATCCTCCTTCATTTCCTTGAGGACAGGGGAATATTTTCCTGTCTTCAGCTCCTCAATCCATGTCTCAGGACCTTCATGGAAAGTTTTAAGATAAATTTCAGGCAAACCGATTTCTGATGTGAGTGCTCTTTCTGGTGAAGTCAATGAAGGCAGACTACCCACCTCTGGGATGCCAGCGGGACGCCAGTCGAGGATCTGGCAACGCCCTCTGCGGAGCCACGTCTGCAACCAAAGAACCACGAGAACTTTCCACCATACACTGCAATCTACGCATTACAGCTGCATGATGGCGTCACTGAGGGGCAGGTGCTATCGGGGAATCATGCGGTGACAGGGCACGCAAAGGCACGTCTGGATTCTCATACCTTCAGACGTGCCTGGCTGACATTAGAGCTTTGAGCTGGCAGCTCTCAAAGGAAGTAAAAAGCCATGACATACCCATGAGATCCGCCGGACCTTCTGGCCTGGAACCCAGCTGGGAAGCTGGATCCCATTCTCCGCCATCCACATCTGTAAAGACACACAGGACAGAGCAGCTGCCGTCAAACCTGCCCACATACTTCTTCAGATGGGAGTGACAGGGGGCTACTTTACAACCCTCTTCTCTCTCTTCAACGCAGGAGCACCTTGAAAACAGTTGCTGGGTGCCTGCAGTGGCGCCGTGCTATTGAAAGTGGAACTGCACAGGGAAAGGGAATGGGGAAGGGAAGGGGAGCACCTACAGACCCTTTCCTTCCAGTGACTTAGCTGGGGGATTGCCCTGAGTCTCATGGAGCAGATTAAGATGAGGCTTCGACAAGCCACTGCCTACGGACACAGCTGTCGTCAAGGGCAGATGAGAAACGATCCCATTGCACGTGGCCACCTCTCTCTTCCTTAGAACCTACAGTGACTACACGGGGCTCAGGCAGTGACACGCGAGCCACACGCAGGACAAAAGCTCCCAAGTTGCAGAGGGGCCAGGGGACCTTGGTGGCTGGCATTCAGCAGCTTTCAAAATACTTTCTCCAGGCCACGTGAAAGAGCCCTCCGAGACCTCATGAACAAAATTCAGCCCCTTGAGGCTTTCTGACTGGGAGACCTCGGAGTCAGAGAGACAAAGGCAGCAGTGGGAGCATGCAGCACCCAGGAATCAGTGGACTCCATGCATTTCACCCAGCATTGTCACGCTGGCCGGTGAAGAGCTGAAAGCTTGCTGAGCTATCACCACCAAGTCGGAGCAAATATCAAGGCAATGAAGACTGGGGACTTGCCTCTGGCGTCCAGCCCAGGCTCAGGGACAGGATTCCACTCTGCCGGTTGTCCTTGAGGGCCTGCAGGGACAAGTGAGATCAGACACGGGCGAGCAGAGCAGAGCAGAGCTTCCTCTGCATGTCAGGGCTACTTTTTCCTCAGTGGCCTGCAGGGTGTGGTGGCGGGTCAGGGATTGACGTGGCGCAAAGAAGGAGGTCTGCGTTCTCGCAACTGGAGAGAGGCAGGGGTAACCTTCCCACTGAAATGTGGCCGCTCTCCCAGTAACAAACTACTCATGACTGATCTGTGCAAGACCTCCAAGGTACAAGCAGGTTAGGAAGACCTTGAGAGGATCTGAAATGACACTGTATGCTACTGGGGCACAAATTTGTCTGCCTTCTTGGAAACAGGCACTCAGAACCTACCTCTGGGTTGATCCCAAGGCATAAGACCTGGATTCAGACTAACATCTGAATAGGTCGATTCACCACCACCAATGTCAGCATCTAGAATCAAGAATCAAGAACTGATGAGAGACGTTCCCATTGCTGGGGATGTTGTGATCTTCTTCTCCCTTAGAAACTGGAGGTGGGTCAGGTGACGGGGCAGGAGAAAGACTCAGGTCACGATGGCACAGTTGCAGAGCGGCCGGGAGGACCTCCTGGCTGCCACCTGGCAGCTTCCACAATGCGCTCTCCACGCCACGCGCAACAACCCTTACGGACCGCAGGGAAGAAGCAGCTGCCCCTCGGGCCTGTCTTCCTGGGACGCCTCTGGTGTACACAAAGGAAGGTCACACCGAAGCACCGGAGGAAAACACACCTGTGTCTTCCTCTGGGCTGCGGTTGGGGCTCTGTGTTGGAAACTGGGATTCGTCTATGGGGCGTACCACGAGGCCGGAGCAGAAATGCTCACGCTTTTCCCAGCACACAGAGTCTGCCCCAGGACATCACCCAGGATGAAGGCTGTGCTCCAGCCAGCAAGCGGCAGAGCCGCAGCCCGGCACGGCTGGAGCCAGCCCTGGGGAACAGCGCTGCCGCGGGCTCTTGCCCGGCTCCTGCAGTGCTGCCCGTCACCCTCTGCCTAACGTCCACCCCGGAAGGTGGCCCCATGGAAGGGTGACTTCAGGCCCCCCGTTTTCCCAGTTTTGGCCCCGTCTCTGCCCACTCACCTGCTGCCTGTGCTCGAAGCGGAGCAGCACAAATCTCGCGGGAACGCAGCGCCATCAGTAGGAGGAGCACGACAAGGCGGGCAGGGGCCGTGGCCCCCCACACTCGTGCCATGCTGCCACCACCACCACAGCCGCTACAGCAAGTGTTGCACTTGGGGCAGGCGCAGAGCAAGGCCTGTGCCCAGGGATGGCATCACAGTGGGGCATTGTGACCTCACGGCCCCGGGAAGCCCCCGCCCCTTTATGATGCGCTGCACCAGGGCTGCTGGGGCCAGTGCTTACATCATAGAAACACGGAATCACGGAATGGCTGGGGTAGGAAGGGACGACTAAGAACGTTTACCTCCAACCCCACTGCCGAGGGCAGGGATGCCACCCGCTGAGTCGGCCTGCCCCGAGCTCCCTCTAGCCTGGCCTTGAACGCATCCAGAGACAGGGCATCCACAACTTTGTGTGGCAAACTTCTATAGTGCTTCCACAACCCTGAGAGGGAATGCTTTCCAGCTCGCTGTGCCCCTGACACCGCAGGCCACCGAGGACAAGATGTGATATAGAAAACGGGGTCGGGATCCAGGGCGCTTTGGCACAGGTTACCCACGCACGTGAAACGTGCTGCAATTCAGCAAGCCAAGCGCATAAAGCCTCTCTGGTACAAAGGCTGATGGCTGAAATATGAACACGGGGAGCTAGACCCTCCCGCAAACCTGCCAAATCCAGCGTCACGTGCTTACACTCTTATCGGCACATCTACAGCTCCACCTGTTCTCTTTCAGTTTTCCATACCTCGGCTAAGGACATCCCCTTTCCTACACCAGGCGTATTTCCCATTGTTAGTGTGCTTCCATACCAAATTCAGTAGTGGAAATGTAAGACTCGCCGGTTAGCACCTCCCGGCCGCAACGTCCAAGTGAGCTCACCCACTGCTGGCAGCCGGACGCTTGGTGGCGAGAGGCTCTGACGGCCATTGCCTGCAGGGTCCCGCCTGGCTCTCTGGAAACTGCAGCAGCAGCTGCACTCCTGCCACCTTGCACTGAAGGAATCACGCTGCTGCCACCTCCAGCATAGACTCTCCAGAGAGAAGCGATCAGTGTCTTCTTCCCTCCTTCCCTTTGTGAGGAAGCTGTAGACCACCCAGACAATAGCTCTTGATGTCACAGCATCACAGAATCGCAGGGGTTGGAAGGGACCTCAAGAGATCAGTGAGTCCAACCCCCCTGCTAAAGCAGGTTCCCTACAATAGGTCGCACAGGTAGGCACCCAGGCCTACAGGCCTACCTGTCCAGAATGTCTCCATAGAAGGAGGCTGCACAACCTCTCGGGCAACCTGATCCAGTTCTCCGTCACCCTTACGTAAAAAGTTCTTGCACACGCCTGTATGGAACTTCCTGCGTCCAAGTTTTGGGCCAGCGCTCCTTGTCCTATTGCAACACACCACCGAGAAGAGCCTGGCCTCATCATTTGCCTCCCACCTCCCTTTAGGTGTTAATTAACACAGATCAGATCTCCCCTCAGTCTTCTTTTCCCCAGGCTGCACAGACCCAGCTTACTCAGCCTTTCCTCATCAGGGATGTGCTCCAGGTCCTTTGTCATCTTTGTGGCCCTCTGCCAGACTCCTTCTAGGAGATCCGTGTCTCTTTTGAACTGGAGAGCCCAGAACTGGACACGGTATTCTAAATGTGAATACCGTGAGCAGAGCAGAGTGAGAGCATCACCTCCCTTGGCCTGCTGGGCTCGCTCTTTTTAATGCGCCCCAGGATACCATTGGCCTTCTTGGCCCAAGGGCTCGCTGCTGGCTCACGGCCAGCCTGCTGCCCACCAGAACCCCCAGGTCCCTCTCTGCACAGATCCTGTTCTCTAAGCAGAACAAACCAAGTGACCTCACACGTACTGCCCACTAGACTGCCAGCATCTTTGATGCCCTCCTCTGGGCACTCCCTCAAGTTTTCAGTCTTTCCTGTATTGTGGCACCCAAAACTGCACACGGCAGTTGAGCTGAGGCCGCCCAGCACAGGGCAGAGCAAGATAATCCTTCTCTTCATCAGCTAGCAGTGCCGTGCCTTTTGCCCAGCAGGGTACGGTCAGCCTGCATTACCGACTGCTTTACCAGGGCATGCGGTTGACCCACATTCAACACGTCACCAACCAGAAGCCCCAGGTGCCTCTCCACAGAGCTCTTCTGCAGCCCCTCTCCCCCAGTCCTACATGTACCCAGCGTTGTCCTGCCCCAGGCGCAGAGTCCTTCCCTGCTCCGGCCTTCCTGTGAGCACGGGGAAGGCACAGCAGGCGGCTGCTGCAGGTGCCGCAGGCCGCAGCCCTGCATCTCCTCAGCTGTGAGGAGCCAAACCCAAAGTGCGCTCTCTCAGGCAGTCTCTCAGCACTCAGAGCAATGCCTGTGTGCAGGGATGGCATCAGAGCGGGGCGTTGTGACCTCACGGCCCCGGGAAGCCGGGTGGAGGCTCCCGCCCCTCTTGTGATGCGCTGCACCAGGGCTGCTGGGGCCGGTGCTTACATCATAGAAACACGGAGTCATGGAATGGCTGGGGTAGGAAGGGACGACTAAGAACGTTTACCTCCAACCCCACTGCCGAGGGCAGGGATGCCACCTGCTGAGTCGGCCTGCCCAGAGCTCCCTCTAGCCTGGCCTTGAACGCGTCCAGGGACAGGGCATCCACAACTTTGTGTGGCAAACTTCTATAGTGCCTCCACAGCCCTGAGAGGGAATCCTTTCCCAAGTGCTGGCCCCCGAACC
Source organism: Lagopus muta (assembly GCF_023343835.1). Classification (NCBI taxonomy): domain Eukaryota; kingdom Metazoa; phylum Chordata; class Aves; order Galliformes; family Phasianidae; genus Lagopus; species Lagopus muta. The sequence continues at coordinate 711,877 of NC_064447.1, read as the reverse complement.
CGTGCCCTGTAACCCAATGGAAATGGTCACAGCAGCAGCTTTGGAATAGGATGTTTTTATTGATCATAAAGATGGAACTTGATGGAAATGAACCTGAGCCCTCAGCACCGGTAACAGGGGCACTGGATGGCTCAGGGGAGTCCTAAGGACTGCAGGTATGAATGGAAGAGATGTTGTCAGCGGGAGAGCTGCTGGGAAATGCGGGCTGAATGGAGGGGTCTGTGCTGATTCTGCTGCACAGCTCGGCAAATTCTGCTTCGTAGGACCAGGAGAATGGGATGGAGAGGTTGTTTCCTTGGTCAAGTGCATCCTCCTTTGCAGCCTCCCCCAGCTCCGCTCGGCCTTTGCCTGCGTTCTGATCTCTCTTGAAGTCGGTGTCAGGAGGGGCTTGTCCTGCAGCTGCCCGTTCTCTCTTGCGCGCCCTGTGGGAATGAGTTTCAGAAAGCACTGCTCACCGAGAGGAATCGAGGGACGCTTGAAAGGCCTTGCAACATAAATCCTGGCAGTGTACTGCCAGCAGCTGATTTGGCCATCAGGATCCTGTCACCACAAATGCTTTGTAGCCAAATGCAGCGATACAGCGTCTTGGGGAAAAGTCTACTCACAGGTATTTTTTCCACATCCATAGCATAGGAATGCAGGCCAGCGTCAGCACGGACAGCAGCGCAGCTGAGACCACAGCAACCACTGGGATGTGGCGTTTTTGCAGCTCCTTGCCAACAGCAGCCTTCGTGATTTTCCCTACGTCCACCCCTGGAAGAACCGAGACAGTGCCGCAGGTTACTGTCATCTGCAATGCAGATGATCTCACAGTGCGCTTCACGGAGCCAAGAGGTTTCCTTTTTCATCAGTGGGTACCTCCGTCTCCAGTGTATAAGCACCAGAGGACAAGAAGGATTGCTTCCACTTCCCGTTGGGTAGGGAGAGGCTGCACCGGCACTGCCCATCTGTTCCTCTGGGCTGAGGGCCATGCTCCGCCCTGGGGTCTGGGCTTTGTCCATGGGCAGCACTGCAGAGCAGAAACCCTCACACTTTCCCCACATTTCATGTCCGGAGCTCTCCCCCAGGACATTCCCCAGGCTGAAGGTCAGCCTCCAGCCAGCACAAGGCACAGCTGGAGCCAGCCCAGTGGAGAAACACTCCTGCAGGCTCCTACCAGGCAGGGCTCATGGCCCTTGGGCTCCTTTGTAGCACGTGCTCTGTAGGAACACGCTCAGGTTTGGCTGCTGGCCTGCTGCGCAAGAGCAGGCAGGGAGAGCCTGGTGGCACGCAGTGATTCTGGCTGGGGACACCGGATGACCACGGGACTGAAATTACCTGGCAAAGCAGCTGCTTGTTCTGCCTGAGCATTTCGGTCAGAGACTGGCTGCGTGTCACTGCTGCCTTCCTGCAACGGCTTCTTCTGCACAGTCTCTTGGTCAGTCCCTTTAGTTCTGCCATGCACTGCCTCCCCTATTTTCATCACGGGTTTCCTTGGGACACGGGATGACCACCAGGCATAATACCCTCCTCTAGATGCACCCTTTCCTCTTTCCGGACCTGCACAGAATGCATGAAGTTAAATCTCCCGTGCCAAGGACAGCTCTAAACTCAACTGCACCACGGTTGCCGGCTCTGCAGAAGTACTCCTGATCAGGATGATGGTATCTTCAGGAGGCACTACTTCTGAAGATACAGCAAGAAAGTTTAGAAACAAAGCCTGGGCTTTTTGCGGTGCGCCTCGTCACCAGTCTGAAAGTGTCATTCACTGAAAAAAAAAATGCTACACACTTCCAGTTCTGTTGCATGGACAGCAAAACCTGGCCTGCTGGGAGACCGGCAGGTTGCAGGTGAGTTTGTTGTTCACAGTGCACGCTGTGCGTTTTTGACAAGCTGCAAGGTGATGCTAAATGCCCTCTTTCAAAGGGAACGGGCAAAAGCTGCAGCCGGTTCAGACACAGGAGCAGCACCACAGCAAGGCTCTGGCCCGTCCCTTCCTGCTATGCATGCTACAGTTTCTCCACGAATACACGTAGAACCTCAGCTTCCCAAGTCTTTTGGTGAACAGATGGAAATATACGCACCAGGGACTGCCTTCTCCAAATCCTCCTTCATTTCCTTGAGGACAGGGGAATATTTTCCTGTCTTCAGCTCCTCAATCCATGTCTCAGGACCTTCATGGAAAGTTTTAAGATAAATTTCAGGCAAACCGATTTCTGATGTGAGTGCTCTTTCTGGTGAAGTCAATGAAGGCAGACTACCCACCTCTGGGATGCCAGCGGGACGCCAGTCGAGGATCTGGCAACGCCCTCTGCGGAGCCACGTCTGCAACCAAAGAACCACGAGAACTTTCCACCATACACTGCAATCTACGCATTACAGCTGCATGATGGCGTCACTGAGGGGCAGGTGCTATCGGGGAATCATGCGGTGACAGGGCACGCAAAGGCACGTCTGGATTCTCATACCTTCAGACGTGCCTGGCTGACATTAGAGCTTTGAGCTGGCAGCTCTCAAAGGAAGTAAAAAGCCATGACATACCCATGAGATCCGCCGGACCTTCTGGCCTGGAACCCAGCTGGGAAGCTGGATCCCATTCTCCGCCATCCACATCTGTAAAGACACACAGGACAGAGCAGCTGCCGTCAAACCTGCCCACATACTTCTTCAGATGGGAGTGACAGGGGGCTACTTTACAACCCTCTTCTCTCTCTTCAACGCAGGAGCACCTTGAAAACAGTTGCTGGGTGCCTGCAGTGGCGCCGTGCTATTGAAAGTGGAACTGCACAGGGAAAGGGAATGGGGAAGGGAAGGGGAGCACCTACAGACCCTTTCCTTCCAGTGACTTAGCTGGGGGATTGCCCTGAGTCTCATGGAGCAGATTAAGATGAGGCTTCGACAAGCCACTGCCTACGGACACAGCTGTCGTCAAGGGCAGATGAGAAACGATCCCATTGCACGTGGCCACCTCTCTCTTCCTTAGAACCTACAGTGACTACACGGGGCTCAGGCAGTGACACGCGAGCCACACGCAGGACAAAAGCTCCCAAGTTGCAGAGGGGCCAGGGGACCTTGGTGGCTGGCATTCAGCAGCTTTCAAAATACTTTCTCCAGGCCACGTGAAAGAGCCCTCCGAGACCTCATGAACAAAATTCAGCCCCTTGAGGCTTTCTGACTGGGAGACCTCGGAGTCAGAGAGACAAAGGCAGCAGTGGGAGCATGCAGCACCCAGGAATCAGTGGACTCCATGCATTTCACCCAGCATTGTCACGCTGGCCGGTGAAGAGCTGAAAGCTTGCTGAGCTATCACCACCAAGTCGGAGCAAATATCAAGGCAATGAAGACTGGGGACTTGCCTCTGGCGTCCAGCCCAGGCTCAGGGACAGGATTCCACTCTGCCGGTTGTCCTTGAGGGCCTGCAGGGACAAGTGAGATCAGACACGGGCGAGCAGAGCAGAGCAGAGCTTCCTCTGCATGTCAGGGCTACTTTTTCCTCAGTGGCCTGCAGGGTGTGGTGGCGGGTCAGGGATTGACGTGGCGCAAAGAAGGAGGTCTGCGTTCTCGCAACTGGAGAGAGGCAGGGGTAACCTTCCCACTGAAATGTGGCCGCTCTCCCAGTAACAAACTACTCATGACTGATCTGTGCAAGACCTCCAAGGTACAAGCAGGTTAGGAAGACCTTGAGAGGATCTGAAATGACACTGTATGCTACTGGGGCACAAATTTGTCTGCCTTCTTGGAAACAGGCACTCAGAACCTACCTCTGGGTTGATCCCAAGGCATAAGACCTGGATTCAGACTAACATCTGAATAGGTCGATTCACCACCACCAATGTCAGCATCTAGAATCAAGAATCAAGAACTGATGAGAGACGTTCCCATTGCTGGGGATGTTGTGATCTTCTTCTCCCTTAGAAACTGGAGGTGGGTCAGGTGACGGGGCAGGAGAAAGACTCAGGTCACGATGGCACAGTTGCAGAGCGGCCGGGAGGACCTCCTGGCTGCCACCTGGCAGCTTCCACAATGCGCTCTCCACGCCACGTGCAACAACCCTTACGGACCGCAGGGAAGAAGCAGCTGCCCCTCGGGCCTGTCTTCCTGGGACGCCTCTGGTGTACACAAAGGAAGGTCACACCGAAGCACCGGAGGAAAACACACCTGTGTCTTCCTCTGGGCTGCGGTTGGGGCTCTGTGTTGGAAACTGGGATTCGTCTATGGGGCGTACCACGAGGCCGGAGCAGAAATGCTCACGCTTTTCCCAGCACACAGAGTCTGCCCCAGGACATCACCCAGGATGAAGGCTGTGCTCCAGCCAGCAAGCGGCAGAGCTGCAGCCCGGCACGGCTGGAGCCAGCCCTGGGGAACAGCGCTGCCGCGGGCTCTTGCCCGGCTCCTGCAGTGCTGCCCGTCACCCTCTGCCTAACGTCCACCCCGGAAGGTGGCCCCATGGAAGGGTGACTTCAGGCCCCCCGTTTTCCCAGTTTTGGCCCCGTCTCTGCCCACTCACCTGCTGCCTGTGCTCGAAGCGGAGCAGCACAAATCTCGCGGGAACGCAGCGCCATCAGTAGGAGGAGCACGACAAGGCGGGCAGGGGCCGTGGCCCCCCACACTCGTGCCATGCTGCCACCACCACCACAGCCGCTACAGCAAGTGTTGCACTTGGGGCAGGCGCAGAGCAAGGCCTGTGCCCAGGGATGGCATCACAGTGGGGCATTGTGACCTCACGGCCCCGGGAAGCCCCCGCCCCTTTATGATGCGCTGCACCAGGGCTGCTGGGGCCAGTGCTTACATCATAGAAACACGGAATCACGGAATGGCTGGGGTAGGAAGGGACGACTAAGAACGTTTACCTCCAACCCCACTGCCGAGGGCAGGGATGCCACCCGCTGAGTCGGCCTGCCCAGAGCTCCCTCTAGCCTGGCCTTGAACGCATCCAGAGACAGGGCATCCACAACTTTGTGTGGCAAACTTCTATAGTGCTTCCACAACCCTGAGAGGGAATGCTTTCCAGCTCGCTGTGCCCCTGACACCGCAGGCCACCGAGGACAAGATGTGATATAGAAAACGGGGTCGGGATCCAGGGCGCTTTGGCACAGGTTACCCACGCACGTGAAACGTGCTGCAATTCAGCAAGCCAAGCGCATAAAGCCTCTCTGGTACAAAGGCTGATGGCTGAAATATGAACACGGGGAGCTAGACCCTCCCGCAAACCTGCCAAATCCAGCGTCACGTGCTTACACTCTTATCGGCACATCTGCAGCTTCACCTGTTCTCTTTCAGTTTTCCATACCTCGGCTAAGGACATCCCCTTTCCTACACCAGGCGTATTTCCCATTGTTAGTGTGCTTCCATACCAAATTCAGTAGTGGAAATGTAAGACTCGCCGGTTAGCACCTCCCGGCCGCAACGTCCAAGTGAGCTCACCCACTGCTGGCAGCCGGACGCTTGGTGGCAAGAGGCTCTGACGGCCATTGCCTGCAGGGTCCCGCCTGGCTCTCTGGAAACTGCGGCAGCAGCTGCACTCCTGCCACCTTGCACTGAAGGAATCACACTGCTGCCACCTCCAGCACAGTCTCTCCAGAGAGAAGCGATCAGTGTCTTCTTCCCTCCTTCCCTTTGTGAGGAAGCTGTAGACCACCCAGACAATAGCTCTTGATGTCACAGCATCACAGAATCGCAGGGGTTGGAAGGGACCTCAAGAGATCAGTGAGTCCAACCCCCCTGCTAAAGCAGGTTCCCTACAATAGGTCGCACAGGTAGGCACCCAGGCCTACAGGCCTACCTGTCCAGAATGTCTCCATAGAAGGAGGCTGCACAACCTCTCGGGCAACCTGATCCAGTTCTCCGTCACCCTTACGTAAAAAGTTCTTGCACACGCCTGTATGGAACTTCCTGCGTCCAAGTTTTGGGCCAGCGCTCCTTGTCCTATTGCAACACACCACCGAGAAGAGCCTGGCCTCATCATTTGCCTCCCACCTCCCTTTAGGTGTTAATTAACACAGATCAGATCTCCCCTCAGTCTTCTTTTCCCCAGGCTGCACAGACCCAGCTTACTCAGCCTTTCCTCATCAGGGATGTGCTCCAGGTCCTTTGTCATCTTTGTGGCCCTCTGCCAGACTCCTTCTAGGAGATCCGTGTCTCTTTTGAACTGGAGAGCCCAGAACTGGACACGGTATTCTAAATGTGAATACCGTGAGCAGAGCAGAGTGAGAGCATCACCTCCCTTGGCCTGCTGGGCTCGCTCTTTTTAATGCGCCCCAGGATACCATTGGCCTTCTTGGCCCAAGGGCTCGCTGCTGGCTCACGGCCAGCCTGCTGCCCACCAGAACCCCCAGGTCCCTCTCTGCACAGATCCTGTTCTCTAAGCAGAACAAACCAAGTGACCTCACACGTACTGCCCACTAGACTGCCAGCATCTTTGATGCCCTCCTCTGGGCACTCCCTCAAGTTTTCAGTCTTTCCTGTATTGTGGCACCCAAAACTGCACACGGCAGTTGAGCTGAGGCCGCCCAGCACAGGGCAGAGCAAGATAATCCTTCTCTTCATCAGCTAGCAGTGCCGTGCCTTTTGCCCAGCAGGGTACGGTCAGCCTGCATTACCGACTGCTTTACCAGGGCATGCGGTTGACCCACATTCAACACGTCACCAACCAGAAGCCCCAGGTGCCTCTCCACAGAGCTCTTCTGCAGCCCCTCTCCCCCAGTCCTACATGTACCCAGCGTTGTCCTGCCCCAGGCGCAGAGTCCTTCCCTGCTCCGGCCTTCCTGTGAGCACGGGGAAGGCACAGCAGGCGGCTGCTGCAGGTGCCGCAGGCCGCAGCCCTGCATCTCCTCAGCTGTGAGGAGCCAAACCCAAAGTGCGCTCTCTCAGGCAGTCTCTCAGCACTCAGAGCAATGCCTGTGTGCAGGGATGGCATCAGAGCGGGGCGTTGTGACCTCACGGCCCCGGGAAGCCGGGTGGAGGCTCCCGCCCCTCTTGTGATGCGCTGCACCAGGGCTGCTGGGGCCGGTGCTTACATCATAGAAACACGGAGTCATGGAATGGCTGGGGTAGGAAGGGACGACTAAGAACGTTTACCTCCAACCCCACTGCCGAGGGCAGGGATGCCACCTGCTGAGTCGGCCTGCCCAGAGCTCCCTCTAGCCTGGCCTTGAACGCGTCCAGGGACAGGGCATCCACAACTTTGTGTGGCAAACTTCTATAGTGCCTCCACAGCCCTGAGAGGGAATCCTTTCCCAAGTGCTGGCCCCCGACCCCGTGCCCTGTAACCCAATGGAAATGGTCACAGCAGCAGCTTTGGAATAGGATGTTTTTATTGATCATAAAGATGGAACTTGATGGAAATGAACCTGAGCCCTCAGCACCGGTAACAGGGGCACTGGATGGCTCAGGGGAGTCCTAAGGACTGCAGGTATGAATGGAAGAGATGTTGTCAGCGGGAGAGCTGCTGGGAAATGCGGGCTGAAGGGAGGGGTCTGTGCTGATTCTGCTGCACAGCTCGGCAAATTCTGCTTCGTAGGACCAGGAGAATGGGATGGAGAGGTTGTTTCCTTGGTCAAGTGCATCCTCCTTTGCAGCCTCCCCCAGCTCCGCTCGGCCTTTGCCTGCGTTCTGATCTCTCTTGAAGTCGGTGTCAGGAGGGGCTTGTCCTGCAGCTGCCCGTTCTCTCTTGCGCGCCCTGTGGGAATGAGTTTCAGAAAGCACTGCTCACCGATAGGAATCGAGGGACGCTTGAAAGGCCTTGCAACATAAATCCTGGCAGTGTACTGCCAGCAGCTGATTTGGCCATCAGGATCCTGTCACCACAAATGCTTTGTAGCCAAATGCAGCGATACAGCGTCTTGGGGAAAAGTCTACTCACAGGTATTTTTTCCACATCCATAGCATAGGAATGCAGGCCAGCGTCAGCACGGACAGCAGCGCAGCTGAGACCACAGCAACCACTGGGATGTGGCGTTTTTGCAGCTCCTTGCCAACAGCAGCCTTCGTGATTTTCCCTACGTCCACCCCTGGAAGAACCGAGACAGTGCCGCAGGTTACTGTCATCTGCAATGCAGATGATCTCACAGTGCGCTTCATGGAGCCAAGAGATTTCCTTTTTCATCAGTGGGTACCTCCGTCTCCAGTGTATAAGCACCAGAGGACAAGAAGGATTGCTTCCACTTCCCGTTGGGTAGGGAGAGGCTGCACCGGCACTGCCCATCTGTTCCTCTGGGCTGAGGGCCATGCTCCGCCCTGGGGTCTGGGCTTTGTCCATGGGCAGCACTGCAGAGCAGAAACCCTCACACTTTCCCCACATTTCATGTCCGGAGCTCTCCCCCAGGACATTCCCCAGGCTGAAGGTCAGCCTCCAGCCAGCACAAGGCACAGCTGGAGCCAGCCCAGTGGAGAAACACTCCTGCAGGCTCCTACCAGGCAGGGCTCATGGCCCTTGGGCTCCTTTGTAGCACGTGCTCTGTAGGAACACGCTCAGGTTTGGCTGCTGGCCTGCTGCGCAAGAGCAGGCAGGGAGAGCCTGGTGGCACGCAGTGATTCTGGCTGGGGACACCGGATGACCACGGGACTGAAATTACCTGGCAAAGCAGCTGCTTGTTCTGCCTGAGCATTTCGGTCAGAGACTGGCTGCGTGTCACTGCTGCCTTCCTGCAACGGCTTCTTCTGCACAGTCTCTTGGTCAGTCCCTTTAGTTCTGCCATGCACTGCCTCCCCTATTTTCATCACGGGTTTCCTTGGGACACGGGATGACCACCAGGCATAATACCCTCCTCTAGATGCACCCTTTCCTCTTTCCGGACCTGCACAGAATGCATGAAGTTAAATCTCCCGTGCCAAGGACAGCTCTAAACTCAACTGCACCACGGTTGCCGGCTCTGCAGAAGTACTCCTGATCAGGATGATGGTATCTTCAGGAGGCACTACTTCTGAAGATACAGCAAGAAAGTTTAGAAACAAAGCCTGGGCTTTTTGCGGTGCGCCTCGTCACCAGTCTGAAAGTGTCATTCACTGAAAAAAAAAATGCTACACACTTCCAGTTCTGTTGCATGGACAGCAAAACCTGGCCTGCTGGGAGACCGGCAGGTTGCAGGTGAGTTTGTTGTTCACAGTGCACGCTGTGCGTTTTTGACAAGCTGCAAGGTGATGCTAAATGCCCTCTTTCAAAGGGAACGGGCAAAAGCTGCAGCCGGTTCAGACACAGGAGCAGCACCACAGCAAGGCTCTGGCCCGTCCCTTCCTGCTATGCATGCTACAGTTTCTCCACGAATACACGTAGAACCTCAGCTTCCCAAGTCTTTTGGTGAACAGATGGAAATATACGCACCAGGGACTGCCTTCTCCAAATCCTCCTTCATTTCCTTGAGGACAGGGGAATATTTTCCTGTCTTCAGCTCCTCAATCCATGTCTCAGGACCTTCATGGAAAGTTTTAAGATAAATTTCAGGCAAACCGATTTCTGATGTGAGTGCTCTTTCTGGTGAAGTCAATGAAGGCAGACTACCCACCTCTGGGATGCCAGCGGGACGCCAGTCGAGGATCTGGCAACGCCCTCTGCGGAGCCACGTCTGCAACCAAAGAACCACGAGAACTTTCCACCATACACTGCAATCTACGCATTACAGCTGCATGATGGCGTCACTGAGGGGCAGGTGCTATCGGGGAATCATGCGGTGACAGGGCACGCAAAGGCACGTCTGGATTCTCATACCTTCAGACGTGCCTGGCTGACATTAGAGCTTTGAGCTGGCAGCTCTCAAAGGAAGTAAAAAGCCATGACATACCCATGAGATCCGCTGGACCTTCTGGCCTGGAACCCAGCTGGGAAGCTGGATCCCATTCTCCGCCATCCACATCTGTAAAGACACACAGGACAGAGCAGCTGCCGTCAAACCTGCCCACATACTTCTTCAGATGGGAGTGACAGGGGGCTACTTTACAACCCTCTTCTCTCTCTTCAACGCAGGAGCACCTTGAAAACAGTTGCTGGGTGCCTGCAGTGGCGCCGTGCTATTGAAAGTGGAACTGCACAGGGAAAGGGAATGGGGAAGGGAAGGGGAGCACCTACAGACCCTTTCCTTCCAGTGACTTAGCTGGGGGATTGCCCTGAGTCTCATGGAGCAGATTAAGATGAGGCTTCGACAAGCCACTGCCTACGGACACAGCTGTCGTCAAGGGCAGATGAGAAACGATCCCATTGCACGTGGCCACCTCTCTCTTCCTTAGAACCTACAGTGACTACACGGGGCTCAGGCAGTGACACGCGAGCCACACGCAGGACAAAAGCTCCCAAGTTGCAGAGGGGCCAGGGGACCTTGGTGGCTGGCATTCAGCAGCTTTCAAAATACTTTCTCCAGGCCACGTGAAAGAGCCCTCCGAGACCTCATGAACAAAATTCAGCCCCTTGAGGCTTTCTGACTGGGAGACCTCGGAGTCAGAGAGACAAAGGCAGCAGTGGGAGCATGCAGCACCCAGGAATCAGTGGACTCCATGCATTTCACCCAGCATTGTCACGCTGGCCGGTGAAGAGCTGAAAGCTTGCTGAGCTATCACCACCAAGTCTGAGCAAATATCAAGGCAATGAAGACTGGGGACTTGCCTCTGGCGTCCAGCCCAGGCTCAGGGACAGGATTCCACTCTGCCGGTTGTCCTTGAGGGCCTGCAGGGACAAGTGAGATCAGACACGGGCGAGCAGAGCAGAGCAGAGCTTCCTCTGCATGTCGGGGCTACTTTTTCCTCAGTGGCCTGCAGGGTGTGGTGGCGGGTCAGGGATTGACGTGGCGCAAAGAAGGAGGTCTGCGTTCTCGCAACTGGAGAGAGGCAGGGGTAACCTTCCCACTGAAATGTGGCCGCTCTCCCAGTAACAAACTACTCATGACTGATCTGTGCAAGACCTCCAAGGTACAAGCAGGTTAGGAAGACCTTGAGAGGATCTGAAATGACACTGTATGCTACTGGGGCACAAATTTGTCTGCCTTCTTGGAAACAGGCACTCAGAACCTACCTCTGGGTTGATCCCAAGGCATAAGACCTGGATTCAGACTAACATCTGAATAGGTCGATTCACCACCACCAATGTCAGCATCTAGAATCAAGAATCAAGAACTGATGAGAGACGTTCCCATTGCTGGGGATGTTGTGATCTTCTTCTCCCTTAGAAACTGGAGGTGGGTCAGGTGACGGGGCAGGAGAAAGACTCAGGTCACGATGGCACAGTTGCAGAGCGGCCGGGAGGACCTCCTGGCTGCCACCTGGCAGCTTCCACAATGCGCTCTCCACGCCACGCGCAACAACCCTTACGGACCGCAGGGAAGAAGCAGCTGCCCCTCGGGCCTGTCTTCCTGGGACGCCTCTGGTGTACACAAAGGAAGGTCACACCGAAGCACCGGAGGAAAACACACCTGTGTCTTCCTCTGGGCTGCGGTTGGGGCTCTGTGTTGGAAACTGGGATTCGTCTATGGGGCATACCACGAGGCCGGAGCAGAAATGCTCACGCTTTTCCCAGCACACAGAGTCTGCCCCAGGACATCACCCAGGATGAAGGCTGTGCTCCAACCAGCAAGCGGCAGAGCCGCAGCCCGGCACGGCTGGAGCCAGCCCTGGGGAACAGCGCTGCCGCGGGCTCTTGCCCGGCTCCTGCAGTGCTGCCCGTCACCCTCTGCCTAACGTCCACCCCGGAAGGTGGCCCCATGGAAGGGTGACTTCAGGCCCCCCGTTTTCCCAGTTTTGGCCCCGTCTCTGCCCACTCACCTGCTGCCTGTGCTCGAAGCGGAGCAGCACAAATCTCGCGGGAACGCAGCGCCATCAGTAGGAGGAGCACGACAAGGCGGGCAGGGGCCGTGGCCCCCCACACTCGTGCCATGCTGCCACCACCACCACAGCCGCTACAGCAAGTGTTGCACTTGGGGCAGGCGCAGAGCAAGGCCTGTGCCCAGGGATGGCATCACAGTGGGGCATTGTGACCTCACGGCCCCGGGAAGCCCCCGCCCCTTTATGATGCGCTGCACCAGGGCTGCTGGGGCCAGTGCTTACATCATAGAAACACGGAATCACGGAATGGCTGGGGTAGGAAGGGACGACTAAGAACGTTTACCTCCAACCCCACTGCCGAGGGCAGGGATGCCACCCGCTGAGTCGGCCTGCCCCGAGCTCCCTCTAGCCTGGCCTTGAACGCATCCAGAGACAGGGCATCCACAACTTTGTGTGGCAAACTTCTATAGTGCTTCCACAACCCTGAGAGGGAATGCTTTCCAGCTCGCTGTGCCCCTGACACCGCAGGCCACCGAGGACAAGATGTGATATAGAAAACGGGGTCGGGATCCAGGGCGCTTTGGCACAGGTTACCCACGCACGTGAAACGTGCTGCAATTCAGCAAGCCAAGCGCATAAAGCCTCTCTGGTACAAAGGCTGATGGCTGAAATATGAACACGGGGAGCTAGACCCTCCCGCAAACCTGCCAAATCCAGCGTCACGTGCTTACACTCTTATCGGCACATCTACAGCTCCACCTGTTCTCTTTCAGTTTTCCATACCTCGGCTAAGGACATCCCCTTTCCTACACCAGGCGTATTTCCCATTGTTAGTGTGCTTCCATACCAAATTCAGTAGTGGAAATGTAAGACTCGCCGGTTAGCACCTCCCGGCCGCAACGTCCAAGTGAGCTCACCCACTGCTGGCAGCCGGACGCTTGGTGGCGAGAGGCTCTGACGGCCATTGCCTGCAGGGTCCCGCCTGGCTCTCTGGAAACTGCGGCAGCAGCTGCACTCCTGCCACCTTGCACTGAAGGAATCACGCTGCTGCCACCTCCAGCATAGACTCTCCAGAGAGAAGCGATCAGTGTCTTCTTCCCTCCTTCCCTTTGTGAGGAAGCTGTAGACCACCCAGACAATAGCTCTTGATGTCACAGCATCACAGAATCGCAGGGGTTGGAAGGGACCTCAAGAGATCAGTGAGTCCAACCCCCCTGCTAAAGCAGGTTCCCTACAATAGGTCGCACAGGTAGGCACCCAGGCCTACAGGCCTACCTGTCCAGAATGTCTCCATAGAAGGAGGCTGCACAACCTCTCGGGCAACCTGATCCAGTTCTCCGTCACCCTTACGTAAAAAGTTCTTGCACACGCCTGTATGGAACTTCCTGCGTCCAAGTTTTGGGCCAGCGCTCCTTGTCCTATTGCAACACACCACCGAGAAGAGCCTGGCCTCATCATTTGCCTCCCACCTCCCTTTAGGTGTTAATTAACACAGATCAGATCTCCCCTCAGTCTTCTTTTCCCCAGGCTGCACAGACCCAGCTTACTCAGCCTTTCCTCATCAGGGATGTGCTCCAGGTCCTTTGTCATCTTTGTGGCCCTCTGCCAGACTCCTTCTAGGAGATCCGTGTCTCTTTTGAACTGGAGAGCCCAGAACTGGACACGGTATTCTAAATGTGAATACCGTGAGCAGAGCAGAGTGAGAGCATCACCTCCCTTGGCCTGCTGGGCTCGCTCTTTTTAATGCGCCCCAGGATACCATTGGCCTTCTTGGCCCAAGGGGTCGCTGCTGGCTCACGGCCAGCCTGCTGCCCACCAGAACCCCCAGGTCCCTCTCTGCACAGATCCTGTTCTCTAAGCAGAACAAACCAAGTGACCTCACACGTACTGCCCACTAGACTGCCAGCATCTTTGATGCCCTCCTCTGGGCACTCCCTCAAGTTTTCAGTCTTTCCTGTATTGTGGCACCCAAAACTGCACACGGCAGTTGAGCTGAGGCCGCCCAGCACAGGGCAGAGCAAGATAATCCTTCTCTTCATCAGCTAGCAGTGCCGTGCCTTTTGCCCAGCAGGGTACGGTCAGCCTGCATTACCGACTGCTTTACCAGGGCATGAGGTTGACCCACATTCAACACGTCACCAACCAGAAGCCCCAGGTGCCTCTCCACAGAGCTCTTCTGCAGCCCCTCTCCCCCAGTCCTACATGTACCCAGCGTTGTCCTGCCCCAGGCGCAGAGTCCTTCCCTGCTCCGGCCTTCCTGTGAGCACGGGGAAGGCACAGCAGGCGGCTGCTGCAGGTGCCGCAGGCCGCAGCCCTGCATCTCCTCAGCTGTGAGGAGCCAAACCCAAAGTGCGCTCTCTCAGGCAGTCTCTCAGCACTCAGAGCAATGCCTGTGTGCAGGGATGGCATCAGAGCGGGGCGTTGTGACCTCACGGCCCCGGGAAGCCGGGTGGAGGCTCCCGCCCCTCTTGTGATGCGCTGCACCAGGGCTGCTGGGGCCGGTGCTTACATCATAGAAACACGGAGTCATGGAATGGCTGGGGTAGGAAGGGACGACTAAGAACGTTTACCTCCAACCCCACTGCCGAGGGCAGGGATGCCACCTGCTGAGTCGGCCTGCCCAGAGCTCCCTCTAGCCTGGCCTTGAACGCGTCCAGGGACAGGGCATCCACAACTTTGTGTGGCAAACTTCTATAGTGCCTCCACAGCCCTGAGAGGGAATCCTTTCCCAAGTGCTGGCCCCCGACCCCGTGCCCTGTAACCCAATGGAAATGGTCACAGCAGCAGCTTTGGAATAGGATGTTTTTATTGATCATAAAGATGGAACTTGATGGAAATGAACCTGAGCCCTCAGCACCGGTAACAGGGGCACTGGATGGCTCAGGGGAGTCCTAAGGACTGCAGGTATGAATGGAAGAGATGTTGTCAGCGGGAGAGCTGCTGGGAAATGCGGGCTGAAGGGAGGGGTCTGTGCTGATTCTGCTGCACAGCTCGGCAAATTCTGCTTCGTAGGACCAGGAGAATGGGATGGAGAAGTAGTTTCTTTGGTCAAGTGCATCCTCCTTTGCAGCCTCCCCCAGCTCCGCTCGGCCTTTGCCTGCGTTCTGATCTCTCTTGAAGTCGGTGTCAGGAGGGGCTTGTCCTGCAGCTGCCCGTTCTCTCTTGCGCGCCCTGTGGGAATGAGTTTCAGAAAGCACTGCTCACCGAGAGGAATCGAGGGACGCTTGAAAGGCCTTGCAACATAAATCCTGGCAGTGTACTGCCAGCAGCTGATTTGGCCATCAGGATCCTGTCACCACAAATGCTTTGTAGCCAAATGCAGCGATACAGCGTCTTGGGGAAAAGTCTACTCACAGGTATTTTTTCCACATCCATAGCATAGGAATGCAGGCCAGCGTCAGCACGGACAGCAGCGCAGCTGAGACCACAGCAACCACTGGGATGTGGCGTTTTTGCAGCTCCTTGCCAACAGCAGCCTTCGTGATTTTCCCTACGTCCACCCCTGGAAGAACCGAGACAGTGCCGCAGGTTACTGTCATCTGCAATGCAGATGATCTCACAGTGCGCTTCATGGAGCCAAGAGATTTCCTTTTTCATCAGTGGGTACCTCCGTCTCCAGTGTATAAGCACCAGAGGACAAGAAGGATTGCTTCCACTTCCCGTTGGGTAGGGAGAGGCTGCACCGGCACTGCCCATCTGTTCCTCTGGGCTGAGGGCCATGCTCCGCCCTGGGGTCTGGGCTTTGTCCATGGGCAGCACTGCAGAGCAGAAACCCTCACACTTTCCCCACATTTCATGTCCGGAGCTCTCCCCCAGGACATTCCCCAGGCTGAAGGTCAGCCTCCAGCCAGCACAAGGCACAGCTGGAGCCAGCCCAGTGGAGAAACACTCCTGCAGGCTCCTACCAGGCAGGGCTCATGGCCCTTGGGCTCCTTTGTAGCACGTGCTCTGTAGGAACACGCTCAGGTTTGGCTGCTGGCCTGCTGCGCAAGAGCAGGCAGGGAGAGCCTGGTGGCACGCAGTGATTCTGGCTGGGGACACCGGATGACCACGGGACTGAAATTACCTGGCAAAGCAGCTGCTTGTTCTGCCTGAGCATTTCGGTCAGAGACTGGCTGCGTGTCACTGCTGCCTTCCTGCAACGGCTTCTTCTGCACAGTCTCTTGGTCAGTCCCTTTAGTTCTGCCATGCACTGCCTCCCCTATTTTCATCACGGGTTTCCTTGGGACACGGGATGACCACCAGGCATAATACCCTCCTCTAGATGCACCCTTTCCTCTTTCCGGACCTGCACAGAATGCATGAAGTTAAATCTCCCGTGCCAAGGACAGCTCTAAACTCAACTGCACCACGGTTGCCGGCTCTGCAGAAGTACTCCTGATCAGGATGATGGTATCTTCAGGAGGCACTACTTCTGAAGATACAGCAAGAAAGTTTAGAAACAAAGCCTGGGCTTTTTGCGGTGCGCCTCGTCACCAGTCTGAAAGTGTCATTCACTGAAAAAAAAAATGCTACACACTTCCAGTTCTGTTGCATGGACAGCAAAACCTGGCCTGCTGGGAGACCGGCAGGTTGCAGGTGAGTTTGTTGTTCACAGTGCACGCTGTGCGTTTTTGACAAGCTGCAAGGTGATGCTAAATGCCCTCTTTCAAAGGGAACGGGCAAAAGCTGCAGCCGGTTCAGACACAGGAGCAGCACCACAGCAAGGCTCTGGCCCGTCCCTTCCTGCTATGCATGCTACAGTTTCTCCACGAATACACGTAGAACCTCAGCTTCCCAAGTCTTTTGGTGAACAGATGGAAATATACGCACCAGGGACTGCCTTCTCCAAATCCTCCTTCATTTCCTTGAGGACAGGGGAATATTTTCCTGTCTTCAGCTCCTCAATCCATGTCTCAGGACCTTCATGGAAAGTTTTAAGATAAATTTCAGGCAAACCGATTTCTGATGTGAGTGCTCTTTCTGGTGAAGTCAATGAAGGCAGACTACCCACCTCTGGGATGCCAGCGGGACGCCAGTCGAGGATCTGGCAACGCCCTCTGCGGAGCCACGTCTGCAACCAAAGAACCACGAGAACTTTCCACCATACACTGCAATCTACGCATTACAGCTGCATGATGGCGTCACTGAGGGGCAGGTGCTATCGGGGAATCATGCGGTGACAGGGCACGCAAAGGCACGTCTGGATTCTCATACCTTCAGACGTGCCTGGCTGACATTAGAGCTTTGAGCTGGCAGCTCTCAAAGGAAGTAAAAAGCCATGACATACCCATGAGATCCGCCGGACCTTCTGGCCTGGAACCCAGCTGGGAAGCTGGATCCCATTCTCCGCCATCCACATCTGTAAAGACACACAGGACAGAGCAGCTGCCGTCAAACCTGCCCACATACTTCTTCAGATGGGAGTGACAGGGGGCTACTTTACAACCCTCTTCTCTCTCTTCAACGCAGGAGCACCTTGAAAACAGTTGCTGGGTGCCTGCAGTGGCGCCGTGCTATTGAAAGTGGAACTGCACAGGGAAAGGGAATGGGGAAGGGAAGGGGAGCACCTACAGACCCTTTCCTTCCAGTGACTTAGCTGGGGGATTGCCCTGAGTCTCATGGAGCAGATTAAGATGAGGCTTCGACAAGCCACTGCCTACGGACACAGCTGTCGTCAAGGGCAGATGAGAAACGTTCCCATTGCACGTGGCCACCTCTCTCTTCCTTAGAACCTACAGTGACTACACGGGGCTCAGGCAGTGACACGCGAGCCACACGCAGGACAAAAGCTCCCAAGTTGCAGAGGGGCCAGGGGACCTTGGTGGCTGGCATTCAGCAGCTTTCAAAATACTTTCTCCAGGCCACGTGAAAGAGCCCTCCGAGACCTCATGAACAAAATTCAGCCCCTTGAGGCTTTCTGACTGGGAGACCTCGGAGTCAGAGGGAGCATGCAGCACCCAGGAATCAGTGGACTCCATGCATTTCACCCAGCATTGTCACGCTGGCCGGTGAAGAGCTGAAAGCTTGCTGAGCTATCACCACCAAGTCGGAGCAAATATCAAGGCAATGAAGACTGGGGACTTGCCTCTGGCGTCCAGCCCAGGCTCAGGGACAGGATTCCACTCTGCCGGTTGTCCTTGAGGGCCTGCAGGGACAAGTGAGATCAGACACGGGCGAGCAGAGCAGAGCAGAGCTTCCTCTGCATGTCAGGGCTACTTTTTCCTCAGTGGCCTGCAGGGTGTGGTGGCGGGTCAGGGATTGACGTGGCGCAAAGAAGGAGGTCTGCGTTCTCGCAACTGGAGAGAGGCAGGGGTAACCTTCCCACTGAAATGTGGCCGCTCTCCCAGTAACAAACTACTCATGACTGATCTGTGCAAGACCTCCAAGGTACAAGCAGGTTAGGAAGACCTTGAGAGGATCTGAAATGACACTGTATGCTACTGGGGCACAAATTTGTCTGCCTTCTTGGAAACAGGCACTCAGAACCTACCTCTGGGTTGATCCCAAGGCATAAGACCTGGATTCAGACTAACATCTGAATAGGTCGATTCACCACCACCAATGTCAGCATCTAGAATCAAGAATCAAGAACTGATGAGAGACGTTCCCATTGCTGGGGATGTTGTGATCTTCTTCTCCCTTAGAAACTGGAGGTGGGTCAGGTGACGGGGCAGGAGAAAGACTCAGGTCACGATGGCACAGTTGCAGAGCGGCCGGGAGGACCTCCTGGCTGCCACCTGGCAGCTTCCACAATGCGCTCTCCACGCCACGCGCAACAACCCTTACGGACCGCAGGGAAGAAGCAGCTGCCCCTCGGGCCTGTCTTCCTGGGACGCCTCTGGTGTACACAAAGGAAGGTCACACCGAAGCACCGGAGGAAAACACACCTGTGTCTTCCTCTGGGCTGCGGTTGGGGCTCTGTGTTGGAAACTGGGATTCGTCTATGGGGCGTACCACGAGGCCGGAGCAGAAATGCTCACGCTTTTCCCAGCACACAGAGTCTGCCCCAGGACATCACCCAGGATGAAGGCTGTGCTCCAGCCAGCAAGCGGCAGAGCCGCAGCCCGGCACGGCTGGAGCCAGCCCTGGGGAACAGCGCTGCCGCGGGCTCTTGCCCGGCTCCTGCAGTGCTGCCCGTCACCCTCTGCCTAACGTCCACCCCGGAAGGTGGCCCCATGGAAGGGTGACTTCAGGCCCCCCGTTTTCCCAGTTTTGGCCCCGTCTCTGCCCACTCACCTGCTGCCTGTGCTCGAAGCGGAGCAGCACAAATCTCGCGGGAACGCAGCGCCATCAGTAGGAGGAGCACGACAAGGCGGGCAGGGGCCGTGGCCCCCCACACTCGTGCCATGCTGCCACCACCACCACAGCCGCTACAGCAAGTGTTGCACTTGGGGCAGGCGCAGAGCAAGGCCTGTGCCCAGGGATGGCATCACAGTGGGGCATTGTGACCTCACGGCCCCGGGAAGCCCCCGCCCCTTTATGATGCGCTGCACCAGGGCTGCTGGGGCCAGTGCTTACATCATAGAAACACGGAATCACGGAATGGCTGGGGTAGGAAGGGACGACTAAGAACGTTTACCTCCAACCCCACTGCCGAGGGCAGGGATGCCACCCGCTGAGTCGGCCTGCCCCGAGCTCCCTCTAGCCTGGCCTTGAACGCATCCAGAGACAGGGCATCCACAACTTTGTGTGGCAAACTTCTATAGTGCTTCCACAACCCTGAGAGGGAATGCTTTCCAGCTCGCTGTGCCCCTGACACCGCAGGCCACCGAGGACAAGATGTGATATAGAAAACGGGGTCGGGATCCAGGGCGCTTTGGCACAGGTTACCCACGCACGTGAAACGTGCTGCAATTCAGCAAGCCAAGCGCATAAAGCCTCTCTGGTACAAAGGCTGATGGCTGAAATATGAACACGGGGAGCTAGACCCTCCCGCAAACCTGCCAAATCCAGCGTCACGTGCTTACACTCTTATCGGCACATCTACAGCTCCACCTGTTCTCTTTCAGTTTTCCATACCTCGGCTAAGGACATCCCCTTTCCTACACCAGGCGTATTTCCCATTGTTAGTGTGCTTCCATACCAAATTCAGTAGTGGAAATGTAAGACTCGCCGGTTAGCACCTCCCGGCCGCAACGTCCAAGTGAGCTCACCCACTGCTGGCAGCCGGACGCTTGGTGGCGAGAGGCTCTGACGGCCATTGCCTGCAGGGTCCCGCCTGGCTCTCTGGAAACTGCAGCAGCAGCTGCACTCCTGCCACCTTGCACTGAAGGAATCACGCTGCTGCCACCTCCAGCATAGACTCTCCAGAGAGAAGCGATCAGTGTCTTCTTCCCTCCTTCCCTTTGTGAGGAAGCTGTAGACCACCCAGACAATAGCTCTTGATGTCACAGCATCACAGAATCGCAGGGGTTGGAAGGGACCTCAAGAGATCAGTGAGTCCAACCCCCCTGCTAAAGCAGGTTCCCTACAATAGGTCGCACAGGTAGGCACCCAGGCCTACAGGCCTACCTGTCCAGAATGTCTCCATAGAAGGAGGCTGCACAACCTCTCGGGCAACCTGATCCAGTTCTCCGTCACCCTTACGTAAAAAGTTCTTGCACACGCCTGTATGGAACTTCCTGCGTCCAAGTTTTGGGCCAGCGCTCCTTGTCCTATTGCAACACACCACCGAGAAGAGCCTGGCCTCATCATTTGCCTCCCACCTCCCTTTAGGTGTTAATTAACACAGATCAGATCTCCCCTCAGTCTTCTTTTCCCCAGGCTGCACAGACCCAGCTTACTCAGCCTTTCCTCATCAGGGATGTGCTCCAGGTCCTTTGTCATCTTTGTGGCCCTCTGCCAGACTCCTTCTAGGAGATCCGTGTCTCTTTTGAACTGGAGAGCCCAGAACTGGACACGGTATTCTAAATGCGAATATACAATGCCAGGGCAGAAGCTCTGAACAAGAGCTCAAGGACAGCCCTCCACGTATCAAGTCTCCCCAGCACTTCCCTTCTCTGGTGGGAGCTTGGGTGACCGTCCCGGTCAGACAAGCCAGCTGAGGCTGGGCCCGAGGAGGCCCTCCCTGGCATGCGGCTCTCCGACTGCTTCCCTTGCACCAAGTGCTGGCCCCAGCCCTGTGCCCTGTAACCCCATATATAAGCACTGCAATGGGCTGCCCAGGGACGTGGTTGAGTCACCGTCCCTGGATGTGTTTAAAAACAACCCTTCACTACCCTTTCTGTAGTGAAGTTTTTCCTGAGATCCAACCTAAACCTCCCTGGCACAACTTGAGGCCACTTCCCCTTGTCCTGTCACCACTCCCCTATCCTCCTAAATAAGGTGGAGATGTGGCTGGCCTCATCCTTCTGTAAGGTCTGTGGATGCTGGAGCTGCCTGCAGTCGGGTGGGCTGCGCTCACTTTCCGTCCACGTGGCAAAAATAGTCTCTTGCTCATGAGTTAATTGGCGTTCATTAGCAATGACACGCACAGCAATCCCACCAGTCGGTGATTCTTGGCATTTGGGGTTTCCAACTGGTGGGTTGGGCCTGGAGCCCCTCCTGATGGGGACAGGCTGGGAGTACTGGGGCTGAGCAACTGGCAAAGGGAACGCTGAGGGGGGATCTGAGCAGTGCTGATGGATATCTGATGGGCTGGGGCTGCTCAGTGATGCCTGGGGTTGGACTGGAGGACTCCAGAGGTCCCTTCCAGCCCCCCAGCCCTGGAGTTCTGTGTAGAATAATTCTTAACAAAATATTAAGGTGGATTACAGTGATCGGATGCAGGGCCCAATAAAACACGCAAACAAACCAACGTGCAGCTTGCTTATACATGATTTCTGTATCGGCCTCCATGTTGCCCCTTTTCTTTGTTTTCAATACTTACTCATCTTGCTTGGCTCCTCCCAAGTAAGCTATTCCCCTCCCCACTTAACTTTTCCCCTTTGCTCCCGGGTTTTGCTGCATTGCAGCGCAGATCAGTGCTGTTTGCTGAGGGCATCGTGTGCTTTGGGGCCATGACTGAGTTTCCTCAGTACTGCTGGCGCTGCTCCATTCCTGTCTCCACAAAGACACCCATCCCTCCCTCAGACACACGCGGAGCCCTTCATCCGTCCCATCACTCCCCTTAACCTCCCGGAGAACAGCGCTAAGGGGACAGCTGAGTACCCACACAAGGCAAACTGCCCTCTGAGGCATTCTGTGCACCCTCAGCAGATCTGGGGCACCGCCGTCAGGACAGCACGCAAAACCACAGCAAGGTTTGTTTGAGAGCCACTTCTGGTGCGCGTGACACCTCGAGGGCCTTAGGAGCAGCTGTTTCCCTTTGGGACAGAGTTTGGGACAAGTCCCCTTTGGGACATTCGTGCTGCTGTCATTCACAAACCTGGGTTGCACACTCAACCATGTGGCTCCGCATCCATCCATACAAGCCGTAGGGCACTGCTACGGCAGAAGGCAGCCGGGGGTCCCCTCCAGCTCCTGCCCGCAACCCACGCGCAGTCCCACACAGCGGCACAAACCTCTGAACCGACGGTTCTGTGACATCAGCGCCGGCGGACAACGGGCAGCACTTCGTCGGTGGTGACGAAGCCGGGCGCGATGGGCTGCTGTGCGCCTCCGGGAGCGGTGGTGCTGCTGCCGCTTCTCGTGGTGCTGCTGGGCGCCTGCCGGCCCGGGCACGGCTTCTCCGGCGGCTGCGAGTGAGTGGCCCGGCGGTGCCCTGTGGGGAGGGACGGCGGTTCCGATGCAAAAGCTGACATGTTTCTGCTTGCAGCACCTGCAGGCTCCGGCCCATGGCTGATCATTATAAAAATGTGTGCACTGTGGGCGGCACAGAAGCCCTTCACGGGTCCGTGGCAGGTGGGCACGGGAATCATCTCTCACAGAGGATCTCTAATCACACCGCAGTGAGTCCTCACAAGACCACACTGCTTCAACCATGCAACGTAAGGGCCACCCCCAATGGATGTCCACCGCAGGTCCACCACCAAGTCTGAGCAAATATCAAGGCAATGAAGACTGGGGACTTGCCTCTGGCGTCCAGCCCAGGCTCAGGGACAGGATTCCACTCTGCCGGTTGTCCTTGAGGGCCTGCAGGGACAAGTGAGATCAGACACGGGCGAGCAAAGCAGGCCAGAGCAGAAATGCTCACGCTTTTCCCAGCACACATCTTCAGAGTCTGTAAAGGAAAATAAAAGGAAAGGAATTCACTTCCCATCCACCTGTTTCCAGAAGTGGCAGTTTGTGCATGTTGAAGCAACCATTCTGATTTTCAGTGCTGTATTCCTGCTGTGTCTCGTGCTGCATTTCACATGCTGTAAATCACAGAATAGATTTGCTGATACATATTTTCTTTATAAGCAGAGAGCCATGGAAATATGCACTGCCTCTGTGGTCCAAAGCCCTGTAAAAATCACAGCCTGTTTGAGGCCACTCTTCTATAAGTATGTAGAATAATTGCTTTGTAGCCAGGATTTCTGATTTGAAAATGAGTTTTTCTTCTCATTTCATCATTCATTTAATTAGGACACACACTAATCCCTGTCCCAGCAAGCAAAGCCATGCATTTATGCGAGGTGACCTTCTGGGAGTGACCACATTTACTCACCTATCTGTCACACAGAGTTCAGGAACTGGGGAGCCTGCGTGCTGCTTGGCAGGAAATAGCATTCATCATCCCAAAGAGAACCTTACTGCACTTGTATTAAACTACATAAATTGCACCTAATGGGGTAAGAGGGGGGAGGGGGACAGATAGCACAGATGATGTCCTTAGCTGAAAGCTGGGGAGCTGAACCCAACCGCAACATGATAATACATAGGGTAAAACTTTACCACTGAATCATAGAATCACAGAATCATAGAACGGCCTGGGTTGAAAAGGACCAAAATGATCATCTAGTTTCAACCCATAACGCACAGTGACTTGGCTCTCAGGACAAGCAGCAACGTATCCTCATGCTGTCTGGTCATTTTGACCATAATGACACATGAATGACATTATCTGGTGATGATCACACTTTCTTCTAGCTAAATCTGAACACTCGGATGAACATTAAGTAATTTGATACACATTGATTGAAGATGAGGCTGCCGACAGCCATCTAGCTTCCCTGCCCTTCAGCTTCGCATTTGTAAAATGGATATAATATTACTTCAGGGGTGACTCAAGGACAAGCAAATTCAAATCTGCAAAGGTCTTCATAACAGGTACTGATGGGGAGGAGGAACAGCTCTGACAGTGCTGTGATGGAGACAGCCACGCGCAGCCCTCTCTCTGACACTGCACACAGGATGCCTCAGCTTGGAGCTGGGCTACTCCTTCAGCCCCCCCAACATACATCTAAGAATTCTTCCTTCTACATCTTTCTCGGTTTTTGTGGTGCACATTGATACACATCAATACCTGAGAGCCTGAATACCTGAGAACCTGAATACCTGAGAGCCTGAAGAATACCTGAGAGTATATTGAACTCCAAAAAATCACAGCAACCTTTGTTGTACAGCACAAAGCGCTCTGGAATCCAGCAAATCATCACAGTTCACATTCCTGGGCTTTGGAGCTGTTTGTCTAGATGGGTTTTCAGATTACAGTTAGACTCTGTTTCTAGCTAGAGGTAGAAGAACAGATTCCAATCTACAGGCCACTTATGAAATAAAATCTAGTATCCAGCTAAAGCCACTCATACAACTGAAGAGGTAAATACATCAACATATAGACACATAAAGATGCCTACAAGCATCTCTATTACGGGGTCATTGCTAAGCTACCAACTGTAGAGGAATTTCTCCGTACGTGAAGACCCTGCAGCGCCACTGAGATCTGCACGGTGTGGATCAGGAGGTGACTCGTGCAGACAGCTGGGACCTCTCCTAGGGGAGCTGCAGCTGATGCTGCTCTGAACTGCCCCAGTTGATGCAGCAGCTCACTGCAGTTGCTTATGGATGTAAATCTGCTGAATAAAACACTTCAAGAAAAAAAAAAAAAAAAGAGAGAGAAGGAAAAAAAGCCCCAGTAATAACTCAGTTACTTCAAAAGTTCTGCTGTAAATCTGTAAGGCTGTCTACTCTGGGTTTCAGAGCGAGCAGACCCCTGGCTTTGTGCAGGCTCCTGAATGGTAGGGAGCAGCTAGGCAGTGTTACTGTGCTGTTTGGAAAAGCATCTTACAAGCTGCAAAGAACACTGCTCTGTAGCTAGGCTTCCTTATAACCAGCGTTGCTTTGCAAAGATGTATGAGATCTATAAACAATGACAATACCTGCAGTTTCATCTTTTATTATTTTTCCTTCACAGAAAAGCAAACTCAAACATATCAGCACAAAGACAAGCAATACAACCAGAGAGCAAAATACAGCAGGCTTTTGTGAACCAAACCAATAAATTCATGTAAATCTATGCCTGCCTGCGTTGTTATGCTGATCTGTGCAGGTTTCTTTTGTTCACTCCAGACACCACAAGGTTACTGATGTGCATCCACACTAGGGTGCCAGACCTCATCAGGCAGTGCTGGTCAGCTCTGAGGGGCTCACAGACATTTGCTCCAAGGCTTCATCGCAGCCTTCTGCCCCAACAGTGCCCCACTGGCACAGTGTTCTCCAGTTCGACTATTCATCATCACCTCCAGACGTCCCAGAAGTTCCAAAATTCAGTTTTGTGGTAGTGAGAGGACTCAGGATTAAGATACAAGCTTGGGTAACAAATGTTTGTATGACTGGCATCAGAAAACCTGAACCTTTCCCTTCAGTTCATAGTTCATGCCACCTAAAGCTGCTGCTCTACCACTGGTCTGTTTTGGCTAACTTTCACCCTATTATTTCCCACAGTCACACAGTATAATTATCTGATCTATAATTGATGCTGTTATGCAGAGCGGCATAAAGAGTTCCCTTATCCCTGCAAGAGGAATAAGGAACGTGCCCCGATAGCATCGATATGTTATCTGTGTGTGTGTGTGTGTATTTGGTTATATGGCTGCTTGTTAAGTATGGGATCATTACAACAGCTAAGAGTAAGCAGCCAGTGAAAAGATGTAAAAATAAGGCTGGATACAAACCAGTGTCTGCTCTCCTGATGTGGAGTACGTTCAGAAGAGAGTGGTCCCAGAGCACTTCGAAAGGGCCAAACCCACCTTTGTCATCTCAGATGCCAGAGACATGGCATCTTCATTCAAGGAGCAAAAAGACAAAACACAAACCTATACTTTTCCAACTCCTGTTGCTAACCTAAACACCTCCCCAAACCAATCTGCTCCCAGCTCAGAAGATGGGTATATCTTAAGGCAAAAGAAACCAAAAAATGCATCACGTGGGGCAGCAATGCATTATTCCGACCTTGCATGCCTGTCACAGCTCCAGAAACTGCAACGACTTTGTCTGAACTGGCAGCTCTGAATTGAACCACTTGTATTTTGCAGGGCTCTTAAAAGCAAGTGAAATCCTTAAGGATGTCTTTTTTTAATCACAAATTTAAATTCCATCATCTTGACGGTGATAAAAATTGACACCCAAAATTCAAGCAAGAAAGATCGTTGACAGGCTTCCTGGATTAAAAGGAGCTTCGTGCAAATAGACACGTTTACAAGAAGGGAAACAACTTCCTAATTTATTAAAAAGGGATTCGGGTAATTCAACAAATATTGGAAAATTCGGTGTTGCCTCTATTTTATCTTAACGCAGCAAGAACAGTAGCAAATCCAGCTGTCTGAAACGTTACATAGTGGTGGTATCTTCTGATGCACACAGTTTTAGTGTAGGATTCCTGATTAAATAGGCTAAGTAAAACCAGAAAGCAGCAGAAACTTCAGAAAGTTTACAAACCTGATCTTGCATCGCTTGAATAACATGAGCTTGAGCAGATCTAATTCAGTGTCAGAGTGCAGACGTTATATGAATTGCTCTCATTTTCTTTGGACAATTTAGAAAGAAAAATAAGAGCTACGGAGGGTCTTCTGATAAACGGGATAAAAAGACATATCCAACACTGATAATGTGCAGTTCAGTTGTTCTGCAGACTGGATGAGCGTGCATACAAGAAGCTCTCCTGCTTTCAAAGGTGCTATGAGTTTTACTGGCAATGCTTTGTGCTTTCCTGTCTCACCAGCAGAGCACAAAATATCAACCAGTGCAAATTATAGCAGGACAGAACAGAAACCTCTGTGTTCCAGTCCTACACCCTCACTCAAAAATCATGCAGCTTTACACTTTTTACTTTCTGAAAGCTAATGGTATTCATAGACAAACAGCAATGGATGATTTCAATAAGACTTTTGCCCTGCAGATGCTCAAATATTGTTACTACTCTTTTTGTTTGTTTTCTTGAAAAAGCTAATGGAAAAGCAAGAGAGAAAAAGGTGAAGATCCAACACTTTAATGACAAATGGCATTGAACGTGGGAGCTGCCTGCTCATCCGTGGAATTGTCTGAAACTTTGAGCAATCAGCTGTTGGTTTGATTTTTTTATTATTATTATTATTTTTAAATCTAAACAGCCAGAAAATAATGCAAAAAATCCACTGCCTTTAAAACATTTTTTCCCTGGGTGTTTTCTCTACCAGAGCACTTTCACAAGCTTCCCAAAACCCATTTCACTTTCCTTGCTCTCTAAGTGCTATAAGACATTGTCACAGCTCTCCTGCAGCAGTACATCATCCTTCATGCCACTATACAGCCACCATAAAGACAGCATCCCTTAGTGGGACTGCTGTCGCGATGGGGCATAAATAATCATAAGGACTGCTCAGAAGTGAAATTTCTTATCTCACTGCCCCTCACCCTTTCTTCACGAAGCAAAGATGGTTCTGAAAAAAAAAACAACCAAACAACGGAATAATAGGATTTAGATGCATTTTTATGCTTTATTTTTCATTTCCTTCTAATTTTTCTGATACTAAATTATGGTGTTGCTAGAGCCCATGCAATATAAGGTGCTTAAAGAAGAACAACAGGGAGCAGGTTTCTGGGATATAGGGGTAGGCCTGAGGGGCAGGCTGTTATTACTACAGCTAACATCGCACAGTTCCCATCCCACTAGAATATTCAGGCACAAAGTACTGTAGGCAGCAAAACAGCTGCCTGCCAGCAGGCCATTAGTTAGCTCACGCCAGACACGACATACATTATTTGTGGCAGGCTTCTACTTGAAGAATAATGATAAAAAAGCTTGTAATGAGAGTGAGTCCCAAATGGTCCGTCAGTAGGAGCTGCGTGGCTTTTACAAATGCCTCAGTCAGCCAGAATGGTGTGCTTGATTCAGTGGACACCAACTGGACAAAACACTGAGGTCTCCAGCAAAATCAAGTGATTTATTTAAGGAAAGAACTGAAAGCTTCAGAGCAGGGGATCTCTTTGAGCCCAAGGCTGAGATTTCACCATGCTGAGCTGCACTTCGATCTGTGAGCAGCTCCCCATGCTCCCAGCTGATGAGCTGGGCACAGCCAGAGCCCGGCCACCAGCATGCTGTAGGGCAGAGACCAAGTCCGTGCCACCATCACCAGATCATGTCATCCCCTCGTCAATATGGTCCAAATGACCAGAGAGCAGCAAGACACGAGTACATGTGTGTGTCGTAGGAGTCATCTGAAATAGTGGTGAACATGGGGCAGGAAGGTGAATTAGAGCATCTTAGAATGGTCACAGGGATGTGACTGAAAAGGAGCATGTGTAGGAAAGCAAAACATGGCTTCACACTTACAGGATTTTTCCTTTCCTCCACACAAAACAATACTGACTTCGGTAGCAAACGCGACACAGTTGATGGGTGTATGAATAATACACTGATGGTTTGGCATTCCCATGGTCAGAGCCCAAAGATTTATTGCACTGGAGTGGAGCTCATCAGGTTTCTTTATCTCTGGAGTCACACAGCAGATTTACACACGATGACATTAATTGGACAAAGCCAAGTGTTCTCCCAACAGCAAGGCCCATCTGGCAGCTCCTCGTGGTGGCTGCAGGATGCCCCAGTCTGTGTGCCAGCTGTTCCCAGGGAATCCACAGATCTCCTACAGCTCCAACAAGATCACCAAATGCAACTCTTTCCTTGCTGTTTGAGAACCAAACGGTTAATGATGTCTTCTAAGAGAAAGCGAGCTTCCTCCTAGTAGTTCAGATTAGTGTGTGGGAGCTCATGCCCTGCTTTACAGAAGTCCTTGTTTCTGAAGGTAACCAGGTTCTGCTCTGGTTGTGTGAACCTCCCTACTGCTATTGCCAATATGCCAGGAGAGTTAATCCACATGTTGGTTTTTTTCCCCTGGGGTATTTGCCAAGTTTTCAGTAAGTAAAGATTACCAGAGAGAAAATCCCAAATATAGGCTCAGGTAGGAACTGTACTTGCTAATCTCTCCTAAAGGCCAGTGCTTCAATGGGTCACAGTGCCTGCTTGGAGAAGATGCTAGGTGGACAGTTGGACTGGATGATCTTGGAGGTCTTTTCACCTTGGTGATTCTATGATTGAGTTTTCCAGGGCTGCTCTGTCCTATGACACCTGCAGGTCCCTCCTCGTGGTGCCCAGGGCCCAGTTCCCTGCAGAGGGGAACTCACCAACATGTGCTTTTACAAAGGAGAGAAACCTTATTACTGCTTCCCCAGATCATATTGGCTTCTTGTTGTTTCCATTAACTTTTATGAGTTTAATAAACAAGCCTGATTTAAAAAAAAAAATACTCTCCCAGCCTCAAAAATTGGATTTTCTGTCTAGTCCAAATGCAACAGCCATTTTAAAGCACACACCAAGAGAAATCACTGATACTTTTGAGCATTTTGTGTTCCTTTGCTGTGCATAAAGTGTAGATGATTTGGAATACAGCCACTAAATTAATGGTGTTTATTGTGTTTTGTTTTGTTTTGTTGTTTGGGTTTTTGTTTGTTTGGTTGGTTTTTTAATATCCCGTGAAAAAGCAAAAATAGCTGAGAAAAAAGCATAATTACTGGCATGATGACTTCTTAAAGATTTTCTTGCCCAGCTGCTCCTTGGCCAAATCTTAAATATGGTGAATTCATTCATTAGTGCACTGAATCTGTCTCACAGTGGCAAAAGTCAGACATAAAAATAGCAGTTGACGATTCCTTACCTAAAATCAGCTGGAAGCATTAATGGGGCTGCTGCCTCGGAGACATGTAAATGATGGCCAAGAAAAGAAAGGTATCATGATCAGACAGAACCTGCTCCCTCTCAGTGCTCCTTCAGAGCTCCCCAACCTCACTACTCCCAGCACAGAGTGGCAGCTCAAAGTCACCTTGGTTACAGCAGCCGCGCTGTGCTGCTGCATGCCCCTGCAGCCCCAGTTCTGCACCGAGCTCTGCCTGCACTGCAATAGGTGAGAGCTCTCCTGAAAACTCGAAAGGTCTTTGCAAGGACAGAAAGTATTACATGATTACAAAGAAGATGGCAACTGAGAAAAAGGATCTAGTTCATTTAAGGGCTACTGAACCTGCGAGGCAGCTCAAGAGAATGTTCTGCATACAGCAGGCTGCACAGCTGCTGGCAAGGGGCTTGCTGCAGCACAAGCACTGGTCACCATGAAGAGGCAACTGCTCACTTTTAACAGTTCCAGCACTGAAACAGGAAATTACTTAAAATCCACACTGCTTTCTGAAAATGCAGTATATACATTTCAGTGCCTTTCCAGTAATCCTCAAATCATGATTGAGGAATAGGTGTTCTTTTTTTCCCAGCCTCTGTGGAACCCTATTTTACTCAGCCTAGTCCTAAACAAACCCGATGCTGCTGCAAGCCCAAAAACAAGCGCACTGAGCATCTGATAGAAATGGAGCTGTCTTTCCTGATGACTTCCAATTTATTGTGCTGGAGCGAGCTGTTATGAGATGCCGGCAAGGAAATGAGGGCCTTCCCCTCTCCTCAGCTCATGTTCCCATTATCACTGCAAAATCATTTTCCAGCAAAACCATATTTATTTGGCCCAGGGCCTAGGGCAAGAATTCCCTGCCTGATGTTTAAATAATGACAACCAATTTGCAGGACACTAGTAATCCTAGATCAAAAGCCCAGAAGCTGTTTAAAATGCTATAGACAGGAACTAGTTTTCTTTTGCTACAGACTGGAACTAGCTTTCTTTTACTACACTCTTTTTTATTTTATTTATTTCTCTCTTCTGGTTGAAACGTTTCAGCTGGGCAGGAGGGCATCTCCCTCCAGCTAACTTCTCTCCAAGTAAAACAGGACAGAGGACAGCAATGAATGGCCACCAGGACAAAACACTCCCTAAAAATCTCTATGGCATCCGACCAACCCTTCTCCCCGGCTCTTGACGTTTCACAGGCTGGGTTCTTGCAGATGAAGGAAGAAGCACAGTAATTTGATTTTGCCTCATAAGCAAGAGTTAGTTATAAAACTACTTGGTGTTTTTGTACAGTCTGGAATGCTGTAGCTGTACTACGCAAGATATTTCATTTTCCAAATTCAGTTTCTCAGATTAACCCCATTCCCTGCCTTTGCTGCAGCTTGCTGCAAGCAGAAAGCCACTTCTTCATCACTTTGAAACTTGGACACTTTGGGATTTGTAGCTGTATTTTACTTTTCTCTGACTACAGCTGATCAGCTTAAGGCTTTGAATTTCAAAATATCCCACTAAAAACGTGCACAGATGTGACCAGTGATCAGCTTTAAGGACAGGAATTGGAAACGACCATGCTGATTTTAGAGACAGCTCAGTGCCTGAGTATGAACAGGACCCAGCGTGGAGCAGTCCCTGCTGACGGCCCACAGCTTGCTTCCATTGCAACCCAACAACACTTGGAGCTCTGTCAGACATTGCAAGGCTGTTTCCTTCTTGCTGTCCATTCCTCAGACAAGTCAGACCCTTTTCTGAGGAACAGAAAAGCCCCATGCTTGGGGCTGTAGGGTCCCTTCCAGCAGTAATACAGCCATGCTGGAGACAGCCAACTTAATGCAATCTTAATGTGATAAACTGCTAACTTGATTGGATTCAATGAGATGTAAATTATTAGATTCAATAAGTACACAGAGATCATTTCACCTTACACTCTGCATGGGAGGATTCTGCCTCCAGTCGCTTCATCATTCCTATTAATCATGTAAAATGCATCACAGAAATGAAAGGTTTGGGACTTACTTAAGGTTGTCCTCTAACTTCTCACAACACAGTGTTCTCTCCCACACTAACCTATCTTTCATTTCAGAACAGCTGTACTTCCTTACGGACACAGGTGCATTCAGTATGGTCAGTCCTGAACTAAAGAAAACTCTGTTGATCCCGATTTCCAAAAAATTCCCATATACTTACCCCAAGAGAATGACTTCTCATGAGAATTCATTTTCAGTAACCAAGACCTGGCAACAAGAAGACTTTTATAGCTTCTCATTCACTGAAAGATGCTTTAAAATCTCTTCTGCTGAACACAGGAATTAGTGCTGTGATTCCAAAAAAAGGGGAAAAACACAGAGGATACCATGCTAATATGTACAAAGTTATTCACAGAAATATGAACCCAAACTAGTTCTGCTTAGGGAAAAAAACTAAGAACCCAACAGGATGCCCAAGGAAGTGGCTGTCCCTGGAACTGTTCAAAAAACATGGAGATGTGACTCCTGGGAACATGGCATGCTCTCAGATGTAGGGTATAAATACTGGGTGGTGCTGTATGGGGCCAGGAGTCAGACCCGATGATCCTTGTGGGTTTCTTCCAACTCAGGACATTCTATGATTCTATGGCTTAGTGAACATGGTGGTGGTAGATCCACCAGCTGGACCTGATGATTATGGAGGACTTAAGAGTTAAAGAGTTCAAAAACAAATGGGAATATTTAATTTCAGACTCAACATTTCATGTTGAATTTTTCATTTTGTCTTAGATGAGTGTTCCATTTCCTTACAGGATCAGATCCAAAATTACATCAAGAAATCTTTCCATATAGATCCTCAACACAGCCATTCAAACTGACATCCCTCATCTCTTCTGTGATTCCACTCTGGGAGCTATGACAAATGGGAGCTGAAGAGTTACCAATGCAGAAAGAATCTCTTGGAATGACTGTTGACAGAGCAAGTGATTCCCTGTTCCTCTGTAAGGACATGGCTCTCACACGAGCAACAAAGGCTGAGGGCCCCTCCTGAACAGCAGTCAGGAACTGCATGAACTCTACAGCTCTTCACTTTCCCTGGTAAATTTTGGATTGGATCTGGTCAGCATCTGCCATCATCTAAGGTGGCTTTTCAGAGCAACAGCTAACACTGCACCAGGGACCACAGCAGTGCCACAGTCATGGTGGATTGGCCCAGCACATGTTTTGCAGCCTGGTTTTGTCTCAGCTGTCTGTAAAGAATCCAGTTTATCAGTGAGAGACGGCTGCTGGGTTGGCAATATGGCCCTAGATGACTGAGGCATCACATATGATCCTTCTCAAGGAGTTTTCAAAGTGATGCCTTAGGCACTGATGTCTTCTACTTTGAAGTTATCATCTCCATTTCTCCTCTTTCAACTTAACACTCAGGTTTGGGACATTTTAATGTGCAATTGCTAAGCGCTGGCATGGTTAAGAAGCCAGTGATATCAGCAATACCTTTAAAGTGACATTTCTGGGCATGTAGAAGCTTCTCAGGCTGCTCCTTCTGCTCATCTGCAATTCTCAGAAATGCAACCTCTTGGCTGGCTTCAATGCTATTCTTCAATTCACCTTTCCTATACTTGCACAGACAGATGAGTTATTTCTAGCTTGCTGCTGGTAAATAACAAGCAACGACTGCATCCCTTTGGGATCCAAGGCCACGAATGCAGCAATGTGGACGTGCAGATAATTAGAGATTGCTTCAACGCCAAATACAATTCCAGAGAAATCAAGAGACAAGAGAGAAATACACACAATGAGCAACTGTTGCCCAAGGAGAAAGGTGCATCATGTGCAGGGAACTTGCTGAAGCATCTTTAGCATCTCTGTGATACTGGATTTGGGAAATGAAGGCAGAAGACCGAGGAAGAGACTGGGTAATCTCTTCAGTTCCTAGTCAGGACCTCCCCAGTCATTATCTCATCTGATAGAGAAGGAGAATTGTAACTTCTTAATGACAGTCTGACTCGAGCAAGCAGGGTGGAGCACTCCGGGCTGAGGCAGCTCCAACAAGAACCAAAGCCTGCACTGGCTTTCAGATGGGGTGGTGCCTTCAGAGGCTTCGCCTCCAGGAAACTGAATTCTTGTCCAGATCCGCACATTTCCTGCTGGGCTCCACCCCGGACAGCCACATGCTACAGTGGAAGGACAGATAGCAGCATCTGAACATTGTTTACCCCCCCGGGTTGTTAATAGCCAGTCTTAGAAACCCAAATGGAAGGAATAAAGTTCATTCTTTTGTATTAATAAAAACGGAGACTTTTATTTCCGATTGACTTATGTGTACTTAGATATATTATCACCAGGTGCCAATGTATAGCCCCAAGGATAAGATTTGAGCTCAGCTCTAATTAGTTTACTGTAATAAGGCAAGTGATGCTTCACCTTTCCAGGGAAGTCATTATTTGCACTCTTTCTGCTTTCCAGTACTTCATTCGCAACAAAAGCAAAGCATCTGCCTGGTTTATTCAGAAATGAAGCAGAAACAGTACAGTAAATACCAGAATGGGGATGAAATGATACTGAGAACAACATTATGGACCAGAGGGGTAAGCAAGGAGTCACATCCAGAAACAAGAGAAACTGCTGTTAGGAGATGTCACCTTTGTGCTGTCCTGTGTTGGCAGTAGGAGGAATCATCTACTCTCTAAGTCCTCAAACTTCTGTTGCGTATCTGGGTACAAACTCATGCAGAAGAACTGATAAATAAAACACTTGTTTTTGAAAAGGAGCCTTCCTCTGTCATTGTGGTGTCGGTTGCACTGTCAGGTTTCTGTGCTGGTCCCTGCATGAAGTGGCTCCTGTGTGAACAGGAAGCTTCGTCTCTCTATAGAAGACATATTCAGGGGATGCTGCGCATCTGAGCCTGTAATCCCAGCTGCCAGTCTCCTCTGTAAATGCTTAAATATCTTTTACAATCTTTCTCTAAGTAACACCAAGCAAGGCCCCTGTGGCTAAGTATCCTCTAAGCAACCTGCTCTTGGAGATTTGCGTATTTTTTCTAGGAAAACATATTGCTGCTACAAAAATTTATCTCAGGTTTTAAAACCACCTCAGCTATTTAAAAAATAGATAATATTAAGCAAGAGAGTGTCATGAAATAAGAATGATCAAATGCTTCCAAGCCCTATCATCAATAAAACTGTAAAGTTTGCCACACCAGTTCACTTCAGGGCATCTGCTCACATTTAATTGAATGATTGTTTTAATTTTTCATTGTTTAAAACCACTCAACCACTTAGCAAAAGCCAGTGCTGTTCTTGCAGCGAGCATAACAACTTCTTGTCGAGCTCCACAGAAGGTAGCTGCCTTTTTGCAGGAATTGTGGACCCCGTGTTAGCTGCAGCAGTGCCATGGTCAGACAAAACCTTTGGGCTGGCTTCCACTGAGCCATCCCAAACCCTGGCACACTCACTGCAGGACAGCTTCAATTGGTGGCACTCAAAGGGCAGCTCAGGTGTGCACAGAAGTTCCTCACATGGCTCCTTGGGACCATTGCTTGCTTTTGTCAGAGGAAAGAGAGATGCTGCTTTCTCTCCCAAACTGTCAAGAGGCTGTTTGCCTCTCTGCTATATTTGGCTTTTAACGAATCTTGAATGTTGAACTTTAGGTGAAATAATGCAGATAAAAAATAAGCATCCTTCTGGAAATAGGCTCACCATATATACAGTACCCTCTGGGGTCAGATGTTTCCTGTATGCTTACGACAACAGTTAAAGCAATGGGTACCAGTATTGGCACAGGCAACGTGCCTGCTCATGCACTAATAGAAACAGTGTCCCAAGCAAACACCCATCAGGCATGAAGTCTGTAGTTTGTTCCCAGCACTGTACAAAAGGAAGATGCCCATCCCTGCCCCTGGAGACCTTCCATTCCATGCAGTCAGGATGAGGAAAAGAGAAAAGGCTGTTCTCACACATGCAGCTCATAGCACAGCCATTGCCTCTTCCACTGTTGTTCAGCAAGTGGACATGACCGTGGCAGTGATGGCAGTGACATAAACTCTTCTGGGCCACCAGGCATGGAGTGCTGGCCGTGCTGCACAGAGCAGAGTTGGCTTTCCTCTGACCTGTCCCCAGCCCTCACCAGGACCTGGGCAGGATCTGCAGGGAGTGAAAGTGCAAGAGGAGGCCCTGAGGAGAAGAGAGACGCAGCAAGAGGAGCTGAGTTCCCTGCTGGCATTGCTAGGCTTGGCAGAGAGCTTCAGTAGAAACTCAAAAATCATTTTGAAAGAGGGCTTTAATGTGCATCTAATTCCTTGTTGACTACACCTGGAAAGGTGAGATGTTCAGATGAACTCAGCTTGTGGCAAGATAAGAAAGTTAAAGCAAATGAAATTGCACACAGTAGTTTAAAAAGCATTATTCAGAGAAGAGGAGGCCAGACTCTGAGCAGAGCTAAGTTTTTCCATGCTAGTACTAATGCACAACCCAGTACTGCATGTACTTCAGGGTAACTTCCCCTGTTCAGACCCCTGGACCATGAGCTTCTCCTGGGTGTTCAGCTCATCTGTGCAGGCTAATTTACCTTTTCTTTTAAATGAAATTGAGGATCTTATGCATTTGAATGACTTTAGCATCAGGTATTATGATACAATTGCAGTTTGGAAGCCTTGTAATTGCAGATGTCTTAGGGCTAAAAACAGAATCACAGAGTCACAGAAGTACAGAGACACCAAGGTTGGAAAAGACCTACAAGATGATCCAGTCCAACCATCAAAAACCCGCAGGGGCTGAGGAACACCTGACTTACAGCATAGGGATGGCTACACACAGGCAAGATGCTAATTCCTAAAGTTATGAAATCCCTAGAGCCCCTTTGCAAGGCTAATTGTTGACATTAAGTCTTTAAGTACAATTACCAGTGCTAATGGTTGCAGGGACGGATTCCAAAAGAATGCTGTTTAAAACCTTCCGAACTGGAAGGTTTGGGATAACGCTGAAGCCAGGCAGATAATCTCTAGAAAAGAAGACAAAACTGTGATTACAGTGGGCTGTGCTCACTTGGCATTTCAAATTAAGTGAGCGTTATACCAGGACACAGAATCTTGAGTAGGAACAATCTGGATTATTTTGCAAATGCTTTTGGTGGTTGAAATGCAGACACTGGTCATTAGATCCAGTTTTATTGCAGCCATAAAAGAAGTGAGTCAACAGCTTAGTCACATCAGGCTGGATATGCTACAAGCACAGTCTGAATGAAAGAATGAAATTAAACAAACACTGAGAAATACAAGGTAATTAAAAAAATCCCTGGCAGCTTCTCCTCTGAAGAAGCAATAGTTTACATAGTCTTCAAGTTAAACTGCACAACATGTAGAGGGGGTATGAATTTAATGGAATGAATCTGGGCATAGCAGTATGGCAGTGTGGCCTAGCCCAACAAACACCTTCTGCTTTTCAGAAGAATCTTCTGTTTTGTAAAAATAATGCAAAGACAGACATGGAGGTTGATTCCTGTCTCACATCAATATACAATTTACCATCTGTTAAGTCCATTTGCACAGATACCTAATCAGAACAGGCAGACTCTGCCTGGTGTAGGCTGTAGGACAGAGAAATTGGTCAGGCAATTGCTTTGGAGGGATCCAGAAGAGTCTGACCATTCATTTGTTTTAAATGGAATCAGTAACCAAGGCATGTGCCCTCAGGAGGAGAAAAGAAAGACACCATGATCAGCATGGGGAGACAGCAAGGAAGGAAAGCTTTGCAGGTAAGCCATCAGGTCTGAGTAACTGCTGGCCTAGAAAGAAGTCTCTTCTGGACAGCACGACAGCTTTATGCCATTTCAGGCTTGATTCCAGAAGGCTGAAAAGTTGGAGTGTGCTTTTTAGAATGCCATTTTATTTCAGTGTGAGTACACAATTAAGACTCAACACTGAAGGAGTTTAATGACACTATTCCTGAGGGAAACATCAAACGTACGGAATTGGTGCCCTCCTATCTGATGATAATAACTGGCATTTTCTATTCCAGTAGAAAACACGACTGGGATGAGCATTTAGGGAAGGAGGAGCATCTCTCACGGTAGGTGGGAAGGGAGCCGGGGGAGCATGGGGCTGTTCCCCGACCCTTGGGGGCATCACAGTTCTGGGTGTTGCTGATGTTACTGCAGGCAGCTAATAAGGTCTACGCATCTGTTTTTCTGTTGCATGTTTGCCATGTGCAAATAATGACATTAACTTCTCCTTTGGGACCAACAAACGAAATGGATGATTGTTCGTACGTGAGAAGGATTAATATGAGGAAAAGTGAATATGCCACCAGAGGGCAGTGAATGAAACAGGCTATTTTCTTGTTTGTAAGAGACAAGTTACAAGGATAAAATAACTAGACCAGCCAAGTTCTACACACTGGCACTGAAGGAACATCTCACACTGGGTTCAGTGCTGGTTTCCATCAGACTGGTGCTGAACAGCATGGTGAGATTCTGTGCAGCTGCGCTGACAGAAAATTGCCTGAAGGAAACACTTAGTGAGTGCCCAGTGCTGGGAATGGGGGCACAAACACAAGTGAAGAGGTAAAACAACAGCTTAGGGGATGTGCTTCATCCGAACGCAAACAAAGCCAGAAGCTCCCAGCAGAGGAAACACCACTACATGTCCCACAGCCATGCAGCTGGGCCTTGTGAAGCAGGGGAGCTGCTGGATCCTCAGCCAAACCCAGAGGACAACAGCCTCCTCCCACAGGGCCAGGAGCTCTCCCAGCCCACCTGGACACCCTGTCCCCATCCCAAACCTGCTCTGGCTCCCTGCTTCCCCCGGGAATGGAGTGCAGATGGGCTGCTGGGTCACCACCATCAGCACCAAGCGCTGCTCTGCATATGAGTCAGTTTGTGGTGGTGGGATATGGCATGGCTGCAGTCACTGCTCCTTCGCTTCTCCTGGATGCCCCTGCTGTTGGAGCAGCTCTCAGAATCACTGCAGGATGCAGTATTGTTCCTGTGGGCTCAGGAAAGTTAGGTGCTGTTCTGCAGCTCTGCTGCGTTGCTCTGCTTTGTCCTCAGAGTGCAATTACCCAAAACATGGTCATAAGACACAATTTACAATCCCTGCAGCTTTTTGGCATCCCGGTGTATTGGCTTACAGATAGGATTTGTGATAGGCTACAGCAGATAGACAGAGCACTCTAATTACAGACTTACACGAAGAGGAAAGTTGAAAAGCTAATAAGACTTTATTAGAATAATGATCCCAGCTTCCATCTGAACATCTGCCATTACTAATTAAGAACGAGTTAAAGTCAACCTGTTCAAAGAGAATCAATATTTACAGAAACTGCATACCACTCTGATGTGGTGCAGAACCTACAAGAACCTTCCTACACGCCATACCAAATCCTCCAAAAAGCACATTGTTTGTAAAATGATGCCAGATTTTAAAAAAAAAAAAAAAAAAAAAAAAAAAAGCCTTCATGAAGCTGAGTCAAAAATTTGGCTCATGTGCAGCCTGTTTGTCACCTTCATTAGTCAGCTGCCCAGTGCCTCGAAATGAGTGCCACATAAAATGATATATCACCCACCTCCTGAGATTGGGGTGTTATTTTTTTTCCAAAAGCTGGTTAGAAATTACATTTCAAGTAGCAAATGAAAATCATCTTGCAGCCTCTGTCTTCTCTGTCTGCAACCCCAGTTGCTTTTGAACAGAGTCATTTTGTGGAAGCGCAAAGAATCTGCATCAATCTAACTGCATGGGAATGTACAAGTAAATCCTAGAAGGGAAGGCATACGGTTACAGAGAGAAAACAGTTAGGCAAAATATTACAATAGCAAATAGCTTTGAAATCCATTAGCAACCTCAAACTGAAAAGCAAATGCTTATTTCATCCATCACAGTGCACCACTATAAAATAGAATAAACTCCCCAAAACAGGGCACACTCAGTTGTCTCTCCAAGGCATATTTTAAGATTTACCATCAGTATCATGCAGAAGAGCAGAAGTACACAAGTTCATTCAAAGACTAAAGAGAGAATATCCAACCTACGGCTGTGGGGAACTCAGTGCTGGTGCAATACTCCGTCAGTGCTTGTGTGCATCCACAGGGCTTTAACACAACTGTCTGACCCAGGAGCATCAGCCAGGCCAGAGGGAGGGGAGAGGGATGAAGTCCTTCTGACTGCTTTCCTTTCCCCTTTCACATAAACCCAAATCTACTGAAAAAAAACTGAAGTCAAGACTGACCCTGCAATTTAATTCTGCCGCTGATCTGACAAAGCCCTTACACATCAACCTTCAGGAGCAGGCGCATGACTGTTGGCTGTTTCCTGGGAAATGTTGATCACTGACAGCTTCTACAGACTCCAGGTAATGATCAGTGGCCCTTTTGGAAGACACTGTTCCATTTGTCATGCACGTGGAAGGGAAGCTCTGCAGTCTCTTTAAGTGCTCTGTGTTCCCAGGCCAACAGCACAGGAAGAGAGAAGAGTACGGCAGAAGAATCTCTGCTTTTATAGCAGCGCCCAAGTTGGACTTCAGAGGCCAATAGCAAGCACTGTGTGACCTTGCTTTTGTGATTTCCATAGGCCGTATTATTAGAGACTTCAGTTTGGTGTACGTTTTTGCAGTGTGGGAGCAATAAAGAGCAGAGGCAAGAAATAAAGAGCCTCCGGGTGCTGACATAAAATTAAATCCTGACTTCTCTTTCAAGTTCAAGGTAGGAAAATCACAGCTATATGTCTTTGTCAAAAGTATGCCCAAGCACTAATATCATCAAGGACAGTCATTTTTGCCATGTAATCTTACCACACTCTGTATATCATCCAGAGCCACTGTGGACTTAGATGTAAAACAAACTACTGAGCATCTTCTAAATGTGGTGGCAAGCAGGATTTGCCCCACGTAAGTAACTTTGGATTACTGCTGCCTGGTCCACAGGGAGATGAAACCTCCCTTCGGGGCAATATCGGATTAGAAGAGAAACAGTTGTCGGCCTGTAGGAAACTGCAAATCATTTTTTGTTCAAACCAACAGGGATTGTTGCAAGCCCTGCTGAGCCAATTTAAACAGGGAGAAAAACCTGAGAGCCCTGCAATAGTACTCTCTGTGGTTTTCTAAAAGCCAGGTCCTACTCATCCTACTCAGCGAAGCAATCTTACTGAAGCTAATGAATCTGGTCCCACGCAGCAGATAGGCTGACTACAGCTCTGCACCGTGCCCAGAGGATTGCACGATTGTCCCCATCGAGCTGAAACACATCCGTTCCTTTGCAGTTACACCACTCTCCCTGGTAATACTGGCAAGTTCGATTTTCTGTTTATTTCCTTTCTTTTCTTTTTTTTCTTTTTCCCTCAGCAATGTGTTCCAGTGTCTTTTCCTCACGGTGTAGACAGAGGTGGGTGAGATGCAAAATAAACATAAGGATATCAGAGCCCCATAAAATGACATGAATTTAATGAAAGCCATTCTTAGTCTCAGGGCTCAAACACACTGCCGGTCTCATTGCTTTTCCCTTGGCAACTGCTCACTGTGCCCCCAGTGAAGGCTTGGACATACATCAGATATCAGTAACCAGAGGCACCGAGAGGCTGCATTGCTGGATTTCTGACTGCGCAGCGCTTCCTTGTGCTCTCACCGCCTTCCTGGATTACAGTAAATCTTTGGTTAACTCAATCTGGTTCTGCCTCTGCCTCGTGCACTCCGAAGTAAAGCAACAGACATTGAGACATACTCAGTGGTACTGCATGGCAGTAAGACTGGGTATGAGCTCGTTAGCATTTTTCATGGCACTGCTTCTTGAATAAGTACCAACTCTTTGGATCCAGAACAAAAAAAAATATTTTGAAAAGCAGGAAAACTCATGGCCACTGATAAATTACTCTTGCTGAAAATCTAAAACAAGAACTTGCATATCAATGAAATAAAGCCAGTTGGACAGTGGTTTTAATGGCACATAGAGCATTTGCCTGCAGAAAGGTATTTTTGCTGCATTGGTGAAGGGTGTGTTATCTAAAAATACCCACAATATGTAGAAAGCAGGAAAAGAAATTAGTGGTTTTCTTCTGATACCTTTCATAATGGCTACATCTAATTCAAAGTGTATCAGACAAGAAAGGAGGAACTCAAGGAAGCCAGACCCTTTAATGCAGTTAATTAGTATGGGGGATAGAATGTGAAAGCCTTATGTAAAATGAGAAAGTAATCTTATTCTGCTCAGGCTGCTTGCTTGGAAACAGACAGAAGTTAACGAGGGGCCTTGCAATCAGTTTAATTGGCCAAAGGATCAGAGTGTGCACCAACCTTCTGTTCACAGAGCTGCACTTCTCCATGCCCCCACCCCTCCCCATACACAAGGAAGGCAATGCAGCACGGCTTTCATAGAAT
Organism: Lagopus muta; assembly: GCF_023343835.1. Taxonomy (NCBI): domain Eukaryota; kingdom Metazoa; phylum Chordata; class Aves; order Galliformes; family Phasianidae; genus Lagopus; species Lagopus muta. Next base: position 669,790 of record NC_064447.1, on the reverse strand, counting down.
CATAGAATGCCCTGGGTTGCAAAGGCCCACAGTGCACATCCAGTTCCAACCCCCTGCTGTGTGCAGGTCGCCAACCAGCAGCCCAGGCTGCCCAGAGCCACATCCAGCCTGGCCTTGAATGCCTGCAGGGATGGGGCATCCACAGCCTCCTTGGGCAACCTGTGCCAGTGCCTCAGCTCTCAAACAGGGTGGTTGATGGAAGGCTGCCTTTGCAGCCCCAGCTCTGCAGCTGCACAGTTTGTCCTCGTGCCCACCCGTGACAAGCACACAAGCAGCAGAGCCCTGGCACATGACAAGCCGTGCTCTGTGTGTGCCTTGCATCCACCCAGTGACGACAGCTCCATATAGAAAACAGCCTCAGCTCTCATGAAGAGGAGCATTGATTTTGCTGGTACTCATCACTCCTCGCCCCCCCCCCCCCCCCGCCCATGTAATGTAAATGCATCAACAAGCAAATATGGGGAAGGATTATATGTTTGTTGAAGTGACAAAGAGTTTCAAATCTAAAGAAAAATTGTGTACTGTTATCTTGAGATGTATAGGGAGAATTTAACAAACCAACTCCGTCATTTGCATGCAAAAAACTTAAACGACAGAACAAAGCACACAACCTTGTCATTTGATCCTCAGATGATACCTAATATTAGCATGACGAATGTGAAAGTCCAGTTGTGTTGCCAGTGATCAACGTTCACTTTGAAACGTCTCTTGCATTCAAGTGTAGAGAAGACTGAAGGTTTGCACACATTCCAAACTTTTTTTTTAAAACTGAAACGAGAGGTTTAGAAAAATTACCTACTAACCCAGATATGAAAACCCTCTGTCAATTCTGCAACAATTAGTACAAATAACTAGTACCATTATTTAAAAATAAGAGATAATCTATTTTCACTCCTTTTCATGGTACCCACACGCTGAACTTCTCAGTTCATGTTCCATTTGCCTGCACATGTGGCATTCCCTGAACAAGTGCAAAGATAAATATTCCAGTATTTTATCAATCAACTTCCAAAAGTCTCGATAGAGGAAATGCAAAGAATCTCTATGACATGAATCTCACGTGGTTCCTTTTCCCCAGAGGAGAGGACAAATTAGCTTCCATCTTTAGTACTCATCAAGTAGTTATGTTACAATCCCAACTTATTTATTCCTGAATCTGGCAAAGGACTTAAGCATATAATTATGCTAAACACACAAATTAGCCCCTTAGCTCTACAGTTAAGTATCATACAAGTGCATCACACAAGCTTTGAGGGATTCCAGACCCTCAGAGCAATCCTGCCCACCACATTTGATTCTCTTTACTTCCTTGTCTTGAACAAAGAGTTTTCCATTCTGACTATTGGATTAATTTTATCTGATATGCTGACTGTTACAAAAAAACAGCACAGATTTGTCATAACTGCTGTAGACAGGCCATATGAGTTTACCTCAGTGCACATTTCCACCACGTGTTCTCACTGTGACCTGAAAAGAATACAATGGAAAATCAGGTGTATCATCTACCAATTAAATCTCAATAAAACATGGTTATGCTCCTTTGTTTTGTAACATTTCTTTAAAACAACAGATGCCAGGTTAAATCTCTTGTTCAGGCATTTATCACATCTGTTTTCTGTTCCCTCGGAAAGTACACTCACAAGAGCGCTCAAATGAATTACAATGAGATTTGTCAGATGAAACCTAAAAGGGACTTCAGGGAATACACATTTAATTTTAGGGGGGGGAAAGGCATTTAGAAGCTTTAAACATGTTTTCAGATGGCCCAGACTGGCAGAGTTCCATCGCAGCCATTGTTTGAGACCTATTGGTGATCTCGGGTCTCCACAGAGAGATGAAACCAAAGGATGAAGAGCTGAACGGGCAGTGGTATGGTGCCTGAGGGTACAGGCCATGAAACAACATCCCCATAAGAGCTGTGACATCGCTGTGGTCTGGTCCAGCAACCTTCCCTGAGCAGCAGCTGACAGTGCAACAACCATTTCCTACCCTAAGAATGGAAACAAGTCTTCCCTCCTGCAAAACTGGAGCCTGTCTGCTCAGAGGCACTGATGAAGCCCCAGTAAAGAACTTTCATAATGACATTTCTTTCTAATGCCTCTTCCAAGAATGAAGAAAGGTCTTCCTCCCTTTACAAGCCTGGAGAAACCTGCAGGACATTGCTGACAAAGACAGCCATTTAACTCAGAACACTCAGAATTTGATCCAACTGCTCTGCATAGAATCATAGAATCACCAAGGATGGAAAAGATCATAAGATCATCCAGTCTTAAGTTCCATAAGTTCTTTACAGAGAGAGCGGTGAGGTGCTGGAACAGCTGCCCAGAGAGGCTGTGATGCCCCATCCATCCCTGGAGGTGTTCAAGGCCAGGTTGGATGAGGCCCTGGGCAGCCTGGGCTGGTATTAAATGGGGAGGTTGGTGGTCCTGCATGTGGCAGGGGGTTGGAGATTCGTGATCCTTGAGGTCCCTTCCAACCCTGGCTATTCTGTGATTCTGTGATTCAGTCCAACCGTCCTCCAACCACCAATATTTCCCATTAAACCATGTCCCTCTACAACTTCTAATGAAAACAGTGCTTGGAAGCAATGGGTTTAATTGCAGCAAAGTCATAGACAAGCTCCTATGTAATATAGCAAAGTATAACGTCAGACCTGTCTGTCTTACAGGTATCATGTGCTCTGCAGCAGCTCTGAGATGAATTCCTCCAGCTACACAAATAAGAAAATCTTTCCCACAGCCTCTCCTACCCCCTCACACCCAGCCATGTACCACCTTTCCATTCCCAGCTTTGCTGTCTGCCAGGCATGTCAGTCGTGCCGCTGTCTTTCACCAACACAACATTCAGTCCTTCCAGACACTCTCAGTCAATCGCTCTCTTCCCTCAAAGTCACTGCTCTGCTCCACAGCTCAAGAGGAAGGGATGTGAGTTACAAACATGCCACCCCAGCTTCCTTCTCCCCAGATCGCTGCCTGTAAGGTTACAGGGAAACTCAGTTCCTCTGAAAAATGTAAGGCTAATCCAGTTCAAGTGGTTCTGGCAGTTTGGAAGCAAAATATACACACTTCTTATGTAGTGTATCACTTTGGAAAGCGGTATAAAGCAGCAAGGAGTATAAAAATAAGCAACTTTAAGTAGAAGCACACATTGTGGTTGCTTTTACATCAGCTTTATTGACATTTCTTTATGTTTAAGGTTCTGTTACTGCAGAATTCAGAGAGTGGAACAACCAAAATCATTTCATTTAGGTCAAAACCTTCTCTGAAGTTGTTTGAAGGACAAAACCACCTCGAAACTTCTTTTGCACTCTGAACACAAGAGCAATCTTCAAAGTTACTTTGGGCCTTTCATTCTGATATATTCCAGAATACTTCCTTTATTTGACTTCAGTGAAGCAAAAGCAAAGCAGGCACTGGAATGGGCTGCCCAGGGAGGTGGTGGAGTCACCGACCCTGGAGGTGTTCAAGAAAAGTTTGGATTTTGTGTTGAGGGACATGGTTTAGTGAGAATATTGGTGATAGGTGGATGATCTCAAAGGTCTTTTCCAACCTTGGTGATTCTGTGATTCTGTGACATCAGACCTGGAAACCCGGCCCGTTCTCCATTAGCTCACCATGAAATATATCTCATTCTGTGTTGATGAGCATGCAGGGAGGCAGAGGTCTTCAATAAATATCAAACGAGTTAAGTAAGCCATCAGAAGTAGATTTGTTTTGTCTTCCCTCTCTGCTGGCAGGGCAGGCCAGAAGAAGCACCAGTGACAGTGAACTAATTCTCCAGTTTTTGCCCTCATACAAAAGACGCTCATCAGATGCAAGAGAGCCTCATGCAGCTTGGACGCTCCAGTGAGAGCTCAAGGCAGAAAGATGGGAAAAGACTGTTTTTCTTATGACCAAAAGCTCCCAGCACACAAGCAGCTTCCTGAACTGTGCCCTAGCCACAGCTCTAACTCTGAGCAAACGGATGTTACTATTACAGAAACCTCTCTGGGGGAAGTCCTATTGCTCAGGCTGTTCCAAACTAGGCCAGACAGAACAGTTCCAGAAGCACAGTAGAAAATGGGTGATGGGGATACCTCCTTAGCCTCCAGCTTCTGTGGGGTTTCACTTGTGTTCATCAGGAAGCTGTGCATGAGGTGCAGTGCAGTGCCAGGCCACTGCCCCGCTGCCAGCTCCTTCTCTGGTGCCTCTTTGCTGATAAACTTCACTCAGACCCAAAGCAGTGAGTCATGCTTTCAGCCCTGCTGATGCATTGAACTCCACCTAAGGAAGGTTCCAGGAATCACTGCTTCACTTTCAGTAGGCACTGAAACATCTCTCTTCTCATCAGCTCTACAGCAGAAGCATGAGAAGAAATTATACTTTTCGAAATAGTGAGAAGAAAACTTTTGGTTAAAACCCAGGGAGAAAAAAACAAACATACAAGCAGGCAGAGTTAAACTCATGGGATTTTAACCTTTACAGCCTTTCTGCCACACAGGCACCACTTTATGCAGCTCTTCTGGTTGTTTGAGTAGTTTCAAATGATTTCTTTTTTAAAGGGAACACATTCACTTATTGGCCATACAAGTAGAGTGTAACAGTCTTTAAGGCTGCATTAACAACTGAAGAAGCAGAGGAAAAACGTGGGTTTTTTTCCCCAGCACGTTTAACCTCTGATGTTGACAGCAGTTTCAGTACAGTTCAAAAAGTCCTATAAAACATTTTAAACACGTGAACAACCTCAAGGCATCTCCTACACAGCAACCTTCTTTGCAGGGTCAGAGCTGTGGCTGCTCTTTGCTTGTGTCCAAACAGAAGCTATGCTATGTTTGCAGCAAGACTGTGGAACCACGAAGACATGCATGGCTCTGCTTAGTGACACAACAAAGTCACGGTCCCTGTCCTAACAGTGCCTTCTCACCTGCAGCACTCTTTTCATGCTGTATCAGTACACTCAGGGGTGAGGTGCTCTCAGATCACAAGGACTACACCTTTGCTTAGTTTTGCCACACACCACACGCTTGTGCAAACCCCAACAGAACAGTGCCACTGACCAAACTCACATGCATGGCACACGCACTCACTCCTTCCTTGGTGTGCCTGAGCAGCCACAGCAATCCACGGGGCTCTTCCCAAAAGCAGCGCTGGGCCATGGATACAACCTGGCTGGCTTCTGGTGAAGCGAACTTGTCTTCTGCTCAATAAGAGTTCTTTACAGAGAGAGTGGTGAGGTGCTGGAACAGCTGCCCAGAGGGGCTGTGATGCCCCGTCCACCCCTGGAGGTGTTCAAGGCCAGGCTGGATGGGGCCCTGGGCAGCCTGGGCTGGTATTAAATGGGGAGGTTGGTGGCCCTGCTTGTGGCAGGGGGTTGGAGATTCATGATCCTTGAGGTCCCTTCCAACCCAGGCCATTCTGATTCTGTGAACAGTGTAATTAAGCACCTACAACCCTGAGCCCATCAGCATGCTGCCCCTGCCCAGTTCACCCACCACAGCACACAGCCGGCACTCCAGCAGCTTCAGATAACACACGTAACTCCAAATCCTTTATTAATTACACAAGAGATTACGTACTGAGGCACACAAATGCTAAGGAATTGGCCATGTCAGACTGCTTCCCTTCAGCACGGTGAGCTGTGTGGTCCCACTGCTGCAGGGAAGGGAGCAGCAGTGCCATCACCCTCAGTTCGTGTTCCCATTCAGAGATGCAAAAACACTCACGTGTGGGTTTACCACCTTCCTCCTGAAGGGTTTCAAAGCATAACGCAGGGCTGACAGCGGCGGGCAGGCACAAAACCTGCTTTTATTGTCTTCTTGATGCTACGCTAACTTGGACAGAAATTCCCTTTCTGTGCGCTTCGCTGCCGGAGGAGCTCTCGGGGAGCGATGCCACCACACAGCCTCCGGGCCCACCGCCCCCAGCCCGGCCCCGCCACGGGGATCGCCCAGGGCCGGCGGCGGAGCGCGGTCGAGAAGGGCGCGGTCCCCAGGCGGGGACTCCCGGGCCCTTCTCCGCCCGTCCTGCCGGGCTTCTCCTACTCCAGGGGACTTCGCCTCGGCGACACCGACCCCAGCCCGGGGCCGGGCAGACGGCACACCGCGACGCAGCCCGGGGGCCAGCAGGGCTGGGGGGCGAAGGCGCGGCCGCCCGAGCCAGGGGTTGCCCCCGCCCCGCCCGCCGGAGCCGTGCCGCCGCCGCCGCCCCGCCTCCCGCCGCCTCAGCCCCGCGCCACCGGGGCTGCGCCGTGTGCCGCCGCCGCCTCCCGCCGCGGGGGCCGCGCTGCGCTCGCCGCCGCCGCTGAGCGTGCGAGGGGCGGGCGGGCGGCGCGGCCGGGGCGGCGGAGCGAGCGCCGGCGGCGCGGCCGAGGGGAGAGCGGGTCCATGGAGCACAACCACCTCCACCTCCACAACGGCTCCCTGGTGCCGCACCACCGCTATGGCTGTGGCTTGGGGTACGCGCCCGTCGTCTACTACAGCCTGCTGCTCTGCCTCGGGCTGCCAGGTGAGTGCCGCGCCGAGCCCCGGCGACGGGCTGCAGGGAAGCGGCTCCCGCCAGGCTGCTGCTCCGCTCCTGGGCGCCGCGAGCGGATCGCCGCTTTGCCCTCGCAGCGCCGTCCCGCCCGGCTCGCAGCCCGTCACCAAGTTTCTGCCGTCACCCGTTCGGCCGTTGGGAGTGAAGCGGTCCCGAAAAACGTGAGTGCGCCGTCCCCGCCCGTTGCCCACCCTGCCGGCAGCGATGGGAGCGCGACCCCGGGTCCGCCCTTGGGGACGGCCGGCGGAGCTCGGACGGACGGACTGGGCGGCGGAGCGGAGGGGACAGAGGGGATCGGGTTTGGGGTCCGTGCCCCACGGGGGTCGTGGAAGGATCCGCCTAGAGGTCTCTGGGCGCAGGAAGCCCCTCCGTGTGGTCCTCGGTGGGGTTTCTCACTTAACAAGGGGACAGAGACAGTGTAGAGGTGCTGGGGAAGGCAGACTGCGAGAAAAAGAGAACGAGGTGAGGGGGAAGTTTCAGGCTTGGGGCGAACACCGCTGCAGGTGCCCGCGAGCATCACATCGGCATCCCCGTCCCGGCCGAGCCGAGCTCCGAGCAGTGCCCTCCTCTCGTAGGGGCTGCGGGGGCTGCTCGGACTGCGGCACCTCCGGCCCTCGGAGAGCAAGGGTGATCCCAAGGACAGAAGGAGTCGGGGGAGGGCTGGAGCTGTCGGCGGTATCAGTTGAAGCAGGATGCAAAGAGCGCAGTACGGCGGAGTTTGGAGGCGTCCGTCAACTTCTGGGTGTTTTGTTCACCTTAATTCCTCTGGCTTAGAAAATAACATTCTTCAAGCAATTAATTCACAGAAAAATTTTTAATTAGATGTGAAGGGAAGCCTGTCTCTGAGCAGCACATATGCAATTACTGCTCTGCATATGAATTGATGCTCTTTGTGTGTTTCTTTTTTCTTCCTGGCTTGTAATAAAATTTTGCAGACTGGCTAATAGTTCAGAGAGCTGGAAAGTCCTGTATTTACCCCCAGAACACATGGGGGATCAGGAGGTGTCTGTGATGCATTACATTGGTGTACTCAGCCCAGACCTGGAGGGATGAGGTTGTTCTCTCCTCATTCATCCCTTGGGAGCTTTTTGGGTTTCCTCAGTAATGACAGGCTTCAATCTCAATATCTCTCCTGCAGGAACTGACCGAGACTCTCTCAAGATTATCCAATGATATCAGGTTGGATGTTAGGAAATACTTATTTTCAGGAGGAACAGTGATGCATGGAGACAGGCTGCCCAGAGGGGTGATGCTGCCCCTGGAGGGGTTCAAGAAACACGTGGATGTGGTACTTTGGTGTAGTGGGCAGTATGGTGGTGAGTGGATGGTTGGACTGGATGAGCGTATAGGTCTTTTCCAACCATTATGATTGTATGAAGAAGGTGTCATGAAAACGTATGTGGCTAAGCTTGCCTTTGTATTTCTCTTAAATGGAGCAAAATCTTACATGCACAGACAGGAAAAGTCACTTGATGAGTGTTTTGCAGATTACTTGCACCAGCTCCCTCAGAATACCATGTTGTAATTACAGACCTAATGCTCTCATTCTAAGAATGGTTAAAACTGATGAACGATCCAAAGTACCAATTGTGGCATGCATTTCTCAAGAGCTTAGACATCCACTTCATAGAAGCACAGAATGGCTTGGATTGCCCCCCCAGTCCCATTGTGGGGACAGCTCCCCACCACATCAGGCAGTCCAGGGCCCCGTCCAGCCGGGCCGTGGGCACTTCTCATCCATTTGATTAGAGCAGTGGCATAAGCAATAGCCTTTAACAGGACTTTAACAGGACTGTCCAAAGCATTTGGTGGTGTAGCACTGCTGAGTTCAGTGGCTTCACACCAGGTTGTCAGTGTGTCAGCTTGTTCTGTGCATGTTTGAGGACAATGGTTGCAGTGAAACCTGAAAACATGGTTACATGGACAGGATGCTGAAAAAATGCACAGTATGTGCATGCGTGAGAAACTCAGAATGTTCATCCTGAGACTGCACGGAGAGGGAAACTAGTTGGGTACAGTTAGGGGAGGACTCGTACAGCCAGGCTTTCTTGGGGACATGGAATGTAATGAGAACACTGATAAAAGAGCTCTTCATTTTTTTATTTGAAGCCACTCTTTAATTTTTTTATATTAGGAAACTGTAGAGGTAACACACTTAGTGTTAGACAAAGAGCCCTGAAGTTGGTGGGGTCTGAGCAATTAGCTTTGTGGGATGCTGTGAATTTGAGAGAGACGTTGTTTAGGGTCTTGTGCTCAAGTGCAGCACATTTTCTGAAACGGAAATGGTTAATTCCTTGCCTTCAGTCATGGAGAAGACTGATGAGAAGAAATCTCACAAACTCAGCAATCCACTTCGAGGCTAGGCTATGTCGGGCCTGATTGTGTATGCAGAGAAAGCATCATTTCCCTCGCTTGTGTAACCCAGACATCTGGGCAGATCCTTTTCTCTGCAGTGGCTCTCCCTCTGTGTTCAACCAGGCTCCAGAAAGTCTGATAAAGGTAGAGACAAAAGAGAGGAAGGTGAAGTCCCTTTGTCCTTGAGGAGCAGAGAGGCAGCAGTGCTGGCAATGGGGTCTTACTGATGAGAGAGGGGCAAGTGTTACAGCTCGCAGAGCTGTTCTGCAGCCCCCGCTCTGCCATCCCTGTGCTCACCTCTGCTGGCAGTGGTGGAGGACCTCTGAAGCACCTCCTGGTACCTGGGAGGGAAGAAGGGCTGCAGGAAGGCTTAAAGGGGACATTTCTTGTTTCAGGGAGGGAAAGTGTCAGAGAAGAGGTGCTGCTGAATGCAGGGGAGAGGAGAAATTGCTCAGATTCAATCAAAGAGTCTGGAAAGGTGAGGAAGCAACAAGTATCTGCTCTTAGTCTGTATCCACTCTCAGTCTATGTCCACTAGTGAGAACTGCAAGAAGCAGCTGCACCGAGGAGCTTTTGTAGTGACAGTGCCACCAAAGGCAGCCCAGCAGGGCAGCCCAGGACCAGCAGAGCTGCCTGCTTCATGAGGAGGTGCAGCAGCAGCAGAATTGCCTGGCATGTAATTACCTTCCCCTCTGGGGGTATAGTGTGTGTTGCTGAAAGGATGGAGTGGCAGCATTTCTGAAGTCAGGCCAGGCCTGATCATGCTTCCTGGGGTTTCCTCCTCCCAGTAGTGGTGTAAAATACAGGCTCACACCCAGCAGCCTTACCGTCCTTGGGAGAAAAGACTTGCTCTGGTGCTCTAGGGGAATACCACTCTAAACTGTCTGCTTGGAGAGCCCAGGCCTCAGATGTTTCTTTTACTCCTGCTTTAACCTTCTGCTTAAAACTGATTTAAATGCAGATTGAGGACTTTGCAAGGCTGGGAAAGCAGCCTGCACACACTTGGCAGATGGGTACCTCCAACAGGTAGCTTTTGTGTCAGACCTGCTGCTGAACAGGGTGTCCCAGGGATAAACTCATTTAAACCCCAGCACCACACAGAGCACACTCAGTGGGCTCCATGCAGCAGGAGAGAAGCTGTAGTCCTAGCCTAGAGGAGTCCGTAGACTCATCGGGATCCCTAACCTTTTGACACTGTCAAGGAAAGGCTGCACCTTAGGGACCATTACCTAACAGATGACAAACCATCTGTCCTCACACAGCAAGCCTGATGCTTCCTAGGGGGTCAGAGTGACACACAGGCATGTAACATTTGCACTGCACTTGTTTAAGCTGCAGTGTAGTCTAAGAAAAAGAGAAATGAGGAAGAACGGGTCTGTCTGTAGCCTTTTCCCCATGTGCATCTTGGAATAAGGAGATGTGAAGGCTAGGGTAATTGTCCTGACATGGCAGGTGCTGCTGTGGGCAGTGGGCTGAGCACTCCTGATCTGAGAACCGTGCCCTGTCTGAGCATGGTGAAAGGTTTGCATCTTATACTAAGTTTTTGTATACACTGCAGGCATAGGCATAGCTGGTATGTGACACTTGCCCAGGTTGTTTCAAGCTGGCTGACTTCTGGGACTGTTTGAGGAGGGAAGTGGAAGCAAACAGAGCAATTCAAGAGAGAACAATCTGTGCAGAGAAAGCACCAGAGACAGGAGGAGGGGGTGGCGAGAGAAGCAGCTGTGCACTGTCTTGATGTTGTTGCCACTGGTAGAGTAGAAGAGGGGAGAGAATGCATAGAGGGCACCTGGATGGTGCTTTACCAGATGATGAGGCTAAGGGTGAAGAATAGGAAGTGATGTGACCATGGAAAGGAAGGAAGAAGGGGTAGAGGTGGTGTAGTGGTGCCTGTGGAGCAAACAGATGAAGCTGAGCATTCTGGCAGCCCAGCCCAGCTCCCTTTGCTATGTGGCAGTGTTGGGGGAACAAGAGCTGAAGCAGTTTGCTCTCTGTACTTACAGACACGACCCAGAGAGGCAGGTGGCAATATCTGTAGGTGACTCACGTGGCAGGTAATAGCCAGTAGAGACCACAGCAGGCAGCAAGAAGGTGTGCATACAGCACACTTACTGGTGTGTCTGACCCCTTCTGGATTCCCGCCATCTACTGCCTAGTGTAGTCTGCAAATGCAGTACAGGTTTCTTATTAAAGAGAGCATTTCCAACACCCAAATAAATAGGTTTTCTCGTAACAGCACACCTGAACTATAGAAGCATGAAAGGAAGATCTGAAAATATGAGTGGGAGAATCGTTATATGCAGAGTTACGACCTCGAAAAACCAGCACTTCTGCTGTCACTCATTAGATAGACTTCACACAATAAATAAGAAGTGAACCTTCCCGAGGCTGTTTTGTTCAAAGCTGGTACTGTCTTTGACTTAAAATCTGAATTGGACCCAAAGCCAGTACATTGCATCCTGCTTAAAGGAGAACTAATTGGCAGAACTTTATCTCAGCTGTCAGTGCAAGCAAAGCATGGTAACAGAAGCATTAGTGGACAGAGTGGAACAAAAGTCCTGCTAATATGCTTAAAATGTGTCACTTCCTAATGTAAAATGAATGCTTTATCTTTAAGGAAAGAAGCTTCATGAAAAAGAATAGATTCATTACAGTGTTCCTGCTCAGAAATGGTGCTAGCAAAGCGTACAGATGGCAGCTGTTTCGTTTGGTCAGTATGTCTGGATACTGTGTCCACTTGAAGCCTTGCAGCCTGGAAGGAAGCAGGTGGTAGAACCTGTGCTAATGCAGAAGAGGGCTTGATACAGCTGTTACGTTTGGTTCGTTATGCATATCGCTAGGGAACAACACTATCAGGGCTGAAATGATAACAAGGTACAATACTGGGGAGGCTCAGTAGACTATGAAGTGCACAACCTTGCATGGTTGTGCTAAAATGGATTAGGAAGGAAGATCTCCTAAGGAGATTTTTCCTCGCAATGGTGATACAAAGAGAGAGCACAGCCAGTTTTCCCTGCAGGTGGGTAATGCAGAGTCCCCAGTTGTTAAGAAGCCAAGCCATTCAAAAGCACTAGGCAGTCTGATATCCTGCTGTTCTCCATCCATCCCATTACTTAGTTCTCTCCTCCTCCTCTTTCTGCTCCCCTCAGTAAAATGGGGGTGAATCAGCAGACACAAACCAGCAGGAGAAGGCCTTCAATCACATACGTCAAAACAATTTATTGTAGGCAGACAAACAAAAGAGATTTCCTGACCTGATGCTCTCTCTGCATTCACACTCCAGGTACAAAACAGTCCCTGGGCACAAAGGTTTTTGGTTTCAGGTGGTCTTTTCCAGACTTTAATCTCTTTTCCCATTAACTCCGAGACACAAAGAAAGGAAGCAAAACCAAAGTTAACCTCTTGAGCTCAGGAGAGCTGGCACACAATTCCATTTTCATTCTTCACACTAGAGATGCAGACAGATGTCGAGATCTTAAACCTCAAAGTCAGGAGCAGTGCTGTGCTGTTTGGGGTGACCAGATAAAGGACCATCGTACTGGGTTGTTTCCCAGGACGCCAGTATGGTTGTGCAGAGGCAGCTAAATAGGACTTGGGATCAACAGTGTGGAAGAAGACCAAAAGGAGTTTGCTCACTTTACCCATGAAGGAGGAGGTAAGCCTGCCTATCAACACACCAAACAGATTTTTTCACTGAAATTGTTCTTTTCAATCACCTGAAACAGAGAGCTCCTGGCATGTACTGTCACTTAACTTTCCATTTTCTCAGTTATCAGGTGCATGAGTGGTTGCTCTTGGTTTTAAGACAAATTGCCTTTCAACCATTTCCTTCCATCTAGGATGTTTCACAAATGTTTGTTCCAGATGTTTTGTTCACTGTCCAGACTGGCACACTGAAAAGCGATGTATCTGGAGTGGATGCATATTTGCTCAGTGGGGGAAATAAAGCCTAACTGGGATGGCTTTACATAGCCTGCAAATCCCTGCTTATTGCCTGAAGTTGGCATTGCCTCTGAGAAAGCTCAGCATGGGGTTTGCAGACATGAACTCCTGTTTTGTTAGCTAATGCTTCAGGAAGACTTTGTTTTTAGCCAAACCACAATCAAAGGTAAAATGCTTTTAATTATTCATGTTCAGTAAACAATTCATGATATTTGCCCTTATGAAATCATGTCCTTCCTCCATCGAATACTTTTGCAACCCACCTCTGTGCTCTGACATTCAGTATCAAAAGGATAGGATGGTTTTGTCATCCTCAAGCTCAAGTTACTCAGCTTGAGACCTCTAACATTTTGCTGACAGCCCACATTTGGAAGCCACAGACACCTGCCAAATGAGACACTCAAATTGCCTAGAAAATCTCAGTCTGTCCAGCTACGTCACATGAATAACCAAATCCCTTTTATGATTTCTGCATTATCTTGCAGATTGCTTTTTCTCCTCCCAGCACCAATTTCCATTAAAAAGCTTTTCTGCTCTAGTAGCATGATGTGAGGCTAGATGTTAAGATGCAAGTTTTAGACATTTTTATCTTTGTCCTTTCTTGCCTCTCAGAAAGGATCCATGTAGGGAACATTAAGGTCATTAGAGGCTTTCTGCACCGCAGACCCAATCAGGAAAGGGCATATTCTTGCCTATCCTGTCTCAGTATTGATTCCAAATCCTTACAAATGCGGAGCAGCTTAACACCTGTGAGGCTTGTTACTACACACGTCACTTGGAAATAAATGGCAAAGCTCCCTTGATTTCAGCAGAGACTGCTTTTTTTTCCCCAGGTATTTGGGTCAAACTTATCAACAGCCAAAAGACAGTAGATTTGCCCTTTGAAATCCAATGAACAGAAAGAGGAAAAATGGTCTTTGGATTGTCCATCTGTTCTGTAAAATTTTCCTGAAAATATTATTGGACATTGCTCAAAACGTACTTCCCCACTCCCTCCTTATAGTAATACCTCTTTTATCTGCTACCCTAGAGGCAGTGTTTCGCCTTGAGCAAATGTGTCAGTCCACAGTTGGGTGAGGAAAAAACAGAGGTCACTCTAAAAGTAATGCCTCCTATTTATTCCCATGGAAACCACAACCGGTACAAAGAGCACAATTGCACCATCCACGATTACCACCATTAGCTGTGCATTTTCATCAGCTATGTAGGAGAGCATCATGCAGTGTTCATACAAATCTGCACCAGCAAAGGTGGTCCATTGCCACTGTCACCACCCACCCCTCAGTGTGGCAGCACCTACAGTTTGGTCTCCATAGACATTCAGCAACTGTTGATGGATGTCAGTGGGTGTTGTTTTTTGTGTGTGGAGGAATTCACTGATACCCCTTTGCTTCACTGCACTTCCATATGAGACTTCTATCACAGTGCCCCTCTGTCACACAGCAACAAAATGGAATGGAATGTTGATGGGAAGATTTGACCTCTACTGCCATCCCACCAACATCCACTCCGATGCCATGGGCCAACATAATGAATCAGGACGCATTACTTTCAGATCAGCCCTTGTATTTGCATTTGTCTGTGCTTTTGGAATGTATGAAAAGCTAGTTCTCTGGAAGAAAATATATAAGTTTGCTCTGCGGTGTCAGTGAGGTGTGTTAGACTTAGCATTACAGCTCTGAAAACAGAACCACATTATCAGATCCATCTTCAGTGCCTTTTCTGGAACGGTGCTGCTGTGTCACTGGGGTCAGCAGCAGATGCAGGGAAAGGGGATGGGGTAGTCCCCAGAATTGTCAGTGAGAGGCTGTCCATGCTTGGGAATGGCTAATGGTGCTGTTCTGGAGACTGGGGAGAAAGACCAAGGCATGGAAGTCATATTCTGGCCCCAAGGCATTGAATTAGGGGCAGACCCCTCAGATAGATGAAGAGGGGAAGGACAAGCAAGAGCACAGCCAGATCTCTGACATAACGTGTCTGCTGGGCCTCCATGGAGGCTTATTTTACTCTTCCTTCTGGCAGTTTTCATATTGCAAACAGTGTTCTATGTTATGGATATATGAGCAAAAGCCTACTCCAACTCTTTAGGAAAGCCAAAAGCAATACAATTACTCCTGTCTGCCAAACAAGTTACTGCACTTAACAAGCCTGAGTGGTTGGCAGGGCTCAGAATGAACACTTGCCATCGGCGTCTCCGCACCATTACAGCATCTGTGCCCTTGAACAGAAGAGGAAGTGCTCTTGGCTTGGTTAAAATCTTTCTCTGGCCTCAATGACCCAATTATGGCCAACACCAGCTTTTGAGAAGAGTGCACCATTCAGTGTTCTTCCCCAGAGGTGCCTCAGCTAATAAATGCTGTCAGGGAGAAAAATGGCCCCAGAAGCCAGATTTCACTGTCAGAGCCGGGCTGGTGACCATGATGCATTAATTCACCTGTGACTTCTAAGGACGAGGCAATGCTGCATCGTCCCTGGCTGCTGCTCCGTCCTCTGCTGTGCAGGGGAGCCTGAACTGTGCTGGGCAGCAGAGCAGATGCTCGGTAACTACCAGCACTCTCACTTTGGCCTTGCAGCCTGTCTGTGCACATGGGGCTTCTGAGCACAGACCTCCCAAGAGCCTTTCTCAAAAGATTGTTCCCATCTGCTGACGTGCTAAGGTTGAACTCAGCTCAACCCGTCCTGGCTGCAAGAGAAAAACACCAAACTGCCCTATCTCCTCTAATGACCAATGAGATGCAGGTTTCATTTTAAGACATCTAGCTGGACACAGCCAGCAGCCCCGATTAACAGATGCTTACATCGCTGCGGCATTTGTCTTTTAAAATGATTACTTCCCATTGTCATCAGTGTCCCCCGAGAGCTGCTGCACAAACCGAAGGCTGAATGCTGTCCGCCTCTCAGCTCTGGTAACTGCTGGCACATGACTGTGTTGGTAACCGTGCTGGGGTCAGCCTGCCGAGCACTGTGCATGTTTACATTTTAATATTGCCTCCTGGCCCAGAGGAAACCATCTCTTCCCACCAAGGCGAAACAATCACTTTTTTCAGCATATATTTGTAATGTGCTGTAATCTAAAGTCTCACGATTTCTAAATCTGTGAAGGAGGGGTGGCTCACGTATTTTCCAAAGCAACTTAGAATTTTGTGTTCATAAATAGTCTGTCTGTGTGCCAGTCAGGTGGCTAATGCATGGCTGGTACTTTCTTACATTGCACGGCGATTCGCAGGGATCCTAGCAACAACTGCATTTGGTAAAAGGTGTCCATTATATCCAGTGACCTAATGTTTATCACATTCAGTAACTGACCCTCATAGCTACTTCATTTAGGTGGTTTATGACAGTGAACTGCTGAACCACGCAGCAGGCCTTATTCACAACACAGCAGCGCTTCTACTTCTGAGGGCTGTTTCACTGCACAACTGCTGTGTGCATGCAAAATGCTCTCTCTAAAAAAAAAAAACAAAACAAAACAAAACAAAACCAAGGAATATGCCTATTTCTTCTTTTGACAGATAAAATTGCTCCTGCATAAGCTCACATGTGGCGATAATAAGCCATGGAAGGAATTGTGTGAATTCCCCACAAAAGCTATGGTTAGATGCTATACTTGAGCTATGGCTGTAATCCACAACACAAGAAGCTGTGGAAAATGTTGTGCCTTTAGGTCACAGGCAGAGCTTTGAGGGAGCACAGGAGGCTGCCCAGGCTCTGCAGGGGACTCAGCAAGGCAGCTGTTGGTGGGGGGAGCAAACCCAAACCCAGGTGAGAACCAAGAGTCTGCACTGCAGATTAATGGTGTTTGGGTGCCAGAGATCTTCACATACTGTATTTCAAAGGCAATAGATCCTCGTGATGGAAGGGAAGGCACTGAGACTCCACCATTTCTGACAGTTGCTTCTCATCATCTGCTAGTGACATCTCTTGAGGCTTTAGCCAGTCAGTCCCTAATCAAGCCTTGATTCTCAACTAGATATTTTTAAATTCAAAATACTGCACTGCAAAAAGCAACGCTGGCATAAATTCCCATCTGTCCTCTCATAATCAACTCCCAACACTGTGAGCAATCTTTCTGAAATCCAGATGACCTGAACTGCTCAGTACCTGGAAAACAATACTGCAAGAAATGGATGCTACTGTCCAGGACAGTTTAGGGACACTGATCCTTCCAGCAGTATATATATTACAATAAAGAGATATTTTTATATATTCATCATTATCCTATTGCCCTCACTTCTAACTACAACATTAGGACAAGAATTAGGGTAAACACAGTTAAAACATGTTCTCTGTCATATATGCTTATCCATCCCCTTTTGCCCCCAGCAGGTCATCTTTGCCCACAGGAGAACTCGCAGGGTACCATGCAGGCATCCAGGAGTCACCAGGAACAAGGGCACAGTTCACACAGAACAGCATTCCCACTGCTTTCTTGTTTTGCTGAGCATTAAACAGTGTTTGAGGACGTACCAAAGACCATCTTATCACCTGAGGAAACAGGTGAAGGACTGCCTGAGACTTTCCCATAGCTTCTCTTTGCTTTCCCTATACAGCCTGCACAGGACAAATACTCCCAAACCTAAGGTGCTGTGATACAGGCAGCTGCACCCCACTGTATATCTGTTTTCACAAAGTCAATGATGTTATTATATTTCATATCATCCAGCCAGAAAAGCACTAATGTGATCCCAGGGAAAGCATTTTCAATACAAGATACCATAACCCTGGCAGAAAAATTGGACAAGGCTTGCATGTACTTTGTCAGATCAATTTTCTAATCCAGCTCACCATGCAAAGCTTGCTGGTGTTGAACTTGCATTTCAGTACACTCTGTTACGGCCATTTCTGGGAACCCTGTGAATGGTGGAGGGAGAAGGGATTGAAGAAAGGGCTGTTTATAAATCTGTTCCTGTAGGATAAAGGGAGGAGGTAGGACCAAACAGCAGGACTCCCAGAAAGGGCATATGCCAAGGGGACTGGGCACAGCTTCAGCATCCCTGCAGGAGCTCTCTGCCCAAGCGGCCATATTTACCTGCAGGGGCCAAAGTCCCCAGCTGTTCCCCTTGGTGCGTGCTAGCTCCAGCTGCTGCTGCTGCAGGGAAACAAATCCAAGGATTAAAGAGGACGTGAACACCGTGAGTGATATCCAAGTGAAGCCAAGCTATTCATCCTGGCTGACCAAAGCCAACAGTGACTGGCACTGTCAAGGTAAATGCTTTGACTTAAGGATTTCCTTGACAGTACATCACTCATTTTACCCTTTAGGGCTCATCACTGCAGGCTGGCAGCAATGAAGACGCTGAGAAAAGCATGAGGGCTATCGTAAGGGTCTTCAGGGGACTGGGGCAGTTAGAGGATGGAGCAGGAGTACAGATGGAGGTAGATGATCTTTAAGGTCCCCTCCAATATAAGTTGTTCTGTGATTCAGTGATCAGAAGGCACAGCAGAGACATTATTTAAGCAAGGAAGTGAAAAACAGTGCTGTGGTTCTGAGTTTATCACTCCCATGTCCACTCTGAGCTCAGTGAGGTTGCATTCCTGTGTAAAAGAGCAGAATCAGACAAATTCCCCCAAAGGTGATTGGAGATTATATATTGTTGGGGAGATTATGTAAGTATATATATTTAACCTAGAGAATGATTCCATTGGCTGTCATGTTTGCTTTAGTTTTGTTCCAAGATACAAAATTAATCAATTCAGGTAATACAAAAATAGTTGACACTTACAAGGGCTATTACTCAAGATCACTCACTCTGCTGCAGTTCATTTCCCTGACAACAGAAATCAGCTCCCAGAAAGCAAGTTTTGAAGACATTTATGAAAGAGGAATTTTTACCTAGATTCGAGTAAAACAGTTTTTTAAAAGTGTGTTTTCAGTTGTAGGACATCTTAGATCACTACCTTAGTGTTTTTAACTTCCTTTTTCTCTAATGTGAAGGAATCTTTACAGTTATTGTTGATTTGTTTTGGGAAATCCATCAAAATTGGCAGAAATGTTTGAAGCACTGAATGCACGGATGATGTGATTTATGGAGCACTTATGAAAATGTCAAATACAAACATTTGGCAGTTTGTTATGCAGTGTGCCAGCAGCGCTCTGATTTTTAAGCACAGCTTCAGGTATTCTAGGCTAGTGATTTAAACTTCTGATGGGAGCAGTCGTGGTTGTCTCATTCCAGCCATGCATCTAGGAGGAATTACAGCTTTTTCTTTCCTGATTCGAGACTATAGAGTAATTTCTAGCAAACATGAGCAAGCAGTGAAAGTTTGGGTATACCTTAGTGCCCCAGCAAAGCTCTCAAGGACTGCCGGACCTTCCCTCTGTGGGGATCCCTGCAGGGCCATGGGCTGTAGGACTGAGCCCTCCGTAGAGCACTTACATACAGGTACCTATTTTACTGTCTCTTTTCAACCAGCTAGTAAAGTACTTTTAAGCTGAATCACAGCTTTGGAAGTCTGAAGCAAACCAGCCAGTGAAAACAGCAAAGACAAGAATATCTTCACCACAATATTATTTAAGTGCCATGCAGTACTTCCAGGCACAATTTAGGTGATGGGTCTGTGTTGCAGCCAGATAGTTGCAAGCAGAAAGATTCTCAGGATGCTCAGGGATGTTTACGTTTGTGCTGAGCCAGAACATCCATCATGTCTGACTTGAGCAGCAGGATTTCCTTAAAGACTTGGCTGTACCACTCCAGAGGAAAAACACCTTGTAAACTGGGAAGGACTTTTGAAGAGCAGCTGTGGCTAAGCAGGCAGGTCTTTATTTCAGTGGTGAGGAGAGACATTTTGCCAGAAACCATCTGTAGGAGAGCGGGTCAGACATCGTAGGCATAGCTGGGAACATCTCAAGGCCTTGCAGAGTACCTCCAGCTTTTGGGAGGAGCTGAGACACGTGCTGTCCTGGGAATCCTCTGCTCGATTGGGATCCCATGTGTAAGCAGTGTTGCTGCAGGGCCAGCCTGGGCAGGAGGAGAGCTGCTCCTCAGCTCCTCCTTGTACCCCAGCCATCTTCTCAGCAGAACAGCCTTTCTGTGCCCTCATCCCTGCTGAGCAAGGCTGGTTATCCCAGCCCCCTGCTCAGGGTGCTCCTTTGGGGTCTGTGGGGCACCCAGAGAGCAGCAGCAGAGCCACAGCTCTGCTTCTACATCTGCACCAGGGAGGTGGCAGAGGGCTGCTGAACATCACCTAACCCCACGCAGGGACTCAAGGGACCAACTTTCTGCCCTTTTCCTGGAGTACAGGGTTACCAAGTGACAGTGTAACACACAGCTGGGAGCAGGGCCAGTACCACAGCTGCTCTCTTTCAGTTTCTCAGATTTTAATAAAGGTCATGTTGCCAAGTGCTCAAACATAGCTGCTGCTCCAAGTAAGCACTCAGAAAAGCTGATGTCACATCTTAAAGGCCTAACTCTGTGTTTTTGTCTCCACAGCAAACATCCTGACAGTCATCATCCTCTCCCAGCTGGTGGCTCGCAGGCAGAAGTCCTCCTACAACTATCTTCTAGCTCTAGCTGCTGCTGACATCCTCGTTCTCTTCTTCATTGTCTTTGTTGACTTCCTCTTGGAAGATTTCGTCTTAAACAAACAGATGCCTCAGGTACTGGACAAAATAATTGAGGTATTGGAATTTTCTTCCATCCACACATCCATTTGGATTACGGTTCCACTAACAATTGATAGGTACATAGCTGTGTGCCATCCACTTAAGTATCATACAGTCTCCTACCCTGCTCGTACTCGAAAAGTCATTGTAAGTGTTTACATCACCTGCTTTTTGACCAGCATTCCCTACTACTGGTGGCCCAATATCTGGATTGAAGACTACATAAGCACATCAATGCATCACGTCCTCATCTGGATCCACTGCTTTACTGTTTACTTAGTGCCCTGCTCCATCTTCTTCATACTTAATTCGATCATCGTGTACAAGCTGCGACGAAAGAGCAATTTCCGACTGCGAGGATACTCCACAGGGAAAACAACAGCCATTTTGTTTACTATAACTTCTATTTTTGCCATTCTTTGGGCACCAAGAATAATCATGATACTGTATCACCTCTACGTATCACCTATAAACAACAGCTGGGTGGTACATATTGTGTCGGACATTGCCAATATGCTAGCATTGCTGAACACTGCAATTAATTTCTTCCTCTACTGTTTTATTAGCAAAAGATTTCGCACAATGGCAGCTGCCACACTGAAAGCCTTCTTTAAGTGTCAGAAGCAACCTGTACAATTCTATACAAACCATAACTTTTCAATAACAAGCAGTCCTTGGATTTCCCCAGCCAACTCTCATTGCATCAAAATGCTTGTTTACCAGTACGATAAGAATGGAAAGCCTATAAAAATATCACCATGAAGAGGGCAATAATTGGAGTTTCTGGGTGAAAGTTCTTTACAAGTGGTTACATATTCAGGATGTAATCTGCTGAAGTGGCTGTTTTAAAGAGTGGTCATCCGATTTCATTTCCCTGGGAGGCTGAGGGCAGATGTGACTGTTAGAAGGGAATAGGAGCACTTGATTTTAGGAGCAGAAATATGAAGGCAAATGCCTTCATCTTCTACACAGCATTTTGAATATGCTTCAGAGTTCAAGTCTTAGCATTCAGTTGCATTCAAACGTTTTGCATCCAAACACCAGTGCAGTCCAAAGTCTTTTGAGGGAGGAAGCTGCAATAGTTAATTACTTTTCAGAAACAACAAAGTCTTACTTGACCATGTAGTTCACCATCAAAAGAGCAAACTGATGCTTTCACGTGCTGTGGAAGGTGCCATTTCTGTTATATGCCCTTGCCAAAACAGATGTGTTCTCTCTGACATGAAATACCGCCACACAGATTTGCTGTCAAGTCCTTTTGGCAGGAGGCAGTCCGTGAGGCACAGACTATGACAAGCCCCTTTTGGCTCATCTGAGCGGGGCTCAAGGGCCGATATTTGACCTGTTACACAGCCTTGGCATGGAAAGCAATCCTGCAAGCTGCCAACGTTCACATGTTTTAAGTTATTTAAGACACAACCAAGACAGGGGAGATTGACAGAGGGAGGTTTCTAGAGCCAAGAACAAAGGCAGAGAATTGTCCCCGCTATTTCAATTACAGTTTTGAAGACTCTCAAGTGTGAGGCCAAATCCTGCCTGATGCTGAGCTGCCACTGAAGCTGGTCCTGCAAGATTTGGACTGATTACAGCCCTCACTTTCCTCGTTAATCAGTGAAGATTCTCAGTTATCCCCCACGTTCAGGCCTTTAGGGATTGTACGTATAAAACCTTAACCTGAGATTTTCTCCTGGCAGATTATGCTATTCCTATTGCAGATTTGCCATTCAATTGTTAAAAGACTATTTGTGAAAGAAATCCAATAAATCCATTGAATACCCTACGGCAGTGAAAACATAGATTAGTTTCAAATATTTACCTTATTTAAAGTGGCTTAATTTCTCTTTCTTTACACTCAAAAAAAGCTTCACAGCAATGCTGGGTGTAGAAAATGGGAAGAGATTTACAGGAAGGCTTAAAGTGCATTTCTTTTACTTTGTCTCATTTTCAGATCTTGGCATATGGTCTCTCAGAATCATGTACCCCAGCTTTTTCACTTAGGTATTGGGTGTTTAATACAGCCTTACTAAATGTGTGAGCAGACTTCCTTGCATGGTGAACACAAGCACAATTTGGTCAGTGAACACAGCAGCCTCTCAGTAACTGCAAACAAACCACAGCCTGGTGCTAGCAGTGTGTTTGTGTCTGTGTCCACCTCCATTACCAGCGGGGAGCTCATGGTGTATCTGGGACTACTACAGTGAGGTTCCCAAAAAAGGATACAGTCTGTTCTGCTTCAGTGGGATCTGAGGGTTGAAAGCATCCCTCTAAAACCTGTGGATGGCTCAGCTTTGGTGCACAAACACATCCTAAAAAATACCAAGTCTGCAGAAGTCCTGCTGAGGACAACAGCCTGGTTTCCTTCTGCCATGCAATTACATACCTACTCCTGCTGGCATCCTGCAAGACCAAAACCTATCCCAAACCCAAGCACACCTTGGGAGGAAATGGCAGCAGAAGGCACAAACCATGAAGAGTGGGGCTGCATGCAGTGGCTGGCTGAGGTGCAGAAGGGCTTTCTCAGGAAAGGTCGGACTACTCAGGTTGGATGGGCCCAGCGCCTTGGTGAGCAGGTGCTGCCCACTGCTCCCCATCAGCAGAGCCATCGGGCCGGGTGAGATGCTCAGAGCTGCTCCGCCAAGAGCTGCAGCACCCCAAGGACCGTGCTGGTGTGGCAAGGAGAGGGGCTCGGCGGGCAGAGTGAAAGCTGTCCCTTTCCAAAGGAATGCTGCAAGCCCAAATCTCCACATATTCAAAGGGAAATGAAGAGCCTCCTCATATTCTGGCCTGTTTGTTCCTGTAATCTCAACAAAATATCACACTTACTTGCAATAATAAAGCATAAAAGGGATGCTCAGCCTTGCTGTATTTATCACAGCAAGGTTAAAATTACTCCTCCCTTTACTAGTGTTTTACATAAATAGTCTTGTGGTCATGCCTTCTACCTTACTCAGAAATCTCTTTCTGTTCTTTATGTGTCTGTTGATAGTAACCAAAGTTACCTATGGAAAAGGTACTGTATGTCTCATTTTGGAGAAAACACTGTATTTATAACTTATTTTTATGCTGAATTTGTTATGAGGAATGCTAGTCTGAGTTACATGTGAATGAGTCTGAAGTGCAATATCTATATAGATAAGTAATTCATTTTTGAGAATGTATCTATTGAAAAAATATTTATACAAGATATTCACTATTCTGCTTAATATAACAGTAACCTTACAGAAAATAGTGAATATTTAGGGCTTTTATTTATTAAAAAAAACTCAATTAGGTGCATGGCATATGCTGCCATACACATGGTGTGATTTACCAGTTTTTGTAACATAATGGTTTTCCTGCAAACTGGCAGAATCATCTGACTTTTTCCTGTCCTAATGAAGTATTTTTGTAAGTTCCCATATTTAAAGATTTTTTTTTTTTGCATCGATATTTATTTCCAACTAAGACTAACTCATTAAATAGTTGTAGCTTCATTTCAAAAAACAACTCCTAACCTGTTCCATATCACTTTAGAAATGACATGGTGCAATTTTCACATACAGTGGTCATCTTATTTCTGATAATTTAGGGCTCTAAGAGCTTGCTTCCAAAGCCCCTTCAAGTCAAAGAGAAGATTGTATGAGGCTTTTGTGGTTGGTTTCTCCAATCCCCATCAATTTAGGAGGGCTTTGGATCAAGACGTATCTTGTTAACAGACGTTTGAAGCCTTGTTAGAGTCTGGTTTGGACAATAATGCCTTGACATTTTTGGTCTGCGTATGAGAGCTGCTGTTGATAATACTTGCCTTATTTTTTGGTTTTGTGGAGCATCTTGCAATGACTGTTGCTAACTAGCCAATGTCTTGCTGTGTTATTCATACCTCCTAATTTTACAATAGTAAAAACAATTAACTGAGCACATAAAGTTTCATTATTTAGGGAATTTAGGGAAAAAACATCCTGGAGACAAAATCATCTTTGTTCCGGAGGTGGTCCTTTGTACTCAATTTCTATTTCAAGTATCAAGAACTATAAAAAATAAACTGTGAATGGACAGTTTTACAATTACACGTAGGTAATATTTCCTTCAAGACCACAGCTAGGAACAAAATACTTTTTAGATGAGTTACTGATATATAAAATTATGAGACTTATCATCTATTTAAATTGTGAATATTGATATTTTCATAAGTAGACATATTGTGTTTGATGGGCTTGTTTGTATTATAATAAATTATGAAATGGTGCATAACTTCTTACAGTGTTTGGGGCTATTATGTTTCAGTTATAGGTTCTTATTACATACTTTGGATTTCTAGATAGTTAACTGCACTGCATATAAGACTGATCCTTGCAACAGCTACTCAATAAAACACAGCATTGCGTTATGAGTGTTCATTCATTGCTGGAAAAAAAAACCTGAAGTACAAGATACGTCATTGCTGGCCCAATTTTCCTTGTAAGCTGAAGCTGTGAGTTAGGGTCAGCTGTTAAAGTCAACTAATCCCTATCCCTAACACCAGAGAAAGGTTTGACCTGCAGAGATCGTTGAAACCTGACCAAAGTGAGTGTGATGTCAAGAAGCTGGGCTGCTGTCAGCAGCCACTGGAAGTGATGAAATATGCAGAAAACCGGGCCTAGAAGAGCAAAAGGCATAAACCTAAGTCCCAGCATTGGTAAGTGACAAAACTGAAGGCATAAATTTCTCTGCAGTTAGGCTGCATTTGTTATGAGAGCTGGAGGAAATGGGACAAATAGCACTGTGGTTCAAACTGGGGAGAAAAACGGATCCCAAAAAAGGAAATCTTCCCAATCCACACACTTGGGGGATGCCCCATGTCTGTGTGTTCTATGGGCTGGGCACTGCCTGGAGTGTGAAATACAAAGCACTAGAGAGAACACATTATCCTTTAGCATAAGGCACAGGCTTCTTGCTTGAGCAGCTATATCCCATCCCCAGAGCCATGAGAGAATGGCTTGGAGCCCGCTGGGCCACCTCACACAGGAAGGGCCTCTGGCAGCTCAGCACCCCACAGGTAACCAGGCCAAAGAGAAAGAACAGTGTTTTCAATTTAGTTTTCTTGCCTAATAGGAAATAATTTTAGCTCAACTGACCACAAGTTAAATTCATTTGAAATATAAAAACACTGCATCTGTGATTAAGGTTTTTATTTCCCAGAAGAACAGCTTGATAAACCAAGTGAAGTGAGGACCTCAGGGGACAGCATGTGGAGGAAGCCTAGACGAGTCAGTGGGAAAGGGGAGGTGGTGGAGGGGCAGCACTGTGAGTTGTTCCCCAAGGAGGGAGCCTGGGACCCGCCAGCCTCAGCATCTTCATTAACAGCTGCAGCATGAGAGGGACTGATGAAATGCAGAGATTATGAAACGGCATCATACTGCTGGTGGAGGGCAGAAGGAAAGGTATTTCATGTAAGAACTGCATGACCTTGAAGATTCAAGTGATAAAAATGGGATGATTTCAATAGTAATAAACAGGGCCCTCCACTTGCCTGCCTGTAACAATACGTTTCCTATAAAGCCTCAGCAATCAGAAACAACTAAGAACCCGGTTATGCCAGCTGGGCTGGAACGATGATGAGTCACCAACAGAAAGCAGCTGAAAAAAAAGCCCAGAATTAAATCACAAAGACATTGTAAAGAGACAGAATAGTATTCATTCTGTTTTGCAAGACCTTGTCTGGGATATACATTTATATCAAGAGATAAATAGCGGTAGCCAGAAATAACAATGATAAACAGAGCTGGAACAAGAATAAGTGGTGATGGCCTTCTCTCAGTTTGCTTTGGAAGGCATTTCACCAAAGCAGGAAGGTCTACAAAAGCCCACCCAGAACACAGATTACCTCAGTGGTTGTAAGTGGAGCTCAACAGCTTTGTGAACAGAGTGGTGAGACAGCAGCAGGACGTATTGGGGCTGTGCAGCCCCATGCTGCCACTCTCCCTGGGTGCCCGCACCTCCTGCACAGTTCAGTAGGACCCCAAGGGCTGCAGTCGTGCCCCCGTGAGCCCATTCCCCCCAGTACAAGAGCAGGGAGCTGCTCATCAGTGAGCTGGGAGCCAGCAGGCGGCTACAGCTAATGGACTCCCCATTGAACACATAGTGACTTCTGCTTCAGCTGCTCAATTCTTTGAAAACCTCTTTAAACCTGCTAAGCAGTCGAATAAAAAGCAACCACACACAGACTTGAACTGTTAAATAATAATCCCACTATTAGCAAGCTGGGGCTGGATTTGCTGGAGCTGCCTTTCTGACAGCATGCAATTAATCCCTGGGAGCTGCCAGACACAACAAGGGGGTTGAGAGGCTCCAGCCGTTGTAACAAATAGGCATCACAAACGAATTTACTATTGGCCTGCCATGGTGGACCAAAGCAACATAAACATTTATGATAATTACAAAATAGTGTCAAAAAAAATTAAAGGCTTGTGTCTTCCTGCCTCACAGACAGGCTGGAAAGCCTGCTCCATGCATTCCTCACTCAGCAGCTGCTTCTATGCTGAGCCTGCTAGAGGTATGCTATTGAATATTATGGGCAGAAGATTAATTGGCTGTAGCACTGCAGTAACGAAGGCGTCAGCTGAGAGCAGCACCTCCTGCTGTCTGCTACAGGAGCACCCTGCAGCCCAGGCACACACAAAGCAGAGCAGGGGCATTTTTGCTGCCTGTTTCGCCGAATGAGACCCAAGGCACCAAGGCAGTGCTCTCGCAGGGCTGCTGGGGGGGAAGGGCAGCAACTTGACTCCCCAGCAATCCCGGCAGGTACAGACAGCACTGACTCTTGGTGGTGCTGTTTCTGGGATAGGAAATGATAAAAGTCCAAAAGGGAGCTACTGATGAAATCCATCAGAGCCTCTGGCTGCCTGGGGTCTCAGGACACTGGGAACCAAACTACACCAAAATTACAAAGGGATGCAGCCAACCCAAACTGTGTGTTGCCAGCACTGCTTACATCAGCATTGAGCAAAAGCCATTCCCTGATTTCAACCTGCATGTTTTTAAGAGAACTTCCCCATATCCCTTAATGGGAAAACAAACAAATAAAAAACAACAACCATTCACTATGGGATTTTTCCTCCTTTTTGTTTTGTTTTGTTTTATCTGCTTTGTTCTTCTGCAATAGAAACCTACCTGAGTTGTAGGCAGTTTCAAGGAAGGGATAAGCATGCTGGAGGAAATGCCTGTGTTGCCTTCTTTTCTAGCTGCAGCACTGAGGGGATGCAGTGTAAGCAGAAACAACCCAGCCCTGGCTAAGAACCCCAACCAGGCCCTGAAAAACAAAGGGTGAGCGATGCAATATGTAGGATTTGTTCGCTGTCTGCGTCTGGCAGAGACAGAGCCCCAGTTCCCTAAGGGTTTCCATGTAAGGGGATATGAAGATGAGAACAAGCCCTGAAGCGTAAGGCACAGAGCCCTGGTGTGCCGAAACTGAGACCAGAAAATGCCGTACTTTTATTGCAAATTATAGATATCGAGTGAATCATGTCATCTACATCTTTCTGATCAGTCTTTTTAAAATAACACCTACTGTTATTTATCATGGGCGATAACAGTGGTTACGTGGGAAAAAGATTGGCTGAAAGCTGCTTTATAGATTACATCTGACTGAGGTTAGAAAAGTACAAAGTGAAGGGAACCTAGGTACTGCTCGGAGTCTCTTGCTCTCGGCAAAACCAGAAAGACAAAAATCTTCACAGGGAGAGCCCCCCTCCAGCATTCAGCCCATGCACTCTGATAACTCGGACATGAAAGATGGTTCAGGACCGTTCAGCACTGAGCCTGAGCATGTTACAAAGCAACGGCAGTCCAACTCAATCCATGTGAGCTCTTAAAGTGGCGGTTATCCCGGAGGATCTCAGACATCTGGCCACAGCTGGCTGGTTAATCAGCTGCCTGCAGGAACAGACACAGATTTTCCCATAAGCCAATATTGCACCGGTGTAACCTTTACCAAGAGTGCATATCCAGCAATCAACAGCTCAGCAGCTGCCTGCAGGAAGGCACGTGCCTGAAAATTCACCTCTCAAAGGCAAACCCTGCAGACACTGAGATGAAAATGGCGCTTTGTGCTCACGGCTGCAGCTCTGAGAGGGTGGTGGAGCTTGCGGGGTGAAGATGAGGATACACATTTGTGGAATAGCTGTAGGAGAGACCTGCTTAACATGCAGAACCATCTCGACACAAGCAACTGCATCAGTGATTCGGAGAGGAGAATGAATAGGGAAGGGATGAAATTTGCAGTTTAATTAAACAACTAGGAATTATCAAGTGTGGGGGGAATCAGGGAAACAGCACCAGGGAATCCACAGGCAGAAGGCAGTGGACATTTTGCTAAAGTGTCAGCTAAAATAGGAGTGCATTAGTGTAACTAAAAAAATTGTAAAATCTTGAAAAGCACCAGTTGGGTTCTCTGGGACAGAGAAGTCCAGGAGGCATAAAGGAAAGAATGAAGCTGCCACAGTGCAGAGCAGCAGAAAGGTCAGTGCTCCTCGGGATCAGACTCTAAGGTATCCTACCAGCTCCACACAGAATTGGAGAGCAATGCAGGCAGGGAAGAGGCTGTTCATAGCCTGCCCAGCCACAGAAGGACAGAGAACTAAGCAAGCTGCCAGAGAGGTGGTGGAACCTCCTTCCCTAGGGACATTCAAAACCCACCTGGAAATTTTCCTGTGCAATGTGCTCTAAGGAACCTGCCTTAACAGGGATCCCAACTGAGGGATCTCCAGAGTATCTTCCAATCCCTACAGTTCTGTGATTCTGTGTGTGTGTGACATGGAAGACCCATGGCATGGCAGTGGTGACCTGCAACAGAACTACAGTCTCAGAAAGGTCATTCTGCATTTGCAGCTCCAGAGATTGCTACAGCCAGAGAAAAACAACTTTTACAAGATCAAGGGGATGGAGCACCAAAGCAACTCTCTAAAATTAGATTTACAAAACATCCTGAATGTTTTTGAATCCTGAATTGTTGTTGAAACGGGAATTATGAATTGTAGGGAGAGAGGAATGGCCAGGAGGAAATGGTGAAGAGTTTGGAGTCTTTCTGTCCACAGAGTGTAGGACAAATGCAGGGCATGACAGGACAGGGCAGCACCATGCATGTGAACAGTATCCTTAGCCCATATCAGCCACAACCAGCTGCACCAGGAAGGAAAAGACTTCCTCTCTGTCCGTCCATGCTGAGGTGCAACCTCACTCAGTGGGGCACTGCGTCCGCAAGCTTGCATGCAGGCAGCACCAAGGCTCTTCTCTATGCTACCCACTTTGGTAGCTATAGCAATGAAACAGTTGAAGAGTCAATAGGTGTAATTATAATGAATAAAACTGCTGGAGTCCTGGAATTGGAGTTTGGTAGTTGCTGCTGCTGTTCCTTTTGCTGCTTAGCAAAGCAGGTGTCTTGTTCATTTATTTATTTATTCCATCTTTATTCTGACGTTAGTATTGCTTATTTCCCTCCTGTCAGAGCCAACCCATGTTCCTCAGAGCCCAGGTGTACACATGCACAGCAAGTCTCCAGTTTGGACAGTGCTGGAAATGGTTGCATCATCTATTACCAAATTAATATCCTGCACCATTCAAGATGTCAAGCCTATGTTTTACAGGGCCTCCCAGAGCCACCCTGCGATTCCTACTGCATTCTCTATGCTCCTTACACTTTGCCAGTTCACATTTTCCAGCTCTGCCCCTGTGAATGGGCACTGCTGCTTCCGAAGCATCCTTGCATTCCACCCAAGCTCTG